>NC_073228.2:50488269-50793653 GCF_029281585.2 Gorilla gorilla gorilla | reverse complement strand
GCAAAGAAATTTAAAAATGGCTACTCCATAGGCAGAGCAGCCCCAAGGTCTGCTGGTTGGTTATTTTTATGGATATTTGTTGATCTCATGACAAATAAAGGGTAGACTATTTATCAGTTTTCTGGGAAAGGGGCAGGGATTTCCTGGAACTGAAGGTTCTTCTTCCTTTTTTACCATATTGGGCAACCTCCGGGCATTGCCATGGCATTTGGGAGTGTCTTTTAGCATATGCTAATGTATTATAATTAGCATATAATGAGCAGTGAGGATGACCAGGGGTCACATTCATTGCCATGTTAGTTTGGGTGGGTTTTGTCTGGCTTCTTTGGTGCATCCTGTTTTATCAGCTGGGTCCTTGTGTAACTACTATCTTCTCCAAGAATCTATTATTATCTGATATATTATCTCTTTTTTTTTTTTTTTTTTTCAGACAGAGTCTCGCTCTGTCGCCCAGGCTGGAGTGCAATTGCTCAATCTCATCTCACTGAAACCTCCGCCTCCCGGGTTCAAGCGATTCTCCTGCCTCAGCCTCCCGAGTAGCTGGGACTGCAGGCGCCCACTGCCACATCCAGCTAATTTTTTTGTATTTTTAGTAGAGACGGGGTTTCACCGTGTTAGCCAGGATGGTCTCAACCTCCTGACCTCGTCATCTACCCGCCTCGGCCTCCCAAAGTGCTGGGATTACAGGCGTGAGCCACCGCGCCCGGCCTCTAATATATTATCTTTATCTTTAAAGCAAAACTCACACTAAGAATGCTCTAAGAATGCTTTTTGTTTGTTTGTTTTTGTTTTTGTTTTTGTTTGAGAACGGGTCTGGCTCTGTCACTCAGGCTGGAGTACAGTGGTATGATCTCAGCTCACTGCAACCTCCATCTCCCAATTTCAAGCAATTCTCCTGCCTCAGCCTCCTGAGTAGCTGAGATTACAGGTGTGTGCCATCACGCCCGGCTAATTTTTTGTATTTTTAGTAGAGACAGGGTTTCACCAGGTTGGCCAGGATGGTCTCAAACTCCTGACCTTAGGTGATCTGCCCGCCTCAGCCTCCCAAAGTGCTGGGATTACAGGCGTGAGCCACCGTGCCAGGCCTTGTTTCTTAAGGTATTGGTACATCAGGACATTTCCTGGGTCTGTTCATTAAACACGATTAACTTGTTTGTTCCCTTAACTGTAAATTTTTTTGTTAAAAAAAAATCAGTTCAAAATAATCCTTATGCTGAAGAAGTATATTTGGGGCAGCATATTCCGGTCTATGGTCATATTTTGGGGTGGCATATTCTGATCTCCTACAATTTAAATGTATAATTTAAAAATAAAAATTTCAGCCAGATGCAGTGGCTCACACCTGTAATCCCTGCACTTTGGGAGGCCAAGGTGGGCAGATCACTTGAGGCCAGGAGTTCAAGACCAGCCTGGCCAACATGACAAAACCCTGTCTTTACAAAAAATAACAAAATTTAGCCAGGTGTGGTGGCGCACGCCTGTAAACCTAACTACTCAGGAGGCTGAGGCAGGAGAACCGCTTGAACCCACGAGGCAGAGGTTGCAGTGAACCGAGATCACACCACTGCACTCCAGCCTGGGTTACAGAACAAGACTCCATCTCAAAAAAAAAAAAAGAAAGAAGGAAAATTTTGGATGTTTCTAACCCCTCCTGCTCTCTAGAGGTTCTATAAACCTGCAACCCTCTTTTTTTTTTCCCCCAGTACTGAAATAGGTCTTGGCTGTACACATTTGGGGGCAAGCAGGGAGCAGGGATAAACTGACCTGCAAAACCAGAGACAGAAAAGTTGAAGGGCTGCAACTGGGAGGGGATCAAAGGAGATGAAGGAGCCAACAAAACAGGTTCTAGATGGGAGAAAGCAACCCCCATAGAGAGGTCAAGAGGGATCTAAGCAAGTTAAGACTTTTGAGATATGGGGTGTGTGTGCATTTGTGTGTGTGTGTGTGTGTAAATGCCCTCCCCCACCTCTTTCAGGGGTCACTGAGTAAAGTTTACATCACTCACACTGAAGCCATCCTCACAAGTTTGACAAAAACTCTGGATAGGGATACAGGTATAATTAAGCATTAATCGGGCTACTCTTTGGCCCAGTTCCTTGTAACCTAAAATCACTTAACACTCAGTACTGAACATCTGCATTTCCATGTTCCTATAGATAGGATCTCTGACATTAGAATCATGAGACTTCTGTTTAAGAATTGCTGAAGATGGCCAGGTGTGTTGGCTCATGTCTATAATCCCAGCACTTTGGGAGGCTGAGGTGGGTGGATCACCTGAGGTCAGGAGTTTAAGACCAGCCTGGCCAACACGGAGAAACCCCATCTCTACAAAAATACAAAAATTAGTTGGGCATGGTGGTGCATGCCTGTAATCCCAGCTACTAGAGAGGCTGAGGCAGGAGAATTGCTGGAACCCGGGAGGCGGAGGTTGTAGTGAGCCCAGATTGCATCATTGCACTCCAGCCTGGGTGACAGAGTGAGAATCTGTCTCAAAAAAAAAAAAAAAAGAATTGCTGAAGATGTTTCTCCAATCCTGAATTCCAATGGAACAGCTGATGCCAACCAGTTTGAAGGTTCCCACGGAGTAATCAAATTAGCATAAGAATGCAGTTTCTTCATTTCCCGGTCTGTGAATTCACCTTGCACCAATCAATGATCAGTTCCCTCCAAAACCCTTAAAATTCCTAGCCCCAAACTCCTCAGGGAGATGGATTTGAGGTTTCCTCTAGTCTCCTCATTCAGCAGCCCTACAATTAAGCCTCTTTCTCTGCTACAACCCAGTGTCTCAGTTACTGGCTTTCCATATGCACATCGAGCAATAAACCTACTACGGTTATAACTTTTGTTTTAAGTGAAAATGAATTCTTTGGGGAGACTGTGAAGAGCTACCGAGGACTGCACACAGACTGACACAGCACAGAGCAAAGAGAGCCTCAAAGAATTTGGTGTCTTCATAAATCTACACATAACCAGATGGAAAGAGGCCAGAATGGGTCCTGGTCATCTCTGGGTGGTGACTGATTTAACAGGTGATTTTTTGGTTGCTTTGCGACTTTTTAATTTTTTATGCAACAGGCATTGCGATATTGAGATACGATATGAAAAGTTGTTTGATATTGGTCTCCAGTTCCTGGCACAGAGCCCTAATGTAATATAATAAATTAATATTTGTCTTTTGTCCCCAGCTCTTGAAATATCCCTGGAGCAACAAAAGTTAAAGGAACATGTTTTGTTATCAAAACAAGCTTGTTTCAACCACACAGGAGTTTAAGTTAATGAGTGACTTTTGGAAAGCCCCTAAGGAGGGGGGCTGGATGCCAGGGGAACCAAGCATGTGATTAGAGAAGCGGAACTTTCAGCCCCACCTCCTGGCCTCTGGGGAGGGAAGAGAGGCTTGAGATTGAGTTTAATCACCAAGGGCCAATGATGTAATCAACCATGCCTACATAATGGAACCACCATAAAAACCCAAAGGACCCATCAAGGTGTTGGGAGGATGGTGCACCCGAAAGCACGTCGAAGCTCCCCACACTACTCCACACCTCACCCTGTGCGTCTCCTCCATCCTGCCAGGTTTGTTTTGTTGTTGTTGTTGTTGTTGTTGTTTGTTTTGTTGTTGTTGTTGAGAAGGAGTCTGGCTCTGTTGCCAGGCTGGAATGCAGTGGAGCAATCTTGGCTCACTGCAACCTCCGCCTCCCAGGTTCAAGCGATTCTCCTGCCTCAGCCTCCCAACTAGCTGGGACTACAGGCACCCGCCACCACACCCGGCTAATTTTTGTATTTTTAGTAGAGACAGGGTTTCATCATGTTGGCCAGGATGGCCTTGATCTCCTGACCTTGTGATCCACCCGCCTGAGCTCCCAAAGTGCTGGGATTACAGGCGTGAGCCACCGCGCCCTGCCTGTTTTGAGTTTTGTTTTGTTTTTTGAGACAGCGTCTCACTCTGTCTCCCAGGCTGGAATGCAGTGGTGCAATCTCAGCTCAGTGTAACCTCTGCCTCCCAGGTTCAAGCAATTCTCCTGCCTCAGCCCGTTGCTGGGATTACAAGTTGCTGGGATTACAAGTGCCCACCACCACACCTGGCTCATTGTTGTAGTTTTAGTAGAAACAGGGTTTCACCGTTTTGGCCAGGTTGGTCTTGAACTCCTGACCTCAAGTGGTCTGCCCGCCTCGGCCTCTCAAAGTGCTGGTATTACAGCAATGAGCCACTGCACCCAGCCATCTGCTGTTTTTTAGTTGTATTCTTTTATAATAAGCTGTCAGCCTGGTAACTCAACTGTTTTCCTGAGTTCTGTGAGCCATTCTAGCAAACTATCAAATCCAAGGAGGGGTTGTGGGAACTCCTGATTTATAACCATTGGCCAGAAGCACGTGAAGCGCAGACTTGTGGCTGGCATTGCAGTGGGACAGTCTTAAGGAATTGGAGGCTGCAGTGAGCTATGATCACACCACTGCACTCCAGCCTGGGCAACAGAGCAAGACCCTGTCTCTAAAAGTAGATAGATAGATTAGATAGATAGATAGATAGATAGATAGATAGATAGATAGATAGATAGATAGATAGATAGATAGATAGGTGGGTAGGTAGGTAGGTAGGTAGGTAGGTAGGTAGGTAGGTAGGTAGGTAGATAGATAGATAGATCGATAGATAGATAAAATTTTAAAATGAAGTGGGGTAGTATTGTAGAGTTAAGCCATTAACCTGTATAGTCTTGCAATAGGAGTTCCGCAGGACTGGTTTTGCAAGGTACAGGTCACGAAGACCCCTCTGATAAAACGAGATGTGGTAAAGAAGCCAGCCGAAACCAAGACGGTAATGAAAGCAAGCTCTGGACTGGGCGCGGTGGCTCACGCCTGTAATCCCAACACTTCGGGAGGCTGAGGCAGGCATAGCACGAGGTCAGGAGATCAAGACCATCCTCACTAACATGGTGAAACCCCGTCTCTACTAAAAATACAAAAAATTAGCTGGGCCTGGTGGCACGTGCCTGTAGTCCCAGCTACTTGAGAGGCTGAGGCAGGAGAATCGCTTGAACCTGGGAGGCAGAGGTTGCAGTGAGCTGAGATCGTGCCACTGCACTCCAGCCTGGGCGACAGAGCAAGACTCTGTCTCAAAAAAAAAAAAAAAAACAAAAAGAAAGCAACCCAACCTCTGGTGTCCTTACTGCTTATTATATGCTAATTATAATGTATCAGCCTCGTGGTCAGCAACCCATTTTTGGGTCCCCTCTCACTGTCGAGAGCTTTTCTGTCCCTCAATAAATTCTATTCTGCCTTACTCACTCTCTGCTGTCCATGTACCTCATTTTTCTCATTCATGGGACAACAACTCGGAACTCATTGAACTACGGGGGTAAAAGAGCTTCAAAACTTCTTAGTAATTTTCCACCAATCTCCCTACCCTGTTCCTTGGCTATAAATCCCCAATTTTCCCTATTGTAGAGAGAGTGAAACCCAGTCTCTCTCCTCTGCTATAAAACCCCAATGTAATAGCTCCCCCTTGAATAAAGTCTTCCTTCATCTTTAACAAGTGTCATGAGTAATTTTTTCTTTAATGCCACACTGACCTGGGCAGGGCATTCAGCACCTCCCCCAAGCTCTGGGAAGGGAAACCAGCAGTGACTACAAGGATGCCTGTATGGGGCCCTGGACTAGACCCAGACAATCTTCCAGGGCAGGCACCCCTTCCAGGTTAGGGGCACAGGCTCTGGATCTGAATTCCAGCCATGCAACTTACCAGCTGTGATCTTGCAAAAATGATTCCTCTGTATGATTCAGTATCTTTGTTACCAACAAAGCTGGTCCCCAAAAAATGGAGCCTTTCCCCGTTTGGTGTTACAAATCAATATGCAAAACTGAAAGTGAATGTCAAGCAATGCAGGCTTTAGATTAGATGGTCATGGAATTGAGAAGTGGGAGCTTGGGCTCGGCTCCTGAGAGCCAGGAAGTCACAGATATAGGGCATCTTTAATGAAAGGGTTGGATATTAAAAGTAAGGGGAGGAATATTCATTTCTTTTCTGGGAATGGGTGGAGAACTCCTTGAAACTGGAGTGCCGTCTTCCTTTTTGTGTTTTTGTGGTTTCTTCCGGTCTTAGTCACAGTGATTGTTAACTGTCATGGTGCTGGTGGGAGTGTCACTTAGCACAGAAATTAGTTATAATGAAGTTAGAGGTTCTTCAGAGGTCAAGTGAGCTGCCTTGGATCCCACAAGTCTTAGCCAGTTTGGTCAGAAGGGGGAGCTTTTGACCTCAAGCATCCTGTTTCCTAAAGATAAGCAGAATTAAGGCAGGGTAGAAATTCACCTATGTCACACAGGCATTCACTGGGTAACATCCTCATCTGTAAAAGAAAATAACAATTCTCGCCAGGCATAGTGGCTAACACGTGTAATCCCAGCACTTTAGGAGGCCAAGGTGGGCAGATCACCTGAGGTCAGGAGTTCAAGACCAGCTTGGGCAACATAGCAAAACCCCATCTCTACTAAAAATACAAAACTTAGCCAGGCATGATTGTGGGTGCCTGTAATCCCAGCTACTCAGGAGGCTGAGGTGGGAGAATTGCTTGAACTCAGGAGGCAGAAGTTGCAGTGAGCCAAGATTGTGCCACTGCACTCCAGCCTGGGCTACAGAGTGAGACTCCATCTCAAAAAAAAAAAAAAAAAGAAAAGAAAGAAAGAGGGAAGGAAGGAAGGGAAAGGAAGGAGAGAGAGACAGAGAGAGAGAAAGAAAGAAAGAGAGAGAGAAAGAAAGGAGAGAGGGAGGGAGGAGGGAAGGAGGGAAGGAAGGAAGGAAGGAGGGAAAAGAAACAAAGAAAGAAGAAAAGAGAAAAGAAAAGAGGGAGAGAAAAGAGGGAGGGAGGAAGGAAGGAAGGAAGGAAGGAAGGAAGGAAGGAAGGAAGGAAGGAAGGAAGGAAGGGAGGGAGGGAGGGGAGGGAGGGAGGGAATTTGTTTGAATCTTATGTTGTGTGCTGTAATGAGATTGTCCACAGTAGCACTGGCCTCCCAGACCCTCTCCAAATATGCACGGCACATCTGAGCTCCGGAGAGAATTGGGGTGCATGCCCCAAATGCTGGCCTCCATCAAGAAAACAGATAACCCCTTTATAAGAGCAGAATCATCCCAGAGGTTCCTCGCTCAGGAAACCTGGTCCCTCTTGGGTGGCCAGGCAGCCCAGCAGGAAGAGGGCCACCACCGCTATCCTGCCAGGTCTCTGTCTGCAGGACTAATGAGCTTTGTCAGGATTCCGTGGGACAGGGTGTGAAACACTCAGCTAAGCTCGTAGCAAGAGCTCAACCACTGTAAATTTCACAAAATAAAAAAAAAAAAGACCGTACAAAACTCCTCTCAGGAAGAGTTTTATCTATGGTAGAGGGACAGCTGCTAAGCTGTTTGGGGCAAAGGATGAAATAGATGCCCCCCACTGCCCCAGTGCATGCTCAGGTGGCAGTATCTGTCCACTGGCTGACAGAGTGACTCAGCTTGGGCTAGGCAAGTGAAAAGAGGAGAGAATTTCACCTTGTTGGCCCAGGAAGGGACGCAGTTTGGGTGGGTGAATACTCAATAAGCCACTTGAGCAGGAAAAAGTTCCCTCCACATCCTTGGCCCGGCTTTGGTACATATGACCATCACCAAGCTGTCTTCTAAACTGGGAGCAGGGAGAGAAATATGCAAGCTCACAGCAGAGCTAAATCACTGGGAACTAGAGATGCTGGAGGCGGGGGCAGGAGACAAGGAAATGAGGCAGGTGGTGGCAGAGAAGGCTGGAAAGAACAGCCGTTCCTGTGACTAGGGCCTGCCACGTGTGCGCCAGCAGGCTCGCTTCAGCCTAGCATCCTGCTGAGCAGCACTGTCCAGTAGGAATAGAACGCACACCACACATGCAACTAAATAGCTCCTGGGGGCTCCCAGGAGCCACGTTTCTTTAAAGTAAAAAGAAACAGGTGAATTTAACTTAATAATATATTTTATTTAACATAATAGATCCAAAATATTCTTTTAATAAGTAATTCATATAAAAAGTATTGTGAAGGCTGGGCACAGTGGC
This sequence comes from Gorilla gorilla gorilla, assembly GCF_029281585.2. Classification (NCBI taxonomy): domain Eukaryota; kingdom Metazoa; phylum Chordata; class Mammalia; order Primates; family Hominidae; genus Gorilla; species Gorilla gorilla. The sequence continues at coordinate 50,785,608 of NC_073228.2, read as the reverse complement.
TCACACCTATAATCCCAACAATTTGGGAGGCTGAGGCACGCGAATGGCTTGAGCAGAGGAGTTTGAGACCAGCCTGGCCAACATGCTGAAACCCCATTTCTACAAAAACATACAAAAATTAGCCGGGCTAATTCGGTAATGTGCGCCTGTGATCTCAGCTACTCAGGAGGCTGAGGCAGCAGAATCGCTTGAACCCAGGAGGCAGGGTTGCAGTGAGCTAAGATTGCGCCATTGTACTCCAGCCTGGGCAGCAGAGCAAGACTCCATCTCAAAAACAAACAACAGCCCGGGTGCGGTGGCTCACACCTGTAATCCCAGCACTTTGGGAGGCCAAGGCGGGCGGATCACGAGGTCAGCAGTTCGATACCAGCCAGGCCAACATGGTGAAACGCCATCTCTACTAAAAATACAAAAATTAGGCGAGCATGGTGGTACACGCCTGTAATCCTAGCTACTCGGGAGGCTGAGGCAGGAGAATCACTTGAACCCGGGAGGCGGAGGCCACAGTGAGCCGAGATCACACCATTGCACTCCAGCCTGGGCAACAAGAGCAAAACTCTGACTCAAAATAAATTAATCAATTAATATAATATAATATAAAGCATTGTGAGAGTTTACAGTTTTTTTTCATGCTCATTCTTCAGAGCCCTGTGTGTGTTTACACTTACAGAGCATCCTCATTCAGACTGGCCCCATTTCCAGGGTTCAGAGGCCACAGGTGGCTTGTGGCTGCTGTGGCCCTTTGAGAGTTAGAATTAATTTGGGGAAGATGGGTGGGTGCAGAAGAGAGGGGAGGCTGCCCAGAGAGGCACCTCCAGGTGACATGTGCTTGGGGCCAGAGCTGCACACTGGGGACAGCTGAGTGTTGGGGGGTGAGCAGAGGTGTGACTGAAAGGGGATGAGCAGTGTGTCCCAACTGGTGAGGGTTGTCACCACACGGCACCAGCCCTCTCTGCGTTTCCTCCTGTCCTCTCACAGTGAAAGTGAAGGACTTGAGTCTTGCTGCTCGATTACCGCTGGATGAACTCTTGGAGACAGCCCTTATATGAGTTACACTAGTTTAAAAAATGAAATGAAATAAAAGGAGGGCTAGAGGACCTATGCCTAGGTCCAAGGCAGACTGCTCCACCCAAACACACCTGTGAGCTTGTCCCAGAAAAGTGGCCAGATCTGAACTGATTGCCATCAAACATGTCTAATGCTCTTCCCTCCATCTGGAACGTCCACCTGCCCTCAGCTAGAGAACACCTCCTTCAGTGCCCGGTCAGAATATAGAACCCCTCTGTGCACCTGTGTCTGGCACCTCCTCCACGCTTCCTGGGCCCCTGGTTCCTTGCAGCACTGTCTGAACCCTCACTAGGCTGTGATCTCCTTGAGGCCCAATGCCAGGCCTGGCCTTCTCCACCTCCCCAGGCTGCACTTTGTATCCTCTCCCACCCACCTCGGCAGTTGAGTCCGCAGTTGGGCCACCTGGATGGCCCTGCCCGGGGGAGAGGAACCAAGGGCTCTGGTCTTTATCTCCCTTCCTAAATGCAGTTTCCCCCCATCTATAGGAGCTTCTGCAGGACTCCCTGAAAAAAGAGGAAAGAGAGGAGGGGAAGGAGTGGGAAGCAGGATGGGGAAGACAGATGCTCTGCCAGCAAAGAGGCAAACAGGAACTGAGCCAAGTCCCCACCATGGGTTGGCATAAGTGGGTCCCTGGCAAGGGGAGGGAAAGTAAGAACACGAAGAAAGGCTGGCCGGGTTGGGAGGTGGGGGTAAAATATAACCGCCATACACACACAACACACACTAGCCATAAGGGTACAGCTCAATAGATTTTTGCCACCTGGATCAAGAGGAAGGTCATTTCCAGCACCCCATAAGGTTCCCCCATGTCAGGCCGGGCATGGCGTGGTGGCTCACGCCTGTAATCCCAACACTTTGGGAGGCCAAGGCAGGCGGATCACTTGAGGTCAGGAGTTCGAGACCAGCCTGACCAACATGGTGAAACCCCATCTCTACTAAAAATACAAAAATTTGCAAGGCGTGGTGGTGGATGCCTGTAATGCCAGCTACTTGGGAGGCTGAAGCGGGAGGATCACTTGAACCCGGAAGGCGGAGGTTGCAGTGAGCCAAGATGGCACCACTACACTCCAGCCTGGGAGACAGAGTGAGACATCATCTCAAAAAAAAAAAAAAAAAAAAAAAAAACAGTTTCCCCCGTGTCCCTTCCCAGCATCTACCCTAGGCAGGTTTGAAGAATTGATGTATTGCCAGCAGAACCCCAGCTGATGCCTGACCTGCACATCTCATCATTACCCTGTGCAGGCTGCAGATCAAGCTGCAGCAGGCCCGGGTCTCCCTCCTCCAAGTGGTAAGAACAGCAGCCTTCATTCACTGGGACCTTCTATGTGCATGGGAGCGGCGGAGGGGGAACTATTCTAGTCACTTACATACGTGGGTGGTTAAGTCCCAAATAAGGAATGCAAGAAATGTGGCATTAATTGGACTTTCTTTAAATCAAGTGAGATCTTTGCCAATTAACATCCCACTGGGCTGCTCAGAAATCCAGCCTTGGAAATGACAGGGGCTCCAGCCCTCCCCAGGATTCTCTCTCGCTCACAGGGTTTTCTAGAGCACCAGAGCTACAACGAGCCCCTAGACCAGATCATCTATCTGCCTTGGTTACCATGGAGATGTCTATTTTCCCAGAGGATGCAATCCCTTCCTGGAGGGAGATTCTGCTGCTTCTGTGCCACGTTGGTGGCCTTGGAGAATCTTATTGAGGTCGAGGGTCCGAAGGTGTCCCACACAGCCATGCCCTTGTCACATCCCAAGGAGATCACCATGGAGAGGTGCCCACCTCTGTCCCATCCTCATTCAGAGGGGCTCACTCCTGTCCCCTGCTGCTCTCGGAGGCTCTCTCTCTCCCTTCCCCTCTGGGAAACTGGTATAATCTATATAGTGGTTTCATAACTTTACATTTTTATCCGGCTGTACATAGTCTCCTCTTTAAATCCCCTCAACAGCCTATGAGAAGGGCATTATTGTCTCTGTCGTACAGAGGAGAAAATGCAGGCTGGGAGGGGCTAAGTCGCCCAGGCAACAAGATGGAGATGATATTCAGATACAGACACTCCAGAGCCTGTGCTTTGTACCCTGCCCTTGGCTGCCCAGGTGACAGCATCTCAAAGCTAGGAGCACACTAATAAAGAAGCCAGCATTAACAGCAGGCATGCATGCCACTTTCAAACTAATTACTCCTGCCTCCATGATTACTCCTCAGGCTCCTGGGGCTGGGGTAACCTCCCACACTGGAAGGTAGACTTCGGAAGACCCTTCTGGAAATGCTCCCAACTTGGGAAAACAGCGCTTCAGACTTCAGACCCAGGAAGAGATCACCCAGTGCTCCTTTTATGGGGCATACAACTGAAGCCAAGAGGTAAACCAGGTCACCCACAAAGCTGGTGGCAAGTCAAGAACTGAGTCTCAGGCCTGGTGCGGTGGCTCATGCCTGTAATCCCGGCACTTTGGGAGGCCGAGGTAAAGGATTACTTGAGCCTAGGAGTTCAAGACCAGCATGGGCAACATAGCAAGACCTCATCTCTACCAAAAATTTAAAAAATTAGCTGGCTATGGTAGCACATGCCTGTAGTCCCAGCTACTCAGGAGGCTGAAACGGATCACCTGAGCCTAGGAGTTCAAGTCTGCAATAAGCTATAACGGCACCATTGCACTCCAGCCTAAGTGACAAAGCCAGACCCTGTCTCAAAAAAAAAAAGAACTGAGTCTTGGCCGGGTGTTGTGGCTCACGCCTGTAATCCCAGCACTTTGGGACGCCGAGGCGGGCAGATCATTTGAGGTCAGGAGTTCAAGACCAGCCTGGGCAATGTTGTAAAACCCCTTCTCTACCCAAAATACAAAAATTAGCTGGGCATGGTGGCACCTGCCCGTAATCTCAGTTACTTGGGAGGCTGAGGCAGAAGCATAGCTTGAACTCAGGAGGCGAAAGTTGTGGTGAGCCGAGATCGCACCACTTCACTACATCCTGGACGACAAAGCGAGATTCTGTCTCAAAAAATATTTTAGTGTGACAAAATATTGCATGCACACTGGGAAGGACAGCTCCAATTCATTCATTCAAACTCTCTCCCCAAACCCTCTCCAGCAGAACGATGTCCGTCAGTGCAAAGTGTTGTGGGAAGTCAGGGACTCCGAACAGAGGGACCCGCTGAAGCCATGGCAGAAGAACATAAATTGTGAAGAGTTAATGGATATTTATTAGTTCCCCAAATTAATACTTTCATAATTTCTTACGCCTGTCTTTACTGCAATCTCTGAACATAAATTGTGAAGATTTCATGGACACTTATCACTTCCCCAATCAATACCCTTGGGATTTCCTATGCCTGTCTTTACTTTAATCTCTTAATCCTGTCATCATAAGCTGAGGAGGATGTATGTAGCCTCAGGACCGTGATGATTGCGTTAACTGCACAAATTGTTTGTAGAGCTTGTGTGTTTGAACAATATGAAATCTGGGCACCTTGAAAAAAGAACAGGATAACAGCAATGTTCAGGGAGCAAGGGAGATAACTTTAAACTCTGACTGCCCGTGAGCCGGGCAGAACAGAGCCATATTTCTCTTCTTTCAAAAGCAAATGGGAGAAATATCACTGAATTCTTTTCCTCAGCAAGGAACATCCCTGAGAAAGAGGATGCGTCCCTCAGGGAGGCCTCTGAAATGGCCACTTTGGGGACAGCTGTCTTTTACGGTCATCGCTGAGGGATGAAATAAGCCCCGGTCTCCCGTAGCGCTCCCAGGCTTATTAGGATGAGGAAATTCCTGCCTAATAAATTTTGGTCAGACCGGTTGTCTGTTCTCAAACCCTGTCTCCTGATAAGATATTATCAATGACAATGTGTGCCTGAAACTTCATTAGCAATTTTAATTTCGCCCCGGTCCTGTGGTCCTGTGGTCTCGCCCTGCCTTCATTTGCCTTGTGATATCTTATTACCTTGTGAAGCATGTGATCTCTGTGACCCACACCCTATTCGTACACTCCCTCCCCTTTTGAAAATCACTAATAAAAACTCGCTGGTTTTGCGACTTGGGGGACATCATGGAACCTGCCGACATGTGATGTCTCCCCCGGACACCCAGCTTTAAAATTTCTCTTTTGTACTCTGTCCCTTTATTTCTCGGACCAGCCAACACTTAAGGAAAATAGAAAAGAACCTACGTGAAACATCGGGGGTGAATTCTGCCTGATAGTAAAGGTTCCCAAGTTGGCTGACTGGGGCCTTAGCTTCTCAAACGGGGATGACCATGAGACTGGGATGCCCATGACCTAGCCATGGTTCCTCCTTCCTGATGTCAAGGAAACCAAACTATTAATCAAGTTTATTTAGTAAATATAGAATCAAAACAAAGTATCAGGCCAGGCACACTGGCTCCTGCCTGTAAACCCAGCACTTTGGGAGGCCAAGGCAGGGGGATCGCTTTAAGCAGTTGAGGCTGCAGTAAGCCATGATCATGCCACTGCATTCCAGCCAGTCTGGGTGACAGAGTGAGACCTTGTCTATATATATATATATATACACATACATATATATACACATATATACACATACATATATATACATATATACACACATATATATATACATATATACACATATACACACACACATATACACACACACCTATACATACATATATATATACACACACATACACATATATATATCAGGTACACCTAGCATTTCCTCCCTCAGAGTTTTTCTGAGTTTTCTGGCGGGCACAGGCCCTGCCCCACAGTGGACTCCTTCCTACCCTCTGTCAGCCGGAATGCTGCCTCCCCAGAGGCCTTCTCTGACCGCCCCATCTGAAGGAGCCTGGCCCTTTCACATCACCCTGTTTATCTCCTTTTTGGCACCTCTCACAATCTGTCATTATCCTTTTTTTTTTTTTTTTTGAGACATAGTCTTGCTCTGTCGCCCAGGCTGGAGTGCAATGGCGCCATCTCGGCTCACTGCAGTCTCCTCTTCCCGGGTTCAAACAATTATTGTGCCTCAGCCTCCCGAGTAGCTGGGACTACAGGCACACGCCACCACGCCCAGCTAATTTTTGTATTTTTAGTAGAGACAGGGTTTCACCATATTGGCCAGGCTGGTCTCGAACTCCTGACCTCGGGTGATCCGCCCACCTCAGCCTCCCAAAGTGCTGGGATTACAGGCGTAAGCCACAGCGCCCAGCCTCTTTATCTTATTATTTGTTTAGTGGCTTTCTCTCCCGCTGGCCTTCAACTCCACAAGGGCAGTGACCCTGACTGTCGGGGACATAAACCAGCAGTCCATGGGCATGCATATTTTTGTTTGGCTTGCAGTGTTTTATCAAAAATTCAATTTATTCCTGTAATCCCAGCACTTTGGAAGACCGAGCCAGGCAGATCACCTGAGGTCAGGAGTTCAAGACCAGCCTGGCCAACATGGTGAAAACCCATCTCTACTAAAAATATTTTTAAAAAACTAGCCGGGCGTGGTGGTGGATGCCTGTAACCCCAACTACTCGCGAGGCTGAGGCAGAAGAATTGCTTGAACCCAGGAGACGGAGGTTGCAGTGAGCCGACACAGTGCCACTGCACTCCAGCCTCGGCGACAAAGTGAGACTCTGTCTCAAAAAAAAAAAAAATCAATTTATTGGCAATATTTAAAAATCAAGAGATTTTATGTAAACACCTGGATTTCCTGGCCCTCTTGAAAAAGATCTAGCACAATGGGCTGGAGGTGAGCGGCCACTGCAGCCCGTAGTTCTTACTCCAGCCCCCAGTCCACCCCATTACATCACACTTGGCTGTTTGCACTCCTTGATCCTACTTACCTGCCTATCCCCGGAGGCCTTTGAGTCTAAAATTCCTGGTCTCTTTTCACCACTCTACTTACCCCTACAACTGAGTGTTGAAATAAATAAACTGAAAGCAAGAAAGGTTGGCTGTTTTGAAGGAAATATTTCATCTAAACTCTAGGAAGGCTCTACTCCACACAAGCTGTGCCACATGAAGGACGCCCTCTGGTGCCAGAATTATTCTCGGGGGGGGCCCAGAACCAGTTACTATACCTTGAACTCATGCCAATGAGCTGGGCACACTTTTTCCTTAGATGGATTAATCTAATCTAAATGAAAATTTTAGATCGGATTAACCCACTTTAGAATAAATCTAAATGGCAATCTAAATTATGCGGTTACCGTTTTGATTATATTATTGTATGCTGATTAATCAAAGTGCCACCCTAAATCCCGCTGCGACTCCGTGGGTAGTAGGGTGGGTAGGTAGGTGGGTTTGACACAACGAGGATTTATCGTGTTTGGGAGGCTCAGCATCTAAATCCTCTCTAAGGAGTGTTCATCTACCCTATGAGACACCTCTTTTCGAGAAGACAGGGATGCAACAGGGTCAAGAACGTGGAACGTACCAAAGGACACAGTGCGTAGGCGCGCTCGAAACCTCGGCCGGTATTCTCGGCGCCCAGACACCGTCCACTCGCACTGCGCAGGCGCCGAGACAGATCAAGCTTTCCCTCCCCCTCCCAGCTCTCCTAGAGTCAAGAGGACGCCCTCCTGCCGCAGACTTCCTGCGCAAGCGCCATCCCATGTCCCCGCCCCCAAACCAATTGGAAGCGGCGCCGCCTGGGCGCTTGGGGTACGACGCTGTGGGTGGGGTCAGGACGTGAGGGCAGCGCGCTGGCGTCAGAGGAGCGGCTATATAACTGAACACAGGCACCGCCCCTCTGCCCCAGTCACTGAGCCGCCGCCGAGGACTCAGCAGCCTCCCCCTTGAGCCCCCTCGCTTCCCGACGTTCCGTTCCCCCCTGCCCGCCTTCTCCCGCCGCCGCCGCCTTCCGCAGGCCGTTTCCACCGAGGAAAAGGAATCGTATCGTATGTCCGCTATCCAGAACCTCCACTCTTTCGGTAAGCTATGGGAAAGGTCGCGGGCCCGGGTGGGGCAGCGGGGCCTTCCGGGCCCGGAGACGTGTTCCGGGAAGTTGCCAAGCGCTCCGGGCCTTCGTAAGCTCGGGCAGGGGAAACTCGTCCAGGGTCGCAGGGCAGCGGGATCAAGGCCTGGGCCCCGGGGTCGGACCCTGAGCGCGACCGGAAGGAGCAGGCGGTAGGTCAGCCCTTGGGCGGGCCCGGCGTCTCGGTGGCGCATTTACTAATGGCTCCTGGGCCTCCTCGGGCCACACCCGCCCCTCCCGTCACCATTGCGTCACGTCCTTTACGTCACCACCCGTTGTCACGGATCCGGAGGGAAAGGCGGTGCCAGCCCTAAGTGGCAAGCGGGTGCACCAATGGGGGTGGGAGGCTTAGCCCCGCCTCGGGAGCTCGGGTTCCGGCGGGTTGCATCAGCTGGGTGGGGCACCGCCTGGCAGCCCGGACTCCCCCGACATGTGATCGGCTTCCCAGAGAGGGCGGGAGGCCCGAGTGTTCCCCGAGCCTGGGGAAGCTGGCCGTCCCGGACTGACCTGCTCGGGGAGAGCCAGCAAAGGACACATTCGGCCTGGCCCAAGCCCTGACGATTTCAGTGTTGTTTTCTGCACGCGCAAAACACCTGGGGACCGAGGGGATGGCAGTGGCATCCGATCTTTGACAGCTCTGAACGAGCTTAACCTTTCTTTTCAGACCCCTTTGCTGATGCAAGTAAGGGTGATGACCTGCTTCCTGCTGGCACTGAGGATTATATCCATATAAGAATTCAACAGAGAAACGGCAGGAAGACCCTTACTACTGTCCAAGGGATCGCTGATGATTACGATAAAAAGAAACTAGTGAAGGCGTTTAAGAAAGTAGGTCTTCAGTGAGATTGTGGGAAAGTCATAATGGATTTGTCCACAAGGGGGTGCCAGCTGTGTTGTATGTATTGTTAGCGGAAGGGGTGGTAAATGCGTTCATGCTCTTGCTAGGCCTAATTCGTTTTGTTTCCTTTGTGCTTGCAGAAGTTTGCCTGCAATGGTACTGTAATTGAGCATCCGGAATATGGAGAAGTAATTCAGCTACAGGGTGACCAACGCAAGAACATATGCCAGTTCCTCGTAGAGGTGAGTTCAGTCACTACTTGATTTGTGCCTCTCTGCTGGCAAATCTCAGATCCTGTCTGTTAGCTTCTGCTGGGGACATAAAAGTTGGCTTTGTAAGGCTGAGCAAAACCTCAGTTGGGTTTTAAAGTACATAGACTTATTTCTGTTTTATAGGAAAAAGCAGAAGGGACTTGTCTACCTTTGGTTTACTGTTTCTGTGGATCTACTTCACAGATGCAAATTTGAATAGCACATAGATGCATTGTAAAATAAGCCAAATGCTGGGTTGTTCCTGTATTTGTAAGGACATGAGTTTTTAAAAATGAATTTTCTGAGTATTAAGACTAAAATACTGTTACATGATCAGCTCTTTATATAATTGAAGAGATTTCAGATACGTGATGAGTCTCATTCTCACACTAATTCAGAATCTTGGAAGGCACTGAGCGTTCAAAAAAGGTAGCTCTTAACCGAGGACCCTCTGTTGAACCATTGTGCGCACCCCTGGCTCTTGGGCAGTGTAGTAGCAGGAAGACAGGGTTGTTGCCATTAGAAATGGAGGCTTTAACTCTCCCTGTCCCCCATTTAAAACTTTGCCCTTTTGTTTTTTCAGATTGGACTGGCTAAGGACGATCAGCTGAAGGTTCATGGGTTTTAAGTGCTTGTGGCTCACTGAAGCTTAAGTGAGGATTTCCTTGCAATGAGTAGAATTTCCCTTCTGTCCCTTGTCACAAGTTTAAAAACCTCACAGCTTGTATAATGTAACCATTTGGGGTCGGCTTTTAACTTGGACTAGTGTAACTCCTTCATGCAATAAACTGAAAAGAGCCATGCTGTCTAGTCTTGAAGTCCCTCATTTAAACAGAGGTCAAGCAATAGGCGCCTGGCAGTGTCAAGCCTGAAACCAAGCAATACTGTCATGTTTCAGCCAAGCCCAGAGCCCTAAGATTGCAAACAACTATGGCCGGAACCTCCTCAGCTCTCCCTCTGCAGAGTTCCCTACCCTAAGAGAATGTTACCACCTGAACAGTCCTCGGTGAATATGAGAGGAGAGGATGTAAGGCAGAAGCACCAGCTGTACTACTAGAAGGGAGCTTTTGGTGGTAGATCCCCTGGTGTCTCCAACCTGACTAGGTGGACAGAGCTCAAAGAGGCCCTCTTCCACTAGCGAGGTGATAGGACATCTGGCTTGCCACAAAGGTCTGTTTGACCAGACATATCCTAGCTAAGGGATGTCCAAACATCAGAATGTGAGGCCAACCTTCTATCAGAGTTAAACTTTTGACAAGGGAACAAATCTCAAACTGATCCATCAGTCATGTAGCTAGCTGTAGAGCTTGCAACTTAATAGCAGCAGCTGCCCAATGCCATGTGAAGTAACAAACTGGTTTTTGGTTTTTTTTCCCCTTCAGTTTTAATGTTATGTGTAATGTATTTAAACCCTTATTTAAATAAAACTTGTTTTCAGAAATACCTGACTTGCAGATTATTTATATATAGTCGATCTTGTGCATATAAAGAAACCATAGAAACGGGCAGTGGAGGATTCGTCCACACCCACAGCTTCTCAACAGGCCTGAACTTGGCCAAGAAAAACCTTTATGAGCTTGTCCCTCTCTGGTCAACTGGTTTTTTGTTCGTTTGTTTTTTGAGACAGGTTTGCCCTTGTTGCCCAGGCTGGAGTGCAGTGGCACAATCTCAGCTCACTGCAACCTCCACCTCAGGTTCAAGCAATTGTGCCTCAGCCTCCGTAGTAGCTGGGATTACAGGCACCATGCCCAGCTAACTTTTGTATTTTTAGTAGAGACAGGGTTTCTCCATGTTGGCCAGGCTGGTCTCGAACACCTGGCCTCAAGTGATCTGCCTGTCTCGGCCTCCCAAAGTGTTGGGATTACAGGCATGAGCCACCATGCCCAGCAGGTCAACTGTTTTTGCAAGCATTTAGCCAGAGTCATGCTGTGCTGTTAATCAGTGTCCTGGAGAATGGGTTGCTTGGAAATCTTGGCGCCCCCTCAGTAGTAACAGCCTTGGTTTAAGGGCGCAGAGTGGAGAGTAAATGCAAGGGCTATAACGGGCAGTCATGCTGTGGGTTAAGGTCCACAAATCGCTAGGAATGTGTATACTCTGGGTAGTAAGTTTGTAGTATTAGAAGGTTTAATGACAAGTATTTGAAGAGCTGAAGTTAAGTGTTGGGAGGCCGTCCCTCATGAAGGACAATGAATGGCAAGTAAAAGACCAAGTTCTGTTCCTGGGTCCATTAATTTAGTTAAAAAGGCAAAGTTCTTTCAGCACACATCTGGATGCAGTCACGTGCTGCCTAAGGATGCTTCATTCAACAATGAGCCTCACAGCCGTGCTACACAATAAGATTATAATACTGTATTTTTACTGTACCTTTTAACATTGTGTTACAATGGCCTACAGGAAGCTTGTGTGGATGGCTTTGAATGTGGCCCAACACGAACTAATAAATTTTGCTAAAACATGAGTTTTGTTTGGTGACTTTTTTTTTTCTTTTTAGCTCATCAGCTATTGTTGGTGTATTTATGTGTGGCCCAAGACAATTCTTCCAATGTGGCCCAGGGAAGTGAAAAGATATGACACCCCTGGCCTACAATTTCAGCACAGTAACATGCTGTACAGGTTTGTAGCCTAGGAGCAACAGGCTATGTCATATAACCTAGGCATGTAGTAGGCTGTGCCATCCAGGTGTGTGTAAGTACACGATGATGTTCGTAGAAAACACAAAATCGCCTAACGATGTGTTTATCAAAACATGTCCCTGTCATTGAGTAACGCAAGACTACTAAGTTTACTACCAGCCCGTTTTGTAGATAAAGGTACAAGCGGTGAGTTAGGTTAGAGCCCAGGTTGGGAAAGAGCATAGAACCAGGTGAGTTGTGGAGGAGGGCTGGTGAGGTTGAGCCAGTGGCAACTGCCCTAAAACTAGGAGGTGATTGTGTTAGAATACAGCAGACTGAATAATTGATAGAGATTTATTTGGCTCACAGAAGTCGAAAAGCATGGCACTGGCATCTGGTGAGGGCCTTCTTACTGCATCATAACATGGTGGAAGGGCTGGACAGCAAATGGGGGCCAAACCTATACTCCTGTTGTGAGCCACTTCATTCATGAGGGCAGAGGCTCAGGACCTAATACCTTTAAAAACCCCACCTTGGCCAGCCACAGTGGCTCACACCTGTAATCCCAGCACTTGCCAAGGGGGGTGAATCCTTGAGACCAACCTGGGCAATGTGGCACAACCCTATCTCTACAAACAATACAAAAATTAGCCAGGCGTGATGGCACACGCCTGTAGTCTTAGCTACTTAGGAGGCTGAGGCAGGAGGAAGGACGATCACTGGTGCCCAGGAAGCCAAGGCTATAGTTAGCTGTGATCGTGTCACTGCCACTGTACTCCAGCCTGGGTGACAGAGTCTCCAAAAAAAAAAAAAAAAGCGCCCCACCTCCCAATAACTGTTCAATTGGCAATTAAATTTCAACATGGGTTTTGGTTTGGGTGGAACATTCAAACTATAGCAATGATTCTAACCCCAGCATCAGGAGCTTGTCGTGTTAAAGGTCCTACAAAACCAGTCTGTTTCATGAACACAAAATAATTTAGCCTTGGAGCCAACCAAGGCTCCAAATACACTGGCATTGTTCAAAATATTTGAGTGAATTTTTTTTTTTTTTTTGAGATGGAGTCTTGCTCTGTTGCCCAGACTTGGAGTGCAATGGCACGGTCTCGCCTCACTACAGTTTCTGCCTCCCAGGTTCAAGCGATTCTCCTGCCTCAGCCTCCCGAGTAGCTGGGACTACAGGCACGCGCCACCACGACTGGCTAATTTTTGTATTTTTAGTAGAGACAGGGTTTCACCATGTTGGCCAGGATGGTCCCGATCTCCTGACCTTGTGATCCGCCTGCCTCAGCCTCCCAAAGTGCTGGGATTACAGGCATGAGCACCGTGCCTGGCTGGGTGAGACTTTTAAATCAGTAAGATTTGACTGTAATGTAGGAGGTTTTTTCTTGGAGGAACTTCTAGAGCAAGGCGGGAGGCCAAACACACAAAATACTACAATCAGGATGAAACAGCAAGAGAAGAGAATTCCTTCTTTGCTGTAGGTTGTGAACACGGCCAGGTTCTGTGCTAGGCTGTTCCATCTCATGCTTTTTAAGGACCTCCAATTCTCTAGGATGGGATTATTCCAAGTTAAACCATCAACATCTATTAAATCAGCTCTGTGAAGCCAAGCGGAACAAGTATCTGTGAACACAGAACTGAAGAAGTTGGTGAACACCCTTATCCACCTGATGTAACCTATACTCAGGCTGAATGAAGAAAAGTATAATTAAAAAGTCACGATGGGCCAGGCGCGGTGGCTCACATCTGTAGTCCTAGCACTTTGGGAGGCCAAGACAGGCGGATTGCCTGAGCTCAGGAGTTCGAGACCAGCCTGGGCAACAACGGTGAAACCCTGTCTCTACTAAAATACAAAAAATTAGCCGGGCATGGCGGCGTGCACCTGTAGTCCCAGGTGGGAGGCTGAGGCAGGAGAATCGCTTGAACCCAGGAGGCAGAGGTTGCAGTGAGCCAAGATTGCGCCACTGCACTCCAGCCTGGGCAACAGAGCGAGACTCCGTCTCCAAAAAAAAAAAAGGCATGATGGCTGGATATGGTGGCTCATGCCTGTAATCCCAGCTCTTTGAGAGACCAAGGCAGGCAGATTGCTTGAGTCCAGGACTTCGAGACCAGCCTGGGCAACATGACTAAACCCTGTCTCTACAAAAAATACAAAAATTAGCCAGGCGTGGTGTTGCATGCCTATGCTCCCAGCTACTGGGGAGGCCAAGGTGGGAAAATGGCTTGAGCCCAGGAGGCAGAGGTCGCAGTGAGCCAAGATCGCACCACTGCACTCCAACCTGGGTGACAGAGATAGACACTGTCTCAAAAAAAGAAAACAATGTGATGTGGACATTCCCAAGGTAAGTTGTGGAGCCTCTTCTAGAACCCAGGACTCCCTGTGTACCCCTCCTCCCACCAGCTGCACCTGTACATTCACAATTTCTGTAACTCATTTTCCCGGTGGAGTGGGAGCAGAAATAAATAAATAAATGCTCATCTTACAGAGATTGTTGAGTGCTTGGTATCTGTAGTACACTACAGGGCACGTCAGGCAGACCCCCTGCACTCAGGGAGCTGACTGCCTGGTAGGTGGATGTAAGACCAGCACACAGCCTTGACACAGGACAGAAAGGGACCCAAAGAGCCACAGGATCTCTGAGGACTGTGAAATCTTCCCCACTCCCATCCTCAGCCAAGGGGGCCAAGAAGGCTTCATAAAGGAGGTGCTGTCTGAAGCCAAGCATCTCGAGCAGAGAAAAAGAGTCACAGCCAGAGGTGAAAAGGCACCTGGAAGCCAGCGCAGTGGCTCACGCCTGTAATCCCAACACTTAGGGAGGCCAAGGCCAGCAGATCACTTGAGGTCAGGAGTTCGAGGCCAGCCTGGTCAACATGGCGAAACCCCATTTCTACTAAAAATACAAAAATTAGCTGGGCGTGGTGGCGGGCGAGATCGTGCCACTGCACTCCAGCCTGGGCAACAGAGCGAGACTGCGTCTCAAAAACAAAAACAAAAAAAAGAAAGATTGATTATGCTGAAAAGGTCCCTCAGCTCTCTGCTCCTTAGTCGTCCTCTCCCACCCCAAACCCCCCAGCCCTCCTCCCCCCATCCCCACCCGCTGCAACAGCTACACGCAAGGACAAACTGAGTGTCTCTTAAGATGGTATGAAGACAAAATGAAAACTGGTCAGCTAAAACTACATAAGAAGCTACAAAACAACTTTAGAACCTATTCCAATTGCTGTCAACTCTATGAATAAGCCAGAAAAACACGTAGCATATTTGGAGAACTGAACATGACCCCTTTCCTGGTTTATCAGCCTCGATGGTGCCCCCTTGTGGCAGTAGTGTAAAAACACAGTTTACTGTGCACAAGGCTTTACAATTTTTCAATTAAGAGCTCCTTGACCAATTTTTAACCTTTTTTTGGGGGAGGGGGACAGAGTCTCACTCTGTTTCCCAGGCTGGAGTGCAGTGAGGTCTCCTGCTAGGCACCATGCACCCTTGTTGCCCCCTCCTGCTCAAGCCTCTCATTTCTTCCACTCTCTAAATGCAAGCGTTCCCAAGGGATTGTCCTGACTGTCCTTCCCTCTCCCTTGGTGGTCTCACCCTATATCATGGCTTTGTTTGTCTTCAGTGTTCCCGATCCTAAGGCTCTGTGTCCAGCCACGACTTCTCGTCCAAGTCCAGACTCCATCGATAGCTCTTTGCCGCGTTCATTCATTCATTCATTCATTCATGCCTATGGAGCACTCACTCGGTGCAGGTGCTGTGCCAGATGTGGGGGCCCAGTGATGAACAAGAGAAACCACACTCCTCGTGGGGTTTGCAGTACTGCAGTCGGAAAGTCAGATTCTAAACCAATCATCGTATAAATACTGAAGAATTTAAACTGTGTTTAGAAGGGGCCACATTCGGGTCTGTGACAGGGAGAGGCACAATCTCTCTTCTTCCTGCTTTTTTATCTACATAGCACAACTATATGACTTATTTGTAGGGCAACAATATAATTTATTTGTTCATTTGATTTTGGCCATCTTCCCCCACTAGAACATAAGTTCTGTGTGGGCAGAAACCTTTGTCCAGGGCTGTATCCCCAGTGCCTCCAAGAGAGTCTGGCACATACTAGGTGCTGAATACGTGTTTATTGGATGAATGAATGGGTCAGACTACGCGAAGTTTAAAATCGACAGAGTTACCCTCTATAAATTATGTGACTTGCTAGGGCCAGGCACAGTGGCTCACGCCTGTAATCCCAGCACTTTGAGAGGCCAAGGCAGGCGGATCACTTGAGATGAGAGGTTCGAGACCAGCCTAGGCAACATGGAGAAACCCTGTCTCTCCTAAAAAAAAAAAAAAAGTTATATGACTTACTCTCTCTCCTTTGCATCCCTACTTGGTAGAGCCGGAGGGAAAGGCTGGAATTACATCAGTAGTTCTCAGAGTCTGGAGACTATGTTCGTTGCCTGGGGTGGGGGTGGGAGAGAAGAGATGTATACTACTGGTATCCAGTAAGAAGTGGTCAGAGATGCTGCTAAACATCCTGTGACCCATGGAACAGCCTCTTACCCCCACACAAATAATTATCTGGCCCAAAATATCAACAGTGCTGAGGTTGAGAAACCCTGGGTCACATGAACCTCTGAGAACTGTCATAAACCCGGGCAAGCTTTTCAGAGTCACCCACGTGACTGCCTTCTATCCTGTGTCCCGCAGCCAAGCAGCTGCTGTCTCTCTCAGTGAGTCTCAACATTTTTTGGACCCAATAATCCTTTCCCCTGTTATATCAGCAATCTAGAGGACCAACTTGAGAATTTTAGATCTTTTTCATCATACGCCTGGTATATGCTGGGAATTTTATTTTATTTATTTATTTATTTGAAATAGATAAAGGCAGGATCTCACTCTATTGCCCAGGCTGGTCTCAAACTCTTGGACTCAAGTGATCCTCCTGCCTCTGCCTCCCAAAGTGCTGGGGATTACAGGCATGAGCCACCACGCCTGGACTATGCTAGGAATTTTAAGTAAAAGATAATTGGTTGGTAAATTATGTGATAGTTTCTTGCTTCTCTAAAGTGCATTTAAAGTATAATCTGTGGTAATCATACCATTCAAAGACTATTTTGACTTTCTCCGTTAAAAAAGTGACAAAACACAGTGTTTATTTATTTATTTTAGATCTCCCAGGGACTCACTAACAAATATTGTATATATAATTGGAAGAGAAAGCAAGCCTAGTGTGGTGGTATGTGCCTGTAGTCCCAGCTACTCAGGAGACTGAGGCGGGAGGATCACTTGAGCCTAGGAGTTTGAGGCTGCAGTGAGTTATGATCACGCCACGGCACTCCAGCCTGGATGACAGAGTGAGATCCTGTCTCAAAAAAAAAAAAAGAAGAGAAAAAAGAAAAGTGCCAAACAAATTGAAAAGTGATATTACATTATGTTTGGTTATGAGAACACATATATATTAAAATGCAGATTTAGGCTCGTCGTGGTGACTCACACCTGTAATCCTGACACTTTGGGAGGCTGAGGCGGACAGACCACCTGAGGTCAGGAGTTTGAAACCAGCCTGGCCAACATGGTGAAACCCCGACTCTACTAAAAATACAAAACTTAGCGAACTGTGGAGGTGTGTGCCTGTAATCCCAGTTACTCAGGAGGCTGAAGCACTAGAATCACTTGAACCCGGGAGGCAGAGATTACAGTGAGCCGAGATGGCGTCACTGCACTCCAGCCTGGGCGGGCAGAGCAAGACTCCATCTCAAAGTAAAATAAAATAAAATGCAGATTTAGATTTCATTATGAGTGTTTTATTAACACTAAAGCTCATTAGGATCCCCTGCTTACACTCACTACATTAAAATTTGAATTTATAACTCGTGTATTTTTCCCTAGAGCATGATATAAGACAGTTTCAGGATACTCATATCCAAGGAGTTCGCGAATAGTACGTGAGAGATGTAGGCTGTCCTTGGTCCCCATAAATGAAAAGCCAAGGCCGGGTGCGGTGGCTCACACCTGTAATCCCAGCACTTTGGAAGGCTGAGGTGGGCGGATCACGAGGTCAGGAGTTCAAGACCAGCCTGGCCAACATGGTGAAACCACGTCTCTACTAAAAATACAAAAATTAGCCAGGTGTGGTGGTGCACGCCTGTAATTCCAGCTACTCAGGAGGCTGAGGCAGGAGAATTGCTTGAACCTGGGAGGCTAAAGTTTCAGTGAGCTGAGATGGCGCCATTGCACTCCAGCCTGGGCAACATAGTGAGACTCTGTATCAGAAAGAAAAAAAAGAAAAGCCAAATCAGATATAACCGTCACTGAATTTTCTCTGTCAGCATTGTTTGTGACATCCTGGAACCCTCTTAGTCGGTTGACCTGCGAGTCTGGTGAGGCTCAGTGGGAATGGCTGGGTAGATCACCATCGCTTTGCCACCCGCAGCGGTTCTTGCCTGAGACTCTGAGGCCTGAGCCCAGGCTTGGTATCACTGAAGGGCTCCCTGTTTGATTCCCCTGCCAGCCAGATACCCACACCTCTCACCTAATGCAATGATGCTCGATCCATACTCAATTCATAACTGTCGCTTTCTATGCTTCTACTGTCCATTTTTGTGTGCTCCAATGCAGATCTAAAACTGCGATGGAATGTGCACTTATAAAAACAATGCCACTGTCTCTTTTTAACCAGTGCACAGATTGCAATATAAAGTCCACTAAAGCCAGGCGCGGTGACTCACACTTGTAATCTCAGTACTTTGGGAGGCTGAGGCGGGTGGATCACCTGAGGTCAGGAGTTCGAGACCAGCCTGACCAACATGGTAAAAACCCCTCTCTACTAAAAATACAAAAATTAGCTGGGCGCAGTGGCTCACGCCTGTAATCCCAGCACTTTGGGAGGCCGAGACGGGCAGATCATGAGGTCAGGAGATCAAGACCATCCTGGCTAACACAGTGAAACCCTGTCTCTACTAAAAATACAAAAAATTAGCTGGGCGTGGTGGTGGATGCCTGTAGTCCCAGCTACTCGGGAGGCTGAGGCAGGAGAATGGCGTGAACCCAGGAGGTGGAGCTTGCAGTGAGCCGAGATCGGGCCACTGGACTCCAGCCTGGGCGACAGAGCGAGACTCCGTCTCAAAAAAAAAAAAAAAAAAAAAAATACAAAAATTAGCTGGGCGTGGTGGCGGGTGCCTGTAATCCCAGCTAATTGGGAGGCTGAGGCAGGAGAATCGCTTGCACCCAGAAGGCAGAGGTTGTAGTGAGCTGAGATAACGCCACTACACTCCAGCCTGGGCAACACAGCAAGACACCGTCTCAAAAAAATAAATAAATAAAATTTAAAAAAATAAAGTCTGCTAATTTTATGGTCTAAAGTGCTGCATTTCAAACTTTTTTCTTTTTTTTTTTTGAGACTGAATTCCACTCTGTTGCCCAGGCTGGAGTGCAGTGGCACAATCTTGGCTCACTGCAAGCTCCACCTCCCAGGTTCATGCCATTCTCCTGCCTCGGCCTCCCGAGTAGCTGGGACTACAGGTGCCTGTCACCACGCTCGGCTGATTTTTTTTTTTTTTTTTTTTGTAATTTTAGTAGAGACGGGGTTTCACCTGTGTTAGCCAGGATGGTCTCAATCTCCTGACCTCGTGATCCGCCCACCTCAGTCTCCCAAAGTGCTGGGATTAGAGGCATGAGCCACCTAGCCCGGTCCTTTTCTTTTCTTTTCTTTTCTTTTTGAGACAGTCTTGCTCTGTCACCCAGTCTGGAGTGCAGAGGCATGATCCCAGCTCACTATAACCTCAGCCTCTTGCATTCAAGCGATTCCTGTGCCTCAGCCTCCCAAGTAGCTGGGATTACAGGCATGCACCAACACGCCCAGCTAATTTTTGTATTTTTAGTAGAGATGGGGTTTCATCATGTTGGCCAGGCTGGTCTCAAACACCTGACCCTCAAATGATCCACCCGCCTCAGCCTCCCAAAGTGCTGGGATTACAGGCGTGAGCCACTGCATCAGGCTATATCAGACTTTTTTTCAAGACAGGGTCTGGTTCTGTTACCCAAGATGGAGTGCAGTGGTGTGGTCATGGCTTGTTACAACTTCCGCCTCCCAAGCTCAAGTGATCCTCCTGCCTCAGCCTCCTGAGTAACTGGGACTACAGGCATGCCCCATCATGCCTGGCTAATTTTTGTATTTTTTGTAGAGGTGGGATCTCACTATGTTGTCCAGGCTGGTCTTGAACTCCTGGGCTTAAGTGATCCTCCCACTTTGCCCTCCCAAAGTGCTAGGATTATAGGCGTGAGCCACTGCATCTGGCCTTGAAACTGTTTAAAATGAAGATTGTTAAAATGGAGATTGATTCAGTAGATCTGGGGTAGAGCCTGAAATTCTGCACATCTATCAAGCTCCCAGGTGATGCTGAGCAGCAAAAATCTTTAGTTCTGTCTCCAAGGTGGGCAAGTCATAATCTCCCTGAACCTTATATTCCCCTTGTGCTTGTTTCCTCCTATATCACAGAAATGGAGCGAGAATTAATAACTAGACACACAAAGGGCATCATGTTTATGTTCAATGTTCACTTATTTTTCAACCTCTGTGCTCCCTCTGCTTCCTGTTTTTAACCAATTGCCCATTATGGGTATAAATTAACCATAAAGGACTATGATTAAAGACAATTTAAACTGTGCAGTGACCCGGGCTGCTGTGACTCGGTAACGGCTGGCAAGAGTGGCTGTGGATTGAGGGAGCCCGTTTGGACACCTGGGTGCCGCGGGGTCACGGCTCCTGCGTGTGCACCTCCTGTCCAACAAGGACTCTGTTTTAAAGGAGATTTTTTAATTTTACTTTTTTTTAGAGTTGGAGTCTTACTCTGTCACCTAGGCTAGGGTGCAGTGTCACCATCTTAGCTCACTGCAACCTCCTCCTCCTGGGTTCAAGCCATTTTCCTGCCTCAGCCTCCTGAGTAGCTGGGATTACAGGCGTGTGCCACCATGCCTGGCTAATTTTGCATTTTTAGTAGAGGCGGGGTTTCTCCATATTGGTCAGGCTGGTCTTGAACTCCCGACCTCAGGTGATCCACCCGCCTTAGCATCCCAAAATGTTGGGATTACAGGCGTGAGCCACTGCGCCAGGCCAATTTTTTTTTTTTTTTAAGACACAGTCTCACTCTGTTGCCCAGGCTGAGTACCGTGATCATAGCTCACTGCAGCCTCCAACTCCTGCTCTCAAGGGATGCTCCCACCTTGGCCTCTCAAAGTGCTGGAATTACACCCAACCAAAAAATCCATTCTTAATCTTAGCAACTCTATCATTTTTTTCTGTTTTTCTCAATCATTAATCTCCGATTTTTTTCCTTATTTTCCTTGATTTTGTGGCTCTTTTTCTAACTTCTTGAGTTTAAAGATTCACACATTTATTTTAATTCCTTTGTTTAATAATGAATGTTTTGTTTTATTTTGTTTGAGATAGGCTTTGGAGTGCACCAGACCCTATCACCCAGGCTGGAGTGCACTAGTGCAATCTGATCGTAGCTCACTGCAGCCTCCAACTCCCGGGCTCAAGCAATCCTCTCGCCTCAGCCTCCCAAGTAGCTGGGACTTCAGGTTCACATTGCCACACCTGGCTTTTTTTTTTTTTTTTAAGTAGAGACAAGGTCTCACAATGTTGCCCAGGCTGGTCTCAGACTCCTGGGCTCAAGTGATCCTCTTACCTCAGCCTCCCAAAGTGCTGGGATTATTGCCGTGATCCACCATTACTGGCCATGAATACTTTTTAATGCTCTAAATTAGATTTGGACCAGGCACGGTGGTTCACGCCTGTAATCCCAGCACTTTGGGAGGCCAAGGCCGGC
Source organism: Gorilla gorilla gorilla (assembly GCF_029281585.2). Taxonomy (NCBI): domain Eukaryota; kingdom Metazoa; phylum Chordata; class Mammalia; order Primates; family Hominidae; genus Gorilla; species Gorilla gorilla. Next base: position 50,764,087 of record NC_073228.2, on the reverse strand, counting down.
AGATTGCTTGAACCTAGGAGTTCGAGACCAGCCCAGGCAACATGGCAAAATCCTGTCTCTACTAAAAAACAAAAAAAAAAAATTAGCCAGTGCGGTGGTGTGTGCCCGCAATCCCAGCTGCTCAGGAGACTAACGGGAGAATCACTTGAGCCCAGGAAGCCGAGATTGCGCCACTGGACACCAGCCTGGGCAACGGGAGTGAGAGAGAGCCTGTCTCTAAATTAATAAATAAGATTTGGCACCATTTCTTTGTTTTGTTTTGTTTTGTTTTGTTTTGTTTTGTTTTGTTTTGTTTTGTTTGAGATAGTCTCACTCTTGTCACCCAGGCCAGAGTGCAATGGCGCAATCTCAACTCACTGCAACTTCCACCTCCCAGGTTCAAGCAATTCTTCTGCCTCAGCCTCCCAAGTAGCTGGGATTACAGGCACGCGACACCGTATTCAGCTAATTTTTTGTATTGTTAGTAGAGACGGGGTTTCACCATGCTGGCCAGGCTGAGGCAGAAGAATCACTTGAACCCGGGAGGCGGAGGTTGCAGTGAGCCAAGATTGTACCACTGCACTCTAGCCGGGGCAACAGAGTGAGATGCTGTCTCGAAAAAAAATAAAATAAAATAAAATAAAAAATAAATAAAAATATAAAAATTAGCCGGGTGTGGTGGTGAGCACCTGTAATCCTAGCTACTCGAGAGGCTGAGGCAGGAGAATCACTTGAACCCTGGAGGCGGAGGTTGCAGTGAGCCGAGATCGTGCCATTGCACTCCAGCCTGGGCAACAAAAGCGAAACTCTGTCTCAAAAAAAAAAAAAAAGGCCGGGTGCAGTGGCTCACACCTGTAATGCCAGCGCTTTGGGAGGCCAAGGAGAGTGGATTGCCTGAGGTCAAGAGTTCGAGACCACCTGGCCAACATAGTGAAACCCCGTCTCTACTAAAAATACAAAAAATTTGCTGGGCGTGGTGGCAGGCACCTGTAATCCCAGCTACTTGGGAGGCTGAGGCAGAAGAATCACTTGAACCCAGGAAGCGGAGATTGCAGTAAGCTGAGATCCTGCCATTGCACTCCAGCCTGGGCAACAGAGCGAGACTCTGTCTCAAAAAAAAAAAAAAAAAAAAAAAAAAAGAATGAAGTTCTGATGTATACTACAACATGAATGAATCACAAATGCATCATGCTAAGTAAAATAACCCATACACAAAAGGCCATATATTGTATGATTCCAATTAAATGAAAGTCTCAGAATAGGCAAATTCTTGGAGACAGAAAGTAGGTTTGTGGTTTCCAGGGAAAAGGGGGAATGAGGAATGACTGCAAATGGGTGTGGGGTGATGAAAGTGTTCTGAATTAGATAATGGTGATAGTTGCACAAATGTGTGAACTAAAAGCCACTGAAACTGGGCTTGGTGGCTTGCATCTCCAGTCCTAGCTACTTGGGAGGCTTAGGTAGGAGGATCATTGAGCCCAGAAGTTAGAGAATAGCCTATGCAACACAGCAAAAAACCTGTCTTTGGCTGGGCACAGTGGCTCAAGTCTGTAATCCCAGCACTTAGGGAGCCCAGTGCAGGAGGATCACCTGAATTCAAGACCAGACTAGGCAATATAAGAAGACCCCAGCCAGGCGCAGTGACTCACGCCAGTAATCCCAGCATTTTGGGAGGCCGAGGCAGGCAGATCACTTAAGGTCAGAAGTTCGAGACCAGCCTGACCAACACGGCGAAACCCCGTCTCTACTAAAAATACAAAAAATTAGCCAGATGTGGTGATGGGCGCCTGTAATACCAGCTACTTGGGAGGCTGAGGCAGGAGAATCACTTGAACTCGGGAGGCGGAGGTTGCAGTGAGCTGAGATCATACCACTGCACTCCAGCCTGGGTGACAGAACAAGACTCCATCTCAAAAAAAAAGAAAAAAAAAAACTTGTCTCAAAAAGAAAGTAAATAATATAGAAGCCACTGAAATGTATACTTTCAAAGGGCAAAAGGTATGGTGTATAAACAATATCTAAATAAATGGCTTTTTTTTTTTTTGGAGACAGTCTCACTCTGTTGCCCAGGCTGGAGTGCAGTGGTCTGATCTTGGCTCACTGCAACCTCTACCCCCTGGATTCAGGCAATTCTCCTGCCTCATCCTCCTGAGTAGCTGGATTACAGGCATGCGCTACCACTCCCAGCTAATTATTGTATTTTTATTGGAGACGGGGGTTTCACCATGTTGGCCATGCTGGTCTCGAACTCCTGATCTCAAGTGATCCGCCTGCCTCAGCCTCCCAAAGTGCTGGGATTACAGACATGAGCCACTGCGCCTGGCTAAATGGCTTATTTTTTAAAAAAAAAGAATTGCATCATTTCCAAAGCTGGCTGGGTGGGCACATTATGAGCAGGGGTGTTGCCCTTGCCACATGGCAGCATCTCTCTGGCTCGTGGACAGAAATGACCTCTGCCCTCTGCCAGGGATCATTTGGAATCAGGTGGGTTTATATATGCAGCAAAACTTCAGTAAAGCTTGAAGAAACGCACTGATCCTTCTACCTTCTCTGAAATAACGTTCTCAATAGCGAGGTCATAGGCATAACCAGCCATCCAAACCTCCCCCATGGCCCCTTGAGCCCACTGTGTGTCACTCCAACCCACCCCACTCCTGGGCTCAATAGACAACAAAGAAAAGGGAAGAGAAAGAACAAAGACCCCCTCGATCACCATTGCGTCCCCAGGGTCAGTACAGTGCGTGACACAAAGCAGGCACTTGGAAAATTTGTGTTGAGTAAACAGATGCATGGATGAATGAGTGAATGAAAGAGTGAAAGCACACGGTCTCTAAGCAGGCAGGAGGGTCTGGGATGACGGGCCCTGGTGGAGGAGCTGACACTGAATGGGGTGACAGAAACTCCAGCGATGGAGGAAAGGAGAAAAGGACGGAAGGGGGACTTAGGCAGCTGTGTTCACGGTGGGGAAAAGGGGGCCGACGTCAAATGACCTTGGGAATGAAAGAGAAATGATTCACCACAGTTGCCAGTAACAACCAAGCTGCAGAATATTAATTTGCAATTGAATCAACTGGTCACTTTTGGAAACTTCCTGTCGGTTTTTGCAGGGAGTGGCAGGAGCTGAGGAAGGGGTCGGGGTAGCTGTCAGGGACCTGGGACCAGCCTGGCAGGTTCAGAAGCAGGACAGGGGCAGCAATCTATGTGCATCACACAGAACTGAGATGACAAACCCTGGGAGGGGTAGGCGGGCTGGGAGGAGCCAGACAGTGGAGGAGCTGGAGGTCACAGTGAAGACAGATTCAGCAGGAGCGAGGCTTCTGGAAAGGGTGGGATGGGAGGCTGTGGGCTGAGAAGAGGCAGCAGCACGTGGAGTCCAAGACCCGGGGGTTCCCCAACTCAGCTCCCTCACCTCCTACCTGTTGGGCCGGGGATGAGCCATTCAGCCTGGAACACACCCGAATAAAGATTCCTCTCATCCTCTCACAGAGGGGCCTTTAGGATTATTTTTCCCAGTTAAAACCACTGTTAGGCCAGGCGTGGTGGCCCATGCCTATAATCCCAGCACTTTGGGAGGCCAGGAGGGAGGATCACTTGAGGCCAGGTGATCCAAATACAAAGCCTGGGCTGAGAACCATTGCTTCGAAGGCACAGGTGGGCATCAGAGGAGAAAAGGAGAGAGGAGGCTCAGGAGAGAAGTGGAAGCCAGAGTAAGGGTAGCCACTACTCTCTGTCCTTGACAGCCCAGCCTGGGCCCAGGGGTGGTGGGCAGCCTCTCCAGCCCAGTCTGCAAGCAGCTTGCAGGCTGCCCTCTTGGCCCTGCCATGTCACCACTCTCAGACAGCAGCTGAGGCCAGAACCCAAGAACCCACTTCCCCCTACCTAGCCCCCTACCCCAGGGGGATCATGGATGCCCTCACTGATGCAAACACCTTCCAGGTGTCACTGTTTGTCCCCAGAACCACCACATCCTCCAAAGCCCTGGTTGCCTGGGCCAGAATGATTGAGTCATCATCAAGCTCTTCCTTTTCTGCCATCAATAACCAATTAGGAAGCCAAGGCACTGCCTCCCTGACAACGGTTTGCAGCTCATCAATAGTGATCTGTTTCCCAAAGCCAGCCCTGGCAGGCAGGAGTTTGCCCGGGTCCACTGAGAAGCCTCTCCCTCCTCAGGGAACAGTCTCCTCCACAGGGGACCCTTGTTATTCTGTTACTCTTTTTTTTTTTTTTTTTGAGACAGAGTCTCACTCTGTCGCCAGGCTGGAGTGCAGTGGCACGATCTCAGCTCACTGCACCCTCTGCCTCCCGGGTTCAAGCAATTCTCCTGCCTCAGCCTCCCAAGTAGCTGGGACTACAGGCACACACCGCCATGCCCGGCTTTTTTTTTTTTGTATTTTAGTAGAGACAGGGTTTCACCATGTTGCCCAGGCTGGTCTCGAACTCCTGAGCTCAGGCAATCTGCCCACCTTGGCCTCCCAAATTGCTAGGATTACAGGCGTGAGCCACCACCCCCGGCTGTGTGTTACTCTTTTATGCCCCTAGAATCTAAACTCCACCAAAGCAATGAAAGGGTCTGTCCTGTCATAGTCACCTCTTTTTTTTTTTTGAGACAAAGTTTCGCTCTTGTTGCCCAGGCTGGCGTGCAATCGCACAATCTCAGCTCACTGCAACCTCTGCCTCCCATGTTCAAGCGATTCTTCCACCTCAGCCTCCCAAGTAGCCAGGATTACAGACGTGCACCACCATGCCCGGCTAATTTTGTATTTTTTAGTAGAGACAGAGTTTCATCATGTTGGTCAGGCTGGTCTTGAACTCCTAAACTTAAGTGATCCGCCCACCTCAGCCTCCCAAAGTGCTGGGATTACAGGCATGAGCCGCTGCACCCAGCGCTGTCATATTCACCTCTTATCCCCAAGTAGCCTCATCTGTACCCTAGCTCACAGCAGGTGCTCAGTAATTGGAATGAATTTGGAATATTCGGATGGTCAAAATAACTCAAAGAACAGCTCCCTTCATTGTATTTGAAAATTTACATGGAAATTCATGCTGGGCCAGTTTTTACTAAACAGAAACCTTCACAAGGCTGTGATCCCTTGTATCCATTTTTGATTGCTACCATAATAAGTCACCACAATTTAGAAGCTTAAAACAACAGCAATTTATTCTCTCGCGGTTCTGTAGGTCAGAAGTCCTGGTACAGAGTGGCTCACGGGGTCCCCTGATTAGGATCTCCCAAGGCCACAGTCAGGTCGGTAGGGCTGCATTTCTTTCCGGAGGCTCCAGGGATGAATCCACTTCCAAGCTCATCCAGGTTGTTGGCCAGATTTCATTCTTTGTAGTTGCGGGGCTGACATTCCTCTTTCCTGGCTGTCGGTGGAGAACCTCTCAGCTCCTCAAGGCCACTGCTTTCCTCGTCCTGTTGCCCTCCTGCCATCTTCAGACCAGCAATTGCTTGTGGAGTCCTCATAACTCCAGCTCTCCGACCTGACCTTCAGCCACATCTCTTCTGCCTCTAGCTGAAGAAAGTTAAGGGCTATGTGATTACACTGGGCCCAGTCAGATAATCCAGCATAAACTCCCTAATTTTTTTTTTCAGAGACAGGGGTCTCACTATGTTGCCCAGGCTGGTCTCAAACTCCTGGGCTTAAGTGATCCTCCTGCCTCAGCCTCCAGAGTAGCTGGGACTACAGGCATGCACCACTGCACTTGGCATAAGCTCTCTATTTTAAAGCCAGTAACCTTAATCACACCTGCAACGTCTCTTTTGTTATGTAATCACATATTCACAGGTTCCAAGGATTGGGGCAGGAACATCTTTGGGGACATGATTGTTCTGCCTGCCACATTCCTACTGGGAGGATAGAGACCTGAGTTTCAGACCCACCTCTCCTTTTTGGTGTGTGGACTCGGGATGGGGATTGCTTCACCTGTCTAAGCCTTAGTTTCTACTTCTTCTTTTTTTTTTTTTTTTTGAGACAGCGTCTCGCTCTGTCTCCCAAGTACAGTGGCACAATCATGGCTCACTGCAACCTCACCTCCCCGGCTCAAGCAATCCTCCCACCTCAGCCTCCCAAATAGCTGGGACCACAGCCACGCACCACCACACCCAGCTAATTTTTGTATTTTTTGTAGAGATGGGGTTTTGCCATGTTGCCCAGGCTGGTCTTCAACTGTTGGGCTCAAGTAATCTGCCGGCCTCGGCCTCCCCAGGTGCTGGGATTACAGGCATAAGCCACCGTACCCATCAGTTTCTTCTGAAGAAGGGGTTCACACTAGCACTTAGGTCCTAGGATCATGGTGAAGAGTGATTGCATTCATTCATGCTAAGAGCTTATCAGTGCCTGGTACACGGATGGATTGTTATCGTTGTGATGACAGTGGCAGGGCCCACACACCTGCACCCTCGAGGGGGACGGAGATGGGTCCCAAGGTCTGGGATCTGGTCTTCAATTTGGTAGGCCCAGTAATTGAATTTTCTGCTCACCCAGCTAGTCGATGTTAGAGCCATGATTCAAACCCTGGCCTCACCAGTTCCAAAACCCCCTGTACACCAGGAGGTCCAGCTTCCATAGACTCTATCCCTGCTGCCTCTTTCAGTGGCAATTGGGCTGATGTCCCTCTGAGTCACAGCTGGCAGGAGGGAAACCCTTGGATTCACAGAGTGATATGCTTAGGGAATTACCCTCCTTTAAGCCTTGGGGGAGGAGAACTCCCCCAAGTGTATAAAGCGTGTGCACAGACCTTGTCACCTCTTCCCTTCACTGCAGCCCTATGAGGTACAAATGAATGATTCCTATTTCCAAATGTGGTTAATTGAGACCCAGAGAGGATGGGGGAGAAGATGCAAAATGGATTAAATACCTGCGATATTCTCTTTTGTTTGTTTGTTTGAGACAGTCTCACTGTGTCACCCAGGCTGGAGTGCAATGGCACAATCTTGGCTCACTCCAACCTCCACTTCCTGGGTTCAAGCGATTCTCGTGCCTCAGCCTCCCAAGTAGCTGGGATTACAGGCACGTGCCACCACTCCCAGCTAATTTTTGTATTTTTAGTAGAAACGAGGTTTCACCATGTTGTTCAGGCTGGTCTCGAACTCCTGACCTCAGGTGATCTGCTTGCCTTGGCCTCCCAAAGTGCTGGGATCACAGGCATGAGCCACCGCACCTGGCCAAATACCTGCAATGTTTTGAGCACCGTGCAGGGCGCTTTATGTACATCACCTTCACGAGACCCTCTTCCCCAAGTTACTTTCCTCATTTCCTAGAGGAGAAAACAGCTCAGAGAAGGAGAGAAATATGCTCAAAGCTCAACAACTGGAAAAAGACAGGACCAGGAAACCCTTCCTTTTCCATCAGACGAGGTCCCCTAGTGAGGAGAACGTGCAGTCCGTGACTGGGGAGCTCCTCAGGGTCAAGGATGCTCATCTCTGAATGCAACCCTTCCCCTGCAGACCTGGCAGGGTCTGCAAATAGTGACATTCTTTTTTTTTTTTTTTTTTTTTTTTTGAGACAGAGTCTCGCTCTGTCACCAGGCTGGAGTGCAATGGCATGATCTCAGCTCACTGCAACCTCTCTGTGCCTCCCAGGTTCAAGCGATTCTCCTGCCTCAGTCTCCCGAGTAGCTGGGATTATAGGCACCCGCCACCATGCCCAGCTAATTTTTGTATTTTTAGTAGAGTCAAGGTTTCACCATGTTGGCCAGGATGGTCTCGATCTCTTGACTTTGTGATCCACCTGCCTCAGCCTCCCAAAGTGCTGGGATTACAGGAGTGAGCCACCACGCCTGGCCAAATAGTGACATTCTAACCATTGCCTGTGGAATAGGAGACATGCTTCTATTTGTTGAAATTGTCATCCCTCATGTAACCAGCCTGGGGAAGAACATTCAAGGGGGCATAACCCCCTCCATGGGCACATACTGAGTCTTGGGCTCTGGTACAACCAGGGTTCTACTGAAAACTTATCATTTCCCATTAGTGTTACCATAGCAACACGAATGTCTTCATTCATTCCCCTAGTGTATGAACAGAGCTACACCCACCCCACCTGTTCTCCCAAGCCCCCTCAAAGTCCTTTCATCTCTGAGATTCTGTGATTCAATTAATTATCACCAATGCCTGCACTGCTTTTTGTCATTTTCATTTATTCCATCTGCTGAGTCACCGCGTCCTGCTCTAGATGAGAGTGGTTATTCACAACGGTTATTCAGCCGTCGGTTGCCATGGACACCACACAGCCTGCTTCCTTCATCACCCATTAATTCTCAGCAAGGCTGGCTGTAAGCATGGGTACCACTGCAGTTACCCAATACCCAAGGGGATCAAACTCTCCCAGAAAAGGAAGGGGCCCAATGACGCATGAACAGGAGCAAAATCTCTGCTCTCAACAGTGGAAAAATAAAAAACAGCCTACGGCTCATTACATCTGGTCAAACCATGTGGAGGCAGCAGTTTATCAAATAAGTCAACAAGGTACCATTTTGTTTTCTGGTCCATCTTTGGCAAATGCTTTAGTCTGTTTGCTAACCATTTGAAGGTATATTTTGATACTGAAAAGTTGTTGGCTGGGCGTGATGGCTCACGTCTGTAATCCCAGAACTTTGGCAGACCGAGCTGGGCCGATCACGAGGTCAGGAGTTCGAGACCAGCCCGCCCAACATGATGAAACCCCATCTCTACTAAAAATACAAAAAATTAGCCAGGCGTGGGGGCGTGCGCCTGTAATCCCAGCTACTAGGGAGGTTGAGGCAGAAGAATCGCTTGAACCCAGGAGGCGGAGGTTCCAGTGAGCTGAGATCACACCACTGCACTCCTGCACTCCAGCCTGGTGACAGAACTAGACTTTGTCTCAAAAAAAAAAAAAAAGTTGTTATGCAGATTACTAGCTCCCCTTGAAAGCAAAATGAAGGAGGCTTCAAAGGCAGGACCCTCCAGGAACTGGTTCTGCATAGGGGGTTTGCAAGTGGTGGTGCATGGGCAGCTGACCTAGAAGACACGGGGCAGCTACAAGCCAAACCCAGCCCAGCACAGAGGGCCTAAGGAGAAGACGGCACCGAGGGTGTTCCATGGTATGGGGAGGGTGAAAGGACTTCAGAGGTGACCAGGATGTGAGCCACTAGAAGGAGAGAACAGCGCCATCAGCCCACAACCCATTGCTCCTGGTAACACGTTATGTTTGCAGAGTCCAGTGGAGGGGACGGGGAATCAATACACCACCCCACATTCACACACTTGCCAAACATCAGTGGATGGCGAAATACACTTTCCCTGAATCTAAGCCCATCGGGTTCACTCCCTCACCTACCACCACCCACAAAGGTCCCTATGTAGTTCCAGAGATAAGTGCCAGGCCTCTGACCCCCAGGATATGGTGGGGAGCATTGCTCCTGACCCAGGGAGCTTGGTTCCTGCCCCTCAGGTACAGCTGGAGAGCTGCCGCCACCCCGCTCCAGCCCCTCACCATGAAGGTCAACTCCCCTATCCTTCCCCCACATCCTGGATGACTGACTGACACTAAATGAAAGGGCGGGGCAGGGTGATGGGCTGTACCTGTGCCCCACCCCATTCCTCTCGCCTGGACTCATATGGCAGGGTAGGGGCGGGGTGGGGGGACAGTTGGGAGGGACCTTGAGGGCTTTATAAGGCAAGCCTGGAGCATCAAGCAGAGCAGAGACCTGAGAGGCACCAGGCCCAGCCACGGCACCACACACCTCCCAGCTCTGCAGGTGAGAAAACCCAGGAGGAGAGGGGAGAGGCTAGGAAGTGGGTTGACAGGTCCTCTCCCCCATCAAGGTACCAGGCCACTGGCCACAGTCTGGGGCTCACCCCTTGGGGTCTCCAGAGCTGGGACCCTTTCTTTATCCCAGGATGGAACTAGGTCTTGGCTCCAGTACCTACCCTGGTATTCCCAGCCTTGCCTTCCACCTGCCCTTCTGCCGCAGCCGGGGCCCTGCCCTTAGCCTATCCCTTCACACTCTTCCCAGCCCTGGGAGGTGAGGAGGACTGGGGTTCTGCTCCTTTCTCTCAGACAAGAAAACTGAGGCCCAGAGGCAAGATGTGACTTGCCCAGAGTCACAGGGATTATTAGGCAGGGCTGGGATAGGAATCCACAGCTCCTGGATCCCACTTCAAGCCCTTTCCTAGACCAGTGCCATCCAAAAGAACGTCCTATGATGCAGGAAATGGTCTTCATCTGCACTGTTCAATATGGTAGCCACTAGCCACGTGTGTGCTTGAAATGGGGTTAGTGTAAGGAAGTTTTTGTTGTTGTTGTTGTTTGTTTTTTTATATAGAGTCTCGCCGTGTCACCCAGGCTGGAGTGCAGTGACGTGCAACCTCTGCCTCCCAGGTTCAAGCAATTCTCCTGCCTCAGCCTCCCGAGTAGCTGGGATTACAGGTGCCTGCCACAACACCCAGCTAATTTTTCATATTTTTGGTAGAGACAGAGTTTCACCATGTTGGCCAGGCTGGTCACAAACTCCTGACCTCAAGTGATCCAACCCCCTCAGCCTCCCAAAGTGCTGGGATTACAGGCGTTAGCCACTGCACCTGACCATAATTTTTTTATTTAATTAATTTAAATGTAAAGAGCCACATGTGGCTGGTGGCTATAGCACTGAACAACACATGTGGTTAGCATCTGACAATACAGCTCCAGATCACTGATTTTTCAAACATTTCTTCAGCAGCAGAATTCTTTTCTTCCAAAGAAAACCTAACAGAAAACCTGATTATGAAAAACTTAATGGCCAGGCACCGTGGCTCATGCCTGTGATCACAACACTTTGGGAGGCTGAGGCAAGCAGATTGCTTGAGCTCAGGAGTTCCAGAGCAGCCTGGGCAACATAGCGAGACCTCATCTCTACTAAAAATAAAAACAAAAAAATTAGCTGGGCATAGTAGTGCACACTTGTAGTCCCAACTACTCAGGAGGCTGAGGTGGGAGGATCTCTTGAGCCCAAGAGGTCGAGGCTGCAGCGAGTCAGGATCACGCCAGCCACTGCATTCCAGCCTGGGAGACAGAGCAAGATTCTGTCTCACAAAAAGAAAAGAAAAAAAGAAAAACTTAAAAGCAGTACAGTATTTTATTAATACAAATGTATTCTGAGAAGAGAAAATTTTTATCATTTTCTTATGATAAAGCCAATCAGAATAGTGAGACCAAAAGAATACAAAAATAGTGAGTCCAGGGAATAGATGAGCATTTGAATTTTATGTTTGTTTGAGATTCCAGTTTAGTTCTGTATTATGTTTTCCCCAAACTTGATTCACCCTGATACATAATTGCTAATGGTGACAGCTTAATTTTTTATTAACTGCTTCATTATAATCACAGGATATTCCTCAGTTAAGCAAAAATGACAGGAGAACCTTTCCTCTCAGGGCTGCACAAAAATCAGTGTGAGCTGGCCAAGCATTGAATGTGCTGCAGTCTCCAAAGTGATAACATGCGGTCTGTAACACAGTTGGATGTCCATGTTCCTTTGGTATTACTATTTAAAAGTTTCACTTTTTGTTTTTGTTTTTTTGAGACAGGGTCTCACTCTGTCGCCCAGGCTGGAGTGCAGTGGTGCAATCTTGGCTCACTGCAACCTCCACCTCCCCGGCTCAAGCGATCCTCCCACCTCAGCCTCCCAAGTAGCTGGGAATACAGGTGCATGCCACCATGCCTGGCTAATTTTTGTATGTTTTGTAGAGATGGGGTTTCGGTATGTTGCCCAGGCTGGTCTCAAACTCGTGGGCTCAAGGGATCCATCCTCCTCAGCCTCCCAAAGTGCTGGGATTACCATGCCTGGCCTAAAAAGTTCACTTTAAATAACAAGTCTTGGGCCGAGCACAGTGGCTCACATCTGTAATCGCAGCATTTTGGGAGGCTGAGGCGGGAGGACTGCTTGAGCCCAAGAGTTCAAGACTAGCTTGGGCAACATGGTGAAACCCTGTTTCTACAAAAAATACAAAAAAAATAAGCTGGACGTGGTGGTGCAAGCCTGTAGTCCCAGCTCTTCTGGAGGCTGAGGTGGGAGGATCACCTGAGCCCAGGAGGTAGAGGCTGCAGTGAGCAGTGATTGCACTACTGCACTGCAGCCTGGGCGACAGAGTGAGACCCTGTCTCAATAAATAAATTAATTACATTACTTAAACAGCTACAGAACCACTAACATGGCCTCAAATTCTGCAGAACAGAACCTAGGGAAACCATTGCCCTAGGATTTGACTTTCTCCAGTAGAAGCAGTGGCTGTAATCGGGGTAGGTAAAGAGAAAAAACACAAGACTTCGGGGCTGGTGTGGAACTGGCAGAAACTGGAGAACTGATCTGAAGAAATAGTCCACAACTCCACACAGAATTGCAGACTTACCTGGGTGCGGTGGCTTACGCCTGTAATCCCAGCATTTGGGAGGCCGAGGCGGATGGATCACCTGAGGTCAGGAGTTCGAGACCAGCCTGGCCAACATGGTGAAACCCCATCTCTACTAAAAATTACAAAAATTAGCCAGGTATGGTGGCACGTGCCTATAGTCCCAGATATTCTGGAGGCTGAGGCAGGAGAATCACTTGAACTCGGGAGGCGGAGGTTATAGTGAGCCGAGATCCACCACTGCACTCCAGCCTGGGCAACAAGAGTGAAACTCTGTCTAAAAAAAAAAAAAAGAAAGAATTGCACACTCATCAGCAGGTAGAGGCCTGGAGCCACATGGTTCAGTCCCCTGCCTCTGGGCCTGTGTGGGGACAGCCTCACCCTTAAGCTAGTCCCTTCTCCCCTTTGCAGACGAGATGCAGCGACTATGTGTGTATGTGCTGATCTTTGCACTGGCTCTGGCCGCCTTCTCTGAAGCTTCTTGGAAGCCCCGCTCCCAGCAGCCAGATGCACCCTTAGGTACAGGGGCCAACAGGGACCTGGAGCTACCCTGGCTGGAGCAGCAGGGCCCAGCCTCTCATCATCGAAGGCAGCTGGGACCCCAGGGTCCCCCACACCTCGTGGCAGGTAGGAGCTGCTGACTGCCCTGCTTGCCTCACTTGGCCAGGTTTGGCCAAGGTCTCCCCAGACTGGCTCTGACTTCAGTTCCTGGAAGGTAGGCATCCTTCCCCCATTCTCGCCTCTCTCACCTCCTCAGACCCGTCCAAGAAGCAGGGACCATGGCTGGAGGAAGAAGAAGAAGCCTATGGATGGATGGACTTCGGCCGCCGCAGTGCTGAGGATGAGAACTAACAATCCTAGAACCAAGCTTCAGAGCCCAGCCACCTCCCACCCCACTCCAGCCCTGTCCCCTGAAAAACTGATCAAAAATAAACTAGTTTCCAGTGGATCAATGGACTGTGTCAGTGTTGTAGGGCAGAGGAGGGGGACTCATCTGGGGGTGAAGTTGTGGCAGGGAGAAGAGCTGAGTGCCTCTTAGGGGCAGGGACCCTGGCTGATTCTTCTTGGGTCCCCCAGAGCCCCACATCGAACGAGAATCCACAGGTATGGGCAGGATAATATATGGTAGGGTTCATAGCCAGAGTAACCTTTTTTTTATTATTTTTATTTTATTTTATTTTTGAGATGGAGTTTCGCTCTTGTCTCCCAGGCTGGAGTGCAATAATGAGACCTCGGCTCACTGCAACCTCTGCCTCCTGGGTTCAAGCAATTTTCCTGCCTCAGCCTCCCAAGTAGCTGGGATTACAGGTGCCCGCCACCACACCTGGCTAATTTTTTTGTATTTTTAGTGGGGACGGGGTTTCACCATGTTGGCCAGGCTGGTCTTGAACTCCTGACCTCAGGTGATCCACCCGCCTCGGCCTCCCAAAGTGCTGGGATTACAGGCATGAGCCACCGTGCCCAGCCTCAGAGTAAGCTTTTTAAAAGATAAACCGTGTCACACTCGGTTTTAACGTTGCAATGTTTCCCAGTGCACTTAGAATACAACCTGAACTCCCTGCCACAGCCCTGAAAGCTAGCCCCGAGGTTCTCCTCCCACTGTGCGCCAAGTGGCTTCCTTCTCTTTGTCCTCTCGGTCCTTTCCCTTACACAGACATGCCATGTTCTCTCTTGCTCAGAGCCTCCGACCTTGCCATTCTCTGTGCCTGCAACGCTCTTCCCCAGGCACAAATATGGTGGGCTCCCCTTTCCTCCTTAGCTCTTGGGTGAAATGCCTCTTCCTGAGAGACCTACCCTTTCTGCTCCTCACCCTTCACACATAGACCCAGTTATTCTCTACCACAGGGTCAAATAAAAGAGAAAAAATCAAGCTTTTTAAAGAATGAATGCTAGTTGTATTCAGAAGTCTTACAGAGGACTATAGATTGAGGCCTCCAGCCCAGGAGCAGGCTCTGGCACAATGTTTCAGCCCATTGCTTATATACAGCTGGGGGCTAAAGGTGGAGGTTCCGTATGTGCAAAATCCCATCAGACTTGCTCAGAATTTCATGACAGCAGAATCACAGCAAGGTTTGGGTCCTAGATCACAGAGGCATCATCACTAACCTCGTCAGATGTCATCTTGGAAATGTTCTGTGTCAGAAAAGCCAGGGACTAGGGTTATTTCTCTTTTAAGAAACGTGAAGACTCAAGCCGGGCGCAGTGGCTCACATCTGTAATCCCAGCACTTTGGGAGGCCGAGGAGGGTGGATCACTTTAGGTCAGGTGTTCGAGACCAGCCTGGCCAACAAGGTGAAACCCCGTCTCTACTAAAAATACAAAAATTAGCCAGGCATGTGCCTGTAGTCCCGGCTACTCGGGAGGCTGAGGCAGGAGAATTGCTTGAACCCGGGAGGCAGAGGTTGCAGTGAGCCGAGATTGTGCCATGGCACTCCAGCCTGGGCAACAGAACAAGACTCCCTTTCAAAGAAAAAAAAAAAAGAAGAAAAGAAAAGTAGTGACTCAGCCAAGAGACATGGGAGGGCCTCAGGCTCTCTCCTGTGCTGTCTTCAAAGCATCTTTCCGGAGGGCTGCACGTCTGTCTGTAGTCACAGAGTCAGGTGCTTTGTGAAACTGTGCCGACAAGCAGAAAGGAGCAAACACATCTTCTTCATGTTTGTTGCTTTGTCTCACAATAGCAGAATATTTTCTTTAGAACACATTTCACAATCTGTAGTTGTTTTGTTTGCCAGTTTATTGTCTGCCTCTCTGGCAAAACAGGAAACTGGGAGCGTGACAAGTCCCTCCTCCCTTCTGTATCCCCGGTGGCAAGAATAGGAGGAACCCAATAAATATTTGTAAATAATTGCTCATGAGTGGCTGGTGCAGGCATTGCTGGTGTCTCACTCCATTCCATCATTGTTCTTGTGCCTGTTGACACCATTACCTTGAGCTACCCGCCACCTGAGGGCTGTAGAGGAGGGAAAGTGTTTTCTCTCTCTACCCATCTTAGGTCCACGGCTGGGGCTCTGTAATAAAAGATAGATTACAAGAGAAAAGCAAACAAGTTTATTAACATGTGTATCACACATTTAACACACAGAGTACCCAGAGTTGAGTAACTCAGAGAGGTAGCTTAGAATTCAGGCTCACACTGTCTACGGCCATACCACCCTGAACGCGCCCAATCTCGTCTGATCTTGGAAACTAAGCACGGTGGGGCCTGGTTAGTACTCGGGTGGGAGAATTCAGGCTCACAGAGCATCTTCAACAAAGAACAATACATTTGTAGGCAAGATAAAGGACAGCAATTTTTAGACTTCCAAGGGTGGCTAACTGTGTGTGGGAAACAGCTTTCTGCCCGTGGGAGCTGAGCCCTGTCCCCTCTCAGGGCTGGGTCTGGTAGCCAGTGGGCCTCCCCCGGCTTCTCCTGCCCCCCTGGGCTGCCATGTGACCCACACCCGGCAGTCACAGCTCTTGTGCCAGCTGCAGAACGAGGGCTGGGGTTCCTACCACCTGTCCCAGAAGAGGGCTGAGGTCCAGGCCCCCAAGCTCCAGCCTAGGTTGGACTTCCAAGGGTGGCTAACTGTGCATGGGAAAGCAGCTATATGGAAAACGAATGGTAGATATAGGCTAGCGAGTCAAGTTTGTTATTAGATTGCACTGGTGCCACTCCAGGCTGAAAGGGGTCTAAAGTTGTCTCCGACCTGTTCCAGACATTATGGAAGGAAAACGTCCTACGTAAATGAAATTGTCATCCTGTGTCCTCCCACCACAGCAGCAGATGTGTCCTTCCGTTGAGTGAGGGTAACCTTACATCCACCAAGGATACTTTGAGAAAGTCTATGAGGAGCAAGCTTCAGTCCCACGGTTTCAGACTATTTATGCTCTGAACACAAGAGTGTTGGTTAATTATGTTCTCAGCTCTCCTCGCTGTTCTAAGTGTGCACTTGCTGCAAGTAACTTATATTTTTTTATTTGAATGTATTTTATTTTTTTGAGACAGAGTCTTGCTCTGTCACCCAGGCTGGAGTGCAGTAGTGCCATCTCAGCTCACTGCAACCTCCACCTCCCAGGTTCAAGCGATTCTCCTTCCTCAGCCTCTCAAGTAGCTGGGATTATAGGCGGGCACCACCATGCCAGGCTAATTTTTGTACTTTTTAGTAGAGGTGGGGTTTCACCATGTTGTCCAGGCTGGTCCTGAACTCCTGACCCCGTGATCCACCCACCTCAGCCTCCCAAAGTGCTGGGATTCTCTAGGTGTGAGCCGCTGCACTCAGCCTGAATGTATTTTAAAGCAGTAGATAGAATAACAAAGGAATATGAAAACCGTGGATTGAATGGACCATTTTATGTATTCAGAGAGACGAGCCAACATCATTGCCAGAAATACCATGTAAAAATTGGCAATTTGGCCAGCCGCAGTGGCTCACGTCTGTCATCCCAGCACTTTGGGAAGCCAAGGCAGGCGGATCACCTGAGGTCAGGAGTTCGAGACCAGCCTGACCAATACGGTGAAACCCTGTCTCCACTAAAAATACAAAAATTAGCTGGGCATGGTGTTATGCACCTGTAATCCCAGCTACTCAGGAGGCCGAGACAGGAGAATTGCTTGAGCCCAGGAGGCAGAGGTTGCAGTGAGCTGAGATCACGCCATTGCACTCCAGCCTGGGAGACAGGGCGAGACTCTGTCTCAAAAAAAAAAAGGCAATTTGGAGATTGCAGTATTTAGTAAATAAATAAATGATCAACATTGTGCAACCACTACCAAAAAGTGTATTGTAATGCATCAAAAATCAACATTTTATTCACTAATGAGTATCAATAAAATAAGTCCAAATTATGGAAACCAAAAAAAAATAAAAAATAAAGTTTTCTCCAGATATTTAACTTTTTTTTTTTTTTTGAGACAGAGTCTCACTCTGTTGCCCAGGCTGGAGTGCAGTGGCACGATCTTGGCTCACTACAAGCTCTGCCTCCTGGGTTCACGCCATTCTCCTGCCTCAGCATCCCAAGTAGCTGGGATTACAGGCGCCCACCACCACGCCCGGCTAATTTTTTGTATTTTTAGTAGAGGCGGGGTTTCACCGTGTTAGCCAGGATGGTCTCGATCTCCTGACCTCGTGATCCACCCGCCTCGGCCTCCCAAAGTGCTGGGATTACAGGCATGAGCCACCGCGCCCAGCTTTATTTATTTATTTATTTATTTTTGACACAGAGTTTCGCTGTTGTTGCCCAGGCTGGAGTGCAATGGGGGCAATCTCGGCTCACTGCAACCTCCGCCTCCCAGGCGCAAGCGATTCTTTTGCCTCAGCCTCCCAAGTAGCTGGGATTACAGGCATGTGCCACCACACCCGGCTAATTTTGTATTTTCAGTAGAGACAGGGTTTCTCCATGTTGCTCAGGCTGGTCTCGAACTCCTGACCTCAGGTGATCCACCCACCTCAGCCTCCCAAAGTGTTAGGATTACAGGCATGAGCCACCGTGCCCAGCCCAGAGATTTAACTTTTATCCTTCCTGGTAGATGGACACAGTTGAAAATGTATGTCCTGTTTTTATGCAAATAGGAGGGTAGGGAGCTTTTCTTGTATCTGCTTCTTCTCAATTGCCTTCAGCTCAAAATAGTCCTTATGCCAAAGTGGCGTATTTGGAGGTAACACATTCTAATTTCCTTCAGGGCCAAGTGCAGGGCAGTTAAATGCCTCCAGAAGCATCTCTCAGACAGTGTCAGATGACAGTTAGAGGATAAATACCCCAGCTCCCCCACCCAAGGGGTGGGATAACTCTGAGATATATTCTTTTTTTTTTTTTTTCCTTGAGACGGAGTTTCACTCTTATTGCCCAGGCTGGGGTGCAATGGTGCAATCTCAGCTCACCGCAACCTCCACCTCCTGGATTCAAGCGATTCTCCTGTCTCAGCCTCCCGAGTAGCTGGGATTACAGGCATGTGTGCCACCATGCCCAGCTAATTTTGTATCTTTAGTAGAGACAGGGTTTCTCCATTGGTCAGGCTGGTCTCGAACTCCTGACTTCAGGTGATCCACCTGCCTCGCCCTCCCAATGTGCTGGGATTACAGGTGTGAGCCACCTCACCCAGGCTACTCTGAGATATATTCTACTGTCCCCCAGAGTTCCCAGCAGGACTGAGGCCTGGTTAGCCACAGCAATAATCTTCTCAATGATATTCTTTTGGCAGGGGGGCCACAAAGTGTGTTTTATTTTTACTATTCATATAAATAATTTTCTATAATATCCTGGAGCAAACCAGAGAATTTGGCAGTCCCATTTGCGGGTCCCCTCAGAGACCCACAGGCCAGTGGCATCTGTGTGAGGTGCCCAGGTTCACAGAGCAGCTTGTGGCTTGCATCCACCTTGCAGGCTGCTTTTCTTCCACATCACCACTGGGGACTTGAAGATAACAGGGGCAGGGAATCCTCCAGATTTTAGGAAATTTCACTGCTTCTCCTGCTTAGTGGTCTCTGGTCCACAAGGTGTTCTCCTGCATCTCCGTTTCCTTCAAAGCTTTATCAAAGCTGGCAATTTCCCCCATGTCTGGTTTGTCTGTCATTTTCTTTTCTCTTTTTTTGAGACAGGGTCTTACTCTGTCACCTAGGTTGGAGTACAGTGGTGCAACCTCAGCTCACTGCAACCTCAACCTTCCAAGCTCAAGTGATCCTCTCACCTCAGCCTCCCAAGTAGCTGGGATTACAGGGGCTGCCACCATGCCCGGCTAATTTTTTTTGTATTTTTAGTAGAGAAGGGGTTTCACCATGTTGACCAGGCTGGTCTCGAACTCCTGACCTCAAGTGATCCGCCCACCTCAGCCTCCCAAAGTGCTGGGATTACAGGCATGAGCCACTGCGCCTGGCCTCCCCCTGATATTTTCTTGTGTTTTCAAATGGAGTCTCGCTGTTGTTGCCCAGACTGGAGTGCAGTGGCATGATCTCCGCTCACTGCAACCTCTGCCTCCTGGGTTCAAGTGATCCTCCTGCCTTAGCCTCCCAAGTAGCTGGAATTACAGGCCCCCACCACCACACCCAGCTAATTTTTGTATTTTTAGTGGAGACGGGGTTTCACCATGTTGGCCAGGCTGGTCTCGAACTCCTGACCTCAAGTGATCCACCCACCTCGGCCTCCCAAAGTGCTAGGATTACAGGCATGAGCCACTGCACCCAGCCTCCCCCAAATATTTTCTATCTGTGGTTAGTCGACTCCACGGATGCAGAGCCTGAGGATACAGAGGGCGACTATACTTGTTCCTAAACCCTGTTCCAGGTCTGCTCTGGGGACTTCACCCTAAGACAGTGGGTGACTCTCTCCCATCCTATCTTTCACAGCCAGGCCACTGAGTCAGTCTCTGGGGTGAAAGGATCAGGGAAGCATGAGCTCAAATCCCAGCTCCACACTAGCCATGATCTGCTGGTGAGGGCATCACTTAACCTACTCTGGCCTGAGTTTCTCCATCCGACAGGCACTTATGACATCACCCACCGCCCTCTAGGAGCTGCTGCTATGATTAAACGGCGTATTTAATAGGAGTCCTTGGCACATACTTCAATATTAGCATCCACCCTTTCTCTATAACTTCGCCCTGCCAAGTGCACACACACACTCCCTAGAGAGACAGCTGGAGGCTGGGCCAGGAGGGCATAGATCCTTTATTTCCTGCACCACACGCACACAGGCTGACAAGCAATAGGAGATTGAGAGGTGCTGTGTGAAGGGGGGCAGGTACCTGCAGGAGGCCTCAGTCCCAGCCCCCAGCTATTGAGGAACAAAGGCGTGGGAAAGGGCAGAACATGGAAGAGGAAGCCAGGGGCAGGGAGCGGGGGGATCAAGACAGAGGGGAGAGGGGCTGGGCCATGGGTGGGAGCCTGGACACCCCCAGGCCACTGGCAGAAGAGGGAGGGAGGGAGAGGAGACACACCACTGGGCAGAGGGGCCCTCACCCACCCACACACAGAGACACTTGTGGTTACAAACAGTAAGTAGGGACTGAGAAGAAAGGATGAAGAACAGGGAAGACAGCCAGGTCCCTCAAGTCAACAAGAACCAGGGTGGCCACCATTAGCATGGGCATCAAGGGGTGAGGGGCACATTGTTGGGAGGGCGCTCACAACTCCCTGCCGGTGGAAGCTGGGCCCTGTTCCCCGCTCAGGGCTGAGTCTGGTAGCCAGTGGGCCTCTCCCGGGCTTCTCCTGCCCCCTGGGCTGCCATGTGGCCCAGGCCTGGCAGCCACAGCTTTTGCACGAGCTGCAGAGCGAGGGCCGGGGTTCCTACCGCCTGTCCCTGAAGATGTTGGAGAAGCCTCCAACATGTGGGAAAGGGCAGAACATGGAAGAGGAAGCCAGGGGCAGGGAGGGGTCCCCAAGCTCCAGCCCAGGTTCATGAACACAGAGGGTGGGCTGGTGACAGACACAGGGTCCCATTTCAGAGGATGGGAAGGAGGGTCTGCGGGTGTGGGGCTTGGCCAGGCAGCAGAAGGAGGGGCCTCAAGCTGTCTCTGGGGCCTCTGCAGGCTGCTGGGGAACAGCAAAGCCTGGAAGAGAAGCAGGTGGATGTGAACTGGGGCATTGATGACCACAGGCCTGGCCTGGGCGGTGGGCAGGGGTCTGATCAACTGTATCAGAAGGACACGGAAAGTCGCCATTGATAATTATGCAGGTTGACCCCTGCATGCGCCATAAAGGTCATGGTTCAGTTTATAACCTGCACAAGCTTACATGACACGCCTGCTGAAGCCAGTGCTATTCCACCTGGCAGTGACCAAAGGGCCATGAGAATGGGGACAGGCTGGGACGGGTACCAGGACAGCACTAGAGGGGAGGGATGGGCCAGTGAAGGTGCTACAGCACAGGAGTAGAGAGGACGAGCTCAGATCTACCCCTGGCTGTGTGGCCCCGAACAAGTGTCCTTAGCTCTCTGAGCCTCACCCTCCTCACCTAACCAATGGGGACACATCACCTGCCACGGAGTGAGGCTGATGGGAGCTGACGCACGTGCAATGGCTGCTGTGCATGAGTGTCACGAGGTCATCTTTCATGTCCTGCGGCTCCTTAAAGAGGCAGGGCTCACATGGCCTGCACTCGGCAGGTGCAGCTCCCAGACTTTGGGGTTTCTGGCTGGGGAGAGGAGACCCTGTTCCACCCCACAACCCTGCAGGAGGCCCTAGCCCACCTTCTGACACCCAGGGGACTGTTCCAACTGTGGCCCTTGCTGGTGAAGGCCTTTGTCCCCATAGCCTGGGCAGTCCCAGAAGGCCTCTCTTCCTCCCAGGCCGTGGGAGGGTGGCTGGCCCTGTCCTCCAGCCTGGGTCAGCCCCCGGGCTGCTCCACCATCCCACCCACCGCCCCCTGTGTTTGTTTTGACTGCTGCTGCCACTGCTGCAGAGTTGGAGAGCCTGGGGGATAGAGGAGGCAGGGGTTGGGGGCAGGGGAAGCAAGCGGGCAGAGATGGGAAGCTGAGGCGCAGTGTGGGGGCACAGTCCCAGCCCTGACCCCCAGCCCAGCCCCCAGGAGAAAAGTGGATGGAGATCTGGAATCCTAAGCAAATGCGACATAAATGAGCACTGACACTACGGTTCCCACTGAAGGGGATCAGAGGTGTCTATGCAAATGATATGCAAAGTCCACGCAAATAAGCACAGCAGGTAGGGCCAGGCTGGGGCAGGTGAGCACTCGGGGAGCTTATCCACCCTCTCTTTTCATCGGCACGACGATCTGCAGCTTGTCCGGCTGGCGGCAGGGAGGGCCCCGTGGGGGCACTCACCTTTCTGGAGCATCTTCCACCTCAGCTGCCGCCTGTAATGGGCATCTTGCCAGTTGGCCAGCTGCTGGAGGACATAATTCATGTCCAGGTGTGAAGGGCCCAAGCCGCTGGCCTCCAGGGCTGATGTCACCACGTTCATCCGCGTTGCCTCATCCAGCTCCAGTTCCACCTCCTCCCAGCCCTCGGTCTCCTCTGACACCAGCTCTGCCTCTTCCATCACCCCTTCCTCAGCCGGCACCTTCTTGGCAGCCCCCAGCTCCTCCTCGGGCACCAACTCCTCCGCAGGCGTGAAATCTTCCCCCCGCATAATATCCGCTGCCAGCATCAACCCTTCCTCAGCCTCAAACCCCTGCACCTGCTCTCGATCCTCACTGTAGCGAAAATCATACCTGGGTGGGAGATAGCGACATCTTTTGAGGGGCTGGAAAGTCCAACCCCCCAGGCCTACCCCCACTCGTCTCCACACAGACCCTGATGGTTCCTCCTGGTTCTGTCCCAGCCAGGGGAGAGGGGAGCTAGGTACCAGCTCCAAGGCTTCAAACACCCAGCCCATCCCCCTGGTGGGAGGGAGGAAGAATGGTCACCAACACTGCATAGGCCCCATCTTCTTTTATGTCCCTGACCCTGCACGGAAGACACCAACAGGGTTAACACCCACTTCTGCCTCCCTCCTGCATGATTTAACCTTCATAGCCCACCCCACAGCTACTTGCCATAGGAACAAATCCATTCTAGACAGGCTCAGACAGGTCAAATGACTTGCCCAAGGACACACAGTCAGGAAAGGGACCACGCTGGGCCTTAGTCCCAGGTGTTCCCAGCTCCTAAGCCAGTGCCTGTCACCTCTCAGCCCATAGTCAGTTGAAAAGAAAGCTTCAGTCCCCACTCAGAGCTGCCTGGAATCACACAGCCACCCAGGAGGCAAGATTTGAAGGAAAAGTGGGGCAGCTCCTTCCCAGAACAGTTCTCAGCTCAGCCAGCCGAGATAGCAGGGCCTTCTCCGGAGTTGCAGGGTGGCAGAACCAGAGGCAGGTGGGCTGTCTGGCTGCTGAAAGCTGAGGGCAGGTGGTGGGGGAGCCCCTGGCAGGCTCACCTTAGGCTGGATGTGTCCCCTCTGGGCATCTCATAATTCCTTCAAAGAGAAAAGGACCTTCATTATGAGACAATGGAAGCCGAAACTGCAGTCCCTGGGGCTTGGTCAAGCTGAAGAACCTTAGGTAGTGGCCATGAGCAGTGGCTCATGCCTGTAATCCCAGCACTTTGGGAGGCCGAGGTGGGCAGATCACCTGAGGTCAGGAGTTCAAGACCAGCCTAGCCAACATGGTAAAACCCCGTCTCTACTAAAAATACAAAAATTAGCTGGGCTTGGCCAGGCACAGTGGCTCACGCCTATAATCCCAACACTTTGAGAGGCCCAGGCGGGTGGATCACAAGGTCAGGAGTTCAAGACTAGCCTGGCCAACATCTCTACTGGCCCATCTCTACTAAAAATACAAAAATTAGCCAGGCGTGGTGACGGCCACCTGTAGTCCCAGCTACTCAGGAGGCTGAGGTAGGAGAATCGCTTGAACCCAGGAGGCGGAGGTTGCAGTAAGCTGAGATCACGCCAACCTGGACAACAAAACAAGACTCCATCTCAAAAAAAAAAAAAATTAGCCAGGCTCGTGCCTGTAGTCCCAACTACTTGGAAGGCTGAGGCAGGAGACTCGCTTGAACCCAGGAGATGGAGGTTGCAGTGAGCCAAGATCTCGCCACTGCACTCCAGTCCAGGTGACAGAGTGAGACTCGTCTCAAAAAAAAAAAAACCTCAGGCTGGGCACGATGGCTCACGCCTGTAATCCCAGCACTTTGGGAGGCTGAGGCGGGCAGATCACCTGAGGTCAGGAGCTTGAGACCAGCCTGGCCAACATGGTGAAACTGTGTCTCTACTAAAAATACAAAAAGTAGCCGGGCGTGATGGCACATGCCTGTAATCCCAGCTACTCAGAAGGCTGAAGCACGAGAATTGCTTGAACCTGGGAGGCAGAGGTTGCAGTGAGCCAAGATCATGCCATTGCACTCCAGCTTGGGTGACAGAGCAAGACTCCATCTCAAAAAAAAAAAAAAAAATACCTCAGGGGGAAGTGATGGGTCCATATTCATAAAGAAGCAATGAGTGGAGGGGCTGATGCAGTGAACAAGGCGGGTATAGGGAAGCGTGGAAGGTCAGAGTGTGAGGGCAAACCCCCTCCCCACTACAGGAAAGGCCATGGCCTACGGGGCAAGGGAGGGCCCCAGCCACGCACCTCTCCATAAAATACACAGGGTCTGAGATCCTCCTCCTTAGAGACGTTCTGCGCTCCTCAGCCAGCGTCTCCTGGAAACCAGGAAGAGTCTCCTATGGTGGAGAGAACAGACGTTACCAGAGGACCCCCGCAGAACCACCACCCATAGGCTCAGGCACAGAAGGGAACTGGGATCTCAATCAGCCACCAAGGCTGAGACACAGGGACAGATGTAGAAAAGTGGGCAGCCAGGGGAGGGTCCTCACCAGAGGCACGCTGTATGGGTAATGGGTGGCAGACCCAGTGGACACCGGGGGTTGCTGGTGGAGGGTCTTCACCTCCTCCTGCGTCTCAATCAGCATGCCCCCACAATCCATGTACTTCTCCCGCAGGTCCTGCAGCTGGGAACCCACCCACAGGCTCTGCTGGGGCCCAGGCACACCCAGTCCAGCACTCCTGCCTATCTGCTCTCAGGCTGAGGCCAGAGGCCCAGGTTCTGGACTCCGAGTGTCATGTGGGGGACTCAGGGCAGGTCCCTGCACTCCACACCACTCAGACCTTGAAGGAACTGTCACCTGCTGGGCTGTGCCAGGCATGGAGGGGGTGGAAAGGGACAAGACTCAGTTCCTGCTAGTCCTCTCCAGAGTCAGGTAGCTGCCAAGGGCCTGGGGTCCCCACTCTGGGCCAGCAGCTCTCCAGGGCGGGGGCAGAAGCCGGCAGCGAGACTCACCTCTTCCTGGAGCTGCATCTGGATTTCCTTCTCCGAAGCCAGCTGCTTCTGCAACTTTTCAGTCTCAGCCCCATACTGGAAGGACCCAAAACCAGTGAACCCCCATCTGAGGCCTACCCACTCAGGGCACCCCCTGCTTCCAGCAAGTCTTCCCAGGCACATCAGTGAGTCCTTGGCAGCCCATGAAATGAGAAGTCACACGGAAGGAGGGCAAAGAAGGCAAGGGAGTCACACAGCCTGGTTCCTAGAAGACTCCAGGACCCTCTCTGGGCCTTGGTCTCCTCAAGACAACAAGGGGTCAAGATAAGGGGCTCTCTGAGGTCTCTGACTCTGACACAGAAAGGGACCTCAGGCCTGGTGGAGCCAAGTGGAGGCAGGAAGAAGGAAGCTAGGGTCCCATGGGGCCACGACAAGAGGGTTCCACACACACCCGACTCACCGTCCGGCAGCGCTGCTGCAGCTTCAGCACCCGGGCCTGCAGCCGAGCAACCTCCTGCTGCTGCCGTTCATAGTTTTCCAGCCTGAGCACCAGCACCTCTGACAGCTCAGCCATCTGTTGGCTGGCCTCCGCTGGGGAGAGCAGAGGACAGGTCAGCCCTGGCTCCCCTGGCCTTCAGGGACCAGCTCTGGCCCTCCCAGATGCCTCTGTCTCCCCCACCCTCGGCTGCTGCGCTGTGCCAGCGGGTCCTGCAGGGCTTTGCATTCCTCACTCAGGTCTTCCATTCAAGAAATGTTCATTGACTGATACTGAGCAGGGCACCAGGGTGAGTGGTCAATAAGACCCAGCCGCCACACTGAGGTAAAGTTGGTGGGGAGACAGACCACAGTCACACATCATACAGGCCATGATGGGCAAATGTCAAGGGTGTACGGGGCAGGGGCATCACAGCTACAGCACCCAACCCGACCTGCAAGGTATAGGAAGGATTCCTGGAAAAAGGAACCACTAAGCTAAGACCACAGGGCAAGTGAAGCTCACCCAGGCAAAGAAGGAAAAACATGGGTCCAAGGTGACTGGAAAGGCCCAGGGGCCATCATAAGACACTGGGAGGCGGAGGGCCCAGAACAGTGCACACAGGCCAGACCACGAGGGTGGGCAAGGGGGTGGGGTTTATCCTTTGGCCAGTGGAAAGCTATTTGGGAGTTTTAGGCACAGTAATGACGTGGTCAGACTTGGGTTTGTTGGTTTATTTATTTATTTATTTGAGACCGAATCTCCGTTGTCCAGGCAGGAGTGCAATGGTGCAATCTTGGCTCACTGTAACTGCCTCCCGAGTTCAAGCGATTTTCCTGCCTCAGCCTCCCGAGTACTTGGGATTACAGGCATGCGCCACCACGCCCGGTTAATTTTTGTATTTTTAGTAGGACGGGGTTTCACCATGTTGGCCAGGCTGGTCTCAAACTCCTGACCTCAAGAGATCCACCTGCCTCCTCCTCCCAAAGTGCTGGGATTACAGGGGTGAGCCACTGCACCCGGCTACTCGTTTTTTAAGAAATGAGGTCTTGGGTCAGGCACAGTGGCTCATGCCTGTAATCTCAGCGCTTTGGGAGGCCGAGGGGGATGGATCGCTTGAGGTCAGGAGTTCAACACCAGCCTGGCCAACATGGTGAAACCCCATCTCTACTAAAAATACCAAAATTAGCTGTGCATGGTGGCGCATGCCTGTAATCCCAGCTACTCAGGAGGCTGAGGCAGGAGAATCACTTGAACCTGGGAGGCGGAGGTTGCAGTGAGCTGAGATCATGACATTGCTCTAGCTGGGCGACAGTGAGACTCCGTCTCAAAAAAAAAAAAAAAAAAATTGCCAGGCGTGATGGCACACACCAGTAGTCCCAGCTACTCAGGAAGCTGAGGCAGGAGAATCACTTGAACCCAGGAGGCAGGGGTTGCAGTGAGCCAAGACTGCAACACTGTACTCCATCTCAAAAAGAAAGAAAGAAATGAGGTCTTGCCAGGTTCCCAGGCTGGGGCTGGAGTACAGTGGCTATTCATAGGCGCGATCCTATTACTGATCGGCATGGGAGTTTTGACCTGCTCTGTTTCTGACCTGAGCCCGTTCACCCCTCCTCAGGCAACCCAGTGGTACTCCATTCCCTGGACCATACTGACCCTGTCGGCATAGTGTACTACAGCCCAGGATTCACAGGCTCAAGCAATCCTCCCACCTCAGCCTCCTAAGTAGCTGGGACCACAGGTGGGAGCCCCTGCACCTGGCCAGGTTTGGTTTTAGAAAACTCATTAAGGCTGTGTGCAGAAGTTCCTGGTAGGGCGTGAGTAGAGGCAGTGCGACCAGTTAAGAGGTATCCTGGGCTAGAGGCAGCCCGAGTGGGGAGGGGGAAAAAGACTTAAGCCATTCCTAGGAGGTAAAAGCAACAGAGCTTGGGGACTGGTTCCTACTCCAGTAGCCTGGGGACCAGTGGGGCCATTCAGGGAGTTGCAGAACCCAGCAGGAAGGAAGGTCAGGTCTGGGGTAAAAGGAACAGCAGGAGTTCAGCTGTTGCCACTTTGCGTCTGCATCTCACCAGCTACACTTGAACTCCTCAGGCACAAACACTGCTCCTCACTCATCTTCATAAACACACAGTGCCTAGGACGATGTCAGGCACAGCCACTGCCCCGTGCATGACTCTGAACTGTCCCAGCCCTGGATGCCTGGTCTCTGGCAGCTCATGGCTCCCTCTTGCCTGCCCCAAATAAGAGGAGACAGGCTTGGAGGAGACCCACCTTTTTTTTTTTTGAGATGGAGTCTTGCTCTGTCGCCCAGGCTGGGGTGCAGTGGCGTGATCTAGGCTCACTGCAAACTCTGTCTCCCAGGTTCAAGCAATTCTCCCACCTCAGCCTCCCAAGGAGCTGGGACTACAGGCTTGTGCCACCACATCTGGCTAATTTTTGTATTTTTAGTAGAGACAGGGTTTCTCTATGTTGGTTAGGCTGGTCTCAAACTCCTGACCTCAGGTGATCCGCCGGCCTCAGCCTCCCAAACTGTTGGGATTACAGGCATGAGCCACCGTGCCTGGCCTGAGACCCACAATTTCTGTATAGCTCTTTATAGTTTGCACAAAGTACTTCCTCAGCTGTTGACACTCTTAATCTTCATAAACCCTGGAGAGATCAGTGGGGCTGAGAAAATTAATCCCCATTCTAAAGACAAAGGTTCAGAGAGGTCAAGGAATGTATCCAAGTTCACACAGCTAGGAGTGCCAGATCTGGGACTTGAACTTGGATCTCCATACTCCGCATCTTGAGTTCTTTTCTCTGCTCCTTGGGACAACCCCCCACCCCGAGTGACAACATTACGTACAAAACTGCTCCACACACTCCAGAATGAGCATCTGTTCCTCATCCTCAAGAGTGTCGAGTTGAGAGGCCTGGAGGGAGACAAAGAGGAAGGGACAGGGAAGTCAACACCCCCTGCTAGCAGGGACGCCCTCCTCCCCCATTCTCACCTCTTCTCTCAGCTGATGATTCTCCTCCTCCAGCAGCCTCAGCTTCTCCTGCAAGGCTTCCAGCTGTGGGCAGTGGTGCTGGTGCAGCAATGCCTCCTGCGAAATCCTAGGGGAGGGAGGAATGGGAGTCAGGGTTCAGGGAGTGGGGCTTCCCAGTTCCCAGCCCACCAGGGCTAAGGGCAGTGTTCTCAATTAGTTCCAGCAACCCTGCCGGCAAGCACATCACCTGTGTCCCTCTTAACAAATGAGGAAATTGAGGCTCAGAGAAAGGACTCGCAGGTGCAAAGGCAGGAACTCACAGCTTAGGGGCATCACAGGGATGAGCACACTGCTGGTCTTCCTCTGCTTCCTCTTCTTCTTCCTCCTCATCCTCCTCATCAGAATCTGAGTAGAGCTGGAGGAGCTCATCCCTCAAGTTCACCTGGTGTCTGAGGTGTAAAATCTGGCAGGAAGAGAGAGGAGCCATGGGTTGGGAGTGGGCAGGGACAGGAGAGGGTCCTGGCATGAGGCAGGTGTAGATTGGCCCCCTATCCTCTCCTCCCCACCCGGTTACCTCCTCCTTGGCTGAGCCCAGCAAGGCTTCCAGCTTGCTGTTCTCCTCCATCAAAACACTGTTCTGTTTCACCAGGGACTGGCCGATGCGAGCTGCAGTGTTCAGGTCCCTCTCTCTCTGCAGAAGGACCATCCCATAGGTAACGCTCTCCCAGACAGGTGGGAGAAGCTGGGGGGGACACAGGGGTCAGAGAGAGGCTAGGCCCCTAAGAGAACCTTCCCCATCCCCTAGTTCTCTAGGGTACCAGACCAGAGTCTGCCATTAACCCACTGTGGAACCTGGCTCAGTTTCCCCTCATGGAAAAAGAAGATCAGACCAGATTGGCTCTGAGAGCTCTTCCAGCCTGAACATCCCACATCGACCTGTCTTCCATAAGAAGGACCCTAACCTGGGGCCCCAGAGAGACTGCCAATCAGGAAATAAACAAGACCCCCACTCCTACAGGACAAAACTAGAATAAGGGCCTGCCTGGATCAGGAAGGCAGCACACACCTCCTCCAGCAAATATAACATCACTTTGACGTCTTCCTGGGTGATCTTTTTGACTGGCGGAGGTAGGTTAGGACACAGTGCTGCAGGAGGCGGCAGGTGGGGAGAAAAGGCCCAGCCAGGTCAGGAAAAAGGAGCAGATGCTACCAGCAAACAGCTGTTTCCCGTCCTATCGTCAGTTCTCCAACAAGGGTCATCGGGAGAGAAGACTGGGCTCCCCTCCTGCCCCCCACATCCTCCCCTTACCCCTCGGCACTCAACACTCCCTTCCCTGCTCCCAGGGCCAAGTGGACAGGGTTTTTAGGTTTTTGGGTTTTTTTTTTTTTTTAGACAAAGCCTTCCTCTTGTCCTCCAGGCTGGAGTGCGATGGCGAGATCTCAGCTCACTGCAACATCTGCCTCCCAGATTCAAGCAATTCTCCTGCCTCAACCTCCCGAGTAGCTGGGGTTATACACGCCCGCCACCACGCCCAGCTTATTTTTGTATTTTTAGTAGAGACGGGGTTTCACCATGTTGGCCAGGCTGGTCTCGAACTCCTGACCTAGTGATCCGCCCGCCTCGGCCTGCCAAAGTGCTGGCTGGGATTACAGGCGTCAGCCACCGCGCCCGGCTTTTTTTTTTTTTTTTTAACCCCTGGAGGAGCCTGAGGTAAGGGGGTCACAGTCCTCCAGGCTCAGAAACTGGGCTCTCCGGACACCTGGGTCCCTGGCGCCTAGAATGGAGACAGCCAGGGGAAGTACAGCCTCAGACTGGCTCATCACCCCCTACCCAGGAGGCAGTGCAATGGAGTCTCCTGGGTCATACAAACAGACGCAGCCACTCACCCTGCACCTGTTGCGTGTGCAGAGGACAGGAGGAAGACTTCACCAGATTAGGAGACACTCGAGCCTCTAGGCCCAATCCAGAGATCTCCCCCGACCCGCAGGAGGATAGGAGAGACAAGGGGCAGGAAAAGAGCGCGACTTTGCCCCCATACCCGCAACCAAAAAGTGGGCAAAACTTCCCCCTCCGCCCGCCCACCCACCCCTCCATCGCACGCAAGCCCGGTCGGCCAGCGCAGGCTCAGAGCGCGCGGGACAGCGCCCTCCCGCAGCCCCCCGCCCCTCTCCTGGCACTGCGGTAGACCCAGGAGAGGGGCGCTGAGGGGGTGCAGATCTGCCGCAGCAAGAGGCGCGTGGAGGTGGGTGGGCGAGCGTGCAGGCCCCAGAACCTGACTCACGGGCACAAACCCGGGGACAAGAGCAGAGGAGGAGATGGAGAAGGGGCGACCAGACAGACACCGCAGTGACATCGCGGGGGTGGTGGACGGGTGACACTGAGTGCTAGAGGGGGCGGGGCGCCTGGACCCGATGGGGCCACTTCCTCCCTGGAGTTGCCCCAGTCCCCACCCCGTCCAGGACCCCGGGGGCCCGATTTACCTTCCTCCAGCTCCCGAATAAAGGCGGCGCGCTCAGGGCCGGACACCCCGGGTCGCCGGCCAACGTAGGCGGCTGGCGTCTTCCAGATGCCCGCTGCCTTTCCAGTCCTCCGGCCAGTGGCCCGGGAACCAAACGGCCCTTGGAATACGAAGCGGGTCCACGGCGCGTCCGAATTGTCGGGCATAGACCGGACATCCCCTTGGATGGCCGAGAATGCGGACGGGCGCCGGGCTCCTGCCTTGGCTCCAGCCTCGGAGGCCGGGCGAGCTCCAGTGCGGGCTTCCGAGAGGAACTGGGATCCAGAGGCGGCTCGGGATCCTGCTCTCTGTCCAGTGCCCCGTGCCTGCGGCTGCGCAGAGGGCTCCGGAGCGGGACTGGCTGAGGGCGAAGGTGCACAGGTGAGTGCCGCTGGTTCCCCGGGTCCGAGCCGGCTCCCCGCGAAGCACTGGCCCGACCTCTTCGGGCGCATCTCAAGTCTGCTGTCCGCTGCTGCGGCGGGACCTTTATAACCTGCGCCAGCCGCCGGGCCGGACCACGCGTAGGGGTGGGGGCTGCCGAGAAGCAACTAGTGGCAAGCGGGACTCAGAGCCGCGCGGGAGGGGAGCTAGTGGTGACGGAACAGAGCACAGTAAGAAAAGG
This sequence comes from Gorilla gorilla gorilla, assembly GCF_029281585.2. Lineage (NCBI taxonomy): Eukaryota > Metazoa > Chordata > Mammalia > Primates > Hominidae > Gorilla > Gorilla gorilla. The sequence continues at coordinate 50,732,469 of NC_073228.2, read as the reverse complement.
AGGGCAAGAAGGGCGAGTGCAAGTTCCGGATGGCTCCGAGTTGGGATGGGAGCGAAAGATTTTTTCTGCCCTCTCCATCTCCGGAGAATGGTTCTGCCCAAAGCCGCGGCTGCCCCAGGACTCGCGGGTCCCTGGCTGGGGGCAGCCCCTCCCCAGCTGCCGCGCCGGGGTTTCGGGTGCCTTCCTTGGTGTAGAAGCTGCCAACCCAACGTTGTGCATACGGTCTGGGGTGGCCAGTGCATTAGGGCAGCGCTGCGTCTTTCTCGGTTGACTGGGAGAGACATTCCAAACTCCAGTGCGCTTCCAACGTGCTGCAACCCTGCCTGGCGCTGCAACCCTGACCCTCGCGCTCGCACCCCAGTGCTCGCGCCACTCGACGTCTTCCATTTGATTGGATTAACTGTTCTTCACCTCCAACCCTAATTCGCTTTGCCCTCCTTTTGCCATGCTGGCGAGCCCCTGTTCTCCTTGGGAGACGCCGCTTAAAAGTCTCCCTGTAGCCGGGCGCAGTGGCTCACGCCTGTAATCCCAGCACTCTGGGAGGCCGGGGCAGGCGAATCACCTGAGGTCAGGAGTTCCAGACAAGCCTGGCCACCTGGTGAAACCCTGTCTCTACTAAAAATACAAAAATTAGCCAAGCATGGTGGCGTGTGCCTGTAGTCCCAGCTACTCAAGAGGCTGAGGCAGGAGAATTGCTTGAACCTGGAAGGTAGAGGTTGCAGTGAACCGAAATTGTGCCAATGCACTCCAGCTGGGGCTACAGAGCGAGCCTCCCCCTCAAAATAAATAAATAAATAGAATACTTTTTTTTTAAGTATCCTACTGGAAATGTTGGGTAGACGATTAGATGTATAAATCTGAGTGTAGGGGAGAGACCGGGCTGGAGATTTAAATGTAGGAGTCATTGTTCTTTGATGACCATTTAAAGCTGTGAGACTGGGTGAGATCCCCAAGAGACTGAGAGAAGACAGATAAGAGCGCCCAGGACTAACCCCCCTAGGATTCAGAGGGCAGAAAGAAGAAGAGGAGGCATCAAAAGGAAGACTGGGATGAGTGGGGCAGTGAAGTAGAGGAAAACCAGGAAAGTTGGGTCCTAGAAAATAAAGAAAATGTTTCGTGTAGAGAGTGGCCACCTGTGTTGGGTGGTGCTGTTGGGCCAGGCAAAGACTGAGGACAGAGACTCAGCTTGGCAAACTGGGGTCATGGGCAACCTTGGTGAGCTGGGGTCATGGCCTCGGCAAGAGCGGTCTTGCGGGGCCAGGCACAGTGGCTTACACCTGTAATCCTAGCACTCTGGGAAGCCAAGGCAGGTGGATCACCTGAGGTCAGGAGTTTGAGACCAACCCGGCCAACATAGTGAAACCCCATCTCTACTAAAATACAAAAATTAGCTCGGTGTGGTGGAACAAGCCTGTAAGCCCAGCTACTTGGAAGGCTGAGGCAGGAGAATTGCTTGAACCCAGGAGGCAGAAGTTTCAGTGAGCCGAGATTGCACCACTGCACTCCAGCCTGGGCGACAGAGCAAGACTTGTCTCAAAAAAAAAAAAAAAAAAAAAAAAAAAAAAAAAAGAGCGGTCTTGGTAGAGGGGGTGAGAGAGACCAAAGAGGAGTGAGGAAATAACGAGAGGTAACAAAATGAAAACAGAAAGAAGGCTAGGCGCTGTGGCTCACACCTATAATCCCAGCACTTTGGGAGGCTTAGGAGGGTGAATTGCTTGAGCCCAGGAATTTGAGGCCAACCTGGGCAACATGGCAAAACCCTTTCGCTACAAAAAAATACAAAAATTGGCCGGGCGCAGTGACTCACACCTGTAATCCCAGCACTTTGGGAAGCCTAGGCGGGTGGATCGCCTGAGGTCAGGATTTCGATACCAGCCTGGCCAACATAGTGAAACCCCGTCTCTACTAAAAATACAAAAAATTAGTTGAGCATGGTGACGGGTGCCTGTAATCCCAGGTACTCAGGAGAATCGCTTGAACCCGGGAGGCGGAGGTTGCAGTGAGCCGAGATTGTGCCATTGCACTCCAACCTGGGCAACAAGAGCGAAACTCCATCTCAAAAAAAAAAAAAAATAGCTGGGCATGGTGGTGCATACCTGTACTACTTCAGGGGCTGAGGTGGGAGGATCACCTGAGCACAGGTCGAGGCTGCACTCCAGCCTGGGTGACAGAGCAAGACCCTGTCGGAAGGAAGGAAGGAGGGAGGGAGGGAGGGAGGGAGGAAGGAAGGAAGGAAGGAAGGGAGGGAGGGAGGGAGACAGTATAGAAAACTGTATTGAAGAAATCTGCAACAAAGGAGAGCTGGAAAAGGGCACAGGAGCTGAAGGAGGACATGAGTGCTGGGGAGTGTGTTTTGAAGATGGGAGAGAGGACAATATGTTTACATGCTGATGGAAATGTTCCCTCAGGGAGGAGAAAACAGGTGCAGAAAAGAGAGCATATCTCCCAGAATACTTCTGGAAATGGAGGAACTTTCATAACATAACCGTTCTCCTCCTTGTTCAAAGTCTGCATGTTTTATTTTCTTTCTTTCTTTCTTTCTTTCTTTCTTTCTTTCTTTTTCTTTTTTTGAGATGGAGTTTCGCTCTTGTTGCCCCAGGCTGGAGTGCAATGGCACGATCTCGGCTCACCACATCCTCCACCTCCCGTGTTCAAGCAATTCTCCTGCCTCTGCCTCAGCCTCCCCAATAACGTGCGTCACCACATCCGGCTACTTTTGTCTTTTTAGTAGAGACGGGGTTTCTCCATGTTGGTCAGGCTGGTCTCAAACTCCCGACCTCACGTGATCCGCCTCCCCCTTGGTCTCCCAAAGTGCTGGGATTACAGGCGTGAGCCACTGTGCCCAGCCCAAAGTCTGCATGTTTCCTATGGTTTCTTTGTCAGCAGAAAGCTTGAAGGAGACACACAACCCCAGGGTTTGCTACGACAGTGAGGTTGAAGAACATAAGGAGGTGGCTGTTCGGGCATCGGCACAGCCCAGGCTTCCGTGAGGCTGCAGCTCCGTAGGCTCTGCCGAGTGGTCCTCCCACAGCCCAGCTTCCTGGACTGTCTCTCTGTGCCTTGGACATCTCTGCAGCCCCAACCACCAAGCACAGAACAGGGCATACAGAAGAAGCCTATTACACTCCTGCTGAATTAAATTGTTTCTGGCCCATGAGGAAGAAGCCCTGGGAAACCCGTGGAGAGTTTGACGGGGAAGAAGGCAGAGGCAGTGGGATGGAGAAGACAGAGATGAAGTTAGGAGACCCTGAAAGCTCCCCCAGCTGACCACACCCTGGCAGCCAGCAACTCTGGCTACGGCCACCAGAGGGCAGTGTCAGCCCGTATACCTCCCCCCGTGGCTTCCTCACCTACAGGCTCAGTTGCCCCACAGCAGGTGGAGTAGGGACAGAGACTCCATTTTACAAATGGAGAAACCAGGGCTCGGGGCTCGTCATTCTGGAAGTAAGCATTTTGGCCTGGCTAACAGATATCTGCCTTTCTACAGCCTAGGGCTGTCCAGGAGACTGGGGGTGGTCTCTGATCCAGGCCTCTCAAGTGGTTTTCCTCTGTCAACCACCCCCTCCCTCTCCTGCTTCTCGTCTAGGGGGAGAAATCAGACACAGCAAAGACCCTCGGCCTCCTGTCCTCCCTCCCAGTGTGCACCCATGGACCCTCCTGGATCCGAAAGAGGATGGGAGGGTGCAGAAGACTTGCCAGGCTGCAAAGCCAGACCACCCACCACCTAATTGTGCACACCCCCCCTGAACCTGGGGCACATTCACTCCAGTGCCCAGCCCTGGGCAGCACACAGGTGGCTCAGGCCCCTCCTCCTGCCCCCTCCCCTGGCCTGACCCTGGGAAAAAAACACCTGGAACAGGGTAGGTCATAGAAAGAGCCCCTAAGGGTCGGTGCCAGGGACCTGGGGGGGGGGGCAGGCACCGGGGTTACTTTCTGCAGGGGAGCAGGGTGGAGGGGCACCCTGAACTAGGGACAGGGGAGACCTCCTCACCCCCGCCGCAGTCCTGCTGTCTCCTGCAGGCATTTCGGGGGCCCTCCCCCATCTCTGATCCAGGCCTTCCCCTCCAGAACCAGGCAGTGGCCGCCATAGCCCTCACCCCCACCCCAGAACCCAGGTACAGTCCCTCCTTAGATCAGCAGAGAATGGGGGGCTTGAGGGCCTAGGCCCTCAGAGGTTCCCTTTTAACTTTTCTTTTTGTTTTTTTGAGAGGGAGTCTCACCCTGTCGCCCAGGCTGGAGTTCAGTGGCATGATCTCGGCTCACTGCAGCCTCCGCCTCCTGGGTTCAAGCAATTCTCCTGCCTTAGCCTCCCGAGTAGCTGGGACTACAGGTACATGCCACCATACCCATCTAATTTTTGTATTTTTAGTAGAGACGGGGTTTCACCATTTTGCCCAGGTTGGTCTTGAACTCCGGACCTCAAGTGATCCATCTAGCCTCGGCCTCCCAAAGTGCTGGGATTATAGGCATGAGCCACCACACCTGGCTCCCTTTAACTTTTCTCCTCTTCTTAAAGAGCCCAGCCCAACTCCTGGGCCACTGAGCCCCTCTGGCCTGGAGCAAGGAGGTAACGAGGTGCTGGGGGCAGCTGGGGGTCTGAGCCCTCTGCCTGCTGTCTTCCATGGCCCCGTTGCTGGCCAGGACTGAAAGGGAGAGAGGCAAGGAGAGAAAGGACAGAGAGCAAGTGCCGGGGGCGAGGGCAAGGGGCTGAGGTGGCTGGGACCTCAGGTGGAGAGTACTGACCCCCACTCTGAAGTTCTTCCCCACCTGGGGGCTCCTATCCTGGAGGAAGGCCCCGCCTCCCACACAGGCTCACTCCTGCTCTTGGTTCTGATGTCTGACTCCTCCTCTGAGAAGCCCTCCCTGGTGGGGCTTACCTGTGTTAGGTCCCCTGTGCCAGATCGGGCCTCTCTGTGTCCTCCCCTCCCCTGGCATTCTCTCCCGACTCTGCCCGCTCACAAGGTAAGATGATGTCATTGACAAGATGATCTATTTAGTAACAATGAGAGCAGTATCTGTTTTGCTCACTTTTGTATTCTCAGGACTCTAATGAGGCGTCCAATAAATATTTGTTGAATGAACACATCAGTGGATTCTCTGGGTATGGACGGCGGGAGTGGTAATCGCCCTGGGGAAGTGACTTCCGGTAAGGGTGAGATCCTAGGACTCTGGACTCCCAAACCAGGGCTCCACATCCCCTGGCACAGATGAGCGCCACCAGGAACCCTCCAGGGGCACCTGTGGGAGAGGGTGGAGACCAGCCAGGATGTGAGCCACAGATCCCCAGGGAGTGACCCTCGGCACAGCCAGGTGCCCACTTCTTCCCTAGAGCCCTCAGCCCAGCCCCGCCCCTTTCCCCAGGGACCAGAGCAGGAGGCCTGGGCTGGCCTGATAGGGAGCTGGGTCCAGCAGGTCGGCAGTGCCCTGACCTGGGAGGCTCCACGGGAAGCAGCTGGGAGTGGGGGGACCACAGCACCCTTTGTGAGGAGGGCAGGACCATCAGCTGCGTCCAGCCTGCTGGACAGGCAATACCAGGTGGTGGCGAGCCTAGAAGGATGTTCTGGCCCTTTGGCCTCCCTGAGCTACCTCCAGGCTCAGGGATAACACCAAGGAGCCCTTCGCTCCCTGACCTCTGTCCCCAGAGTCAGCAATTCCCTCTCATCCCTGCGTCCATGTCTAGGCTCTGAGCCCTTCCAGGGACAATTTGTGGGGTTGGGGATAGAGACAGAGGGATAAATACACATTCACTGAGACCTGACTAGGTGCCGTATGGATTTTGGATATATTTCATTTTATCATCACTGGAAGGAAAAAAATACTACTGTGTTATAGATGAAAAACAGAAGCCCAGAGAGGTCAAGCAACTTATCCAAGGCCACACAGCCAGGAAGTATCAGGGAGGGAAGATCACAAAGGCTTGTCTTACCAACAGCCCATGTGCTGTCCACGGCCTCCCAGTTCAGAGAAGAAGCTGGGCGACCCTCCCTCTCCCATACCCGGGAGCTGCCTATGCTCACTGGATTTGCTTCCACATAATACTACTTATGAGCCAACTGTTAGGTCTTATAAATTAGATGCCCACCATGGGCATCTGCCCCACGGCCTCTGGAGGAATCCTGCCAGAGGATGGAGATAAAGGAAGGACAAATACCATGTGCCTTTTGCAGACGCTATGTCCGCTCTTCCTTCTTCAAGCCTCAGCTCAGACGCCACCCAGTCTTGGGAGCCTTCCCTGAACTAACCTGGCTGGATCTGGGTCCCTGCCTCCCAGATCCAATGTGCTTACCTCTACCCCAGCCTTCCACACACTGGGGCAAAAGCAAGAAGGGCTTCTGTGCCCAGCTTTTAGTATCTGAGCCTGCCTTGGCCCATGCTTGATGGGCTCAGAGGGAAACACTTGTACTCTGACATAAATCCAAAATAACAGAATCATCCTGACTGGTTCCAGTCTTCAAAATAAGAAAGACTGAGTTTTCACCATAAACCTGGACTCCTGGCTGGGCGCGGTGGCTCACACCTGTAATCCAGCACTTTGGGAGGCCAAGGCAGGCAGATTGCTTGAGCCCAGGCGTTTGAGACCGGCCTAGGCAACATGGTGAAACCCTGTCTCTACAAAAATACATAAATTAGATGGACATGATTGTGCACGCCTGTAGTCCCAGCTACTTGCGGGGGCTGAGGCAGGAGGATTGCTTGAGCCCAGGAGGTCAAGGCTGCAGTTAGCCGTCTTCCCGCCACTGCACTCCAGCCTGGATGACAGAGCAAGACCTTGTCATAAATAAACAAAGAAACAAACAAATAAATCTGAACTCCCTAACAAAAAATAAGCCTATTCCTAAAGCTAAGTCATGACCTTTGTGATAAGGTAGTGAAATCGTTGTGGTTCCCATGGCAGAACGGATAATGTCAGGCTTTCCTTTACATCCTTGCCGTGTTTTGTATCTGCCCCGCCAGGCCTTCTGAAAAGGAGCCCCCTTTACTCCTCATAAGTAAACGTTCCTCTCCTCTATGTGTCTGTCTCTTTCTTTGACCTGGGCTATAAACACTGATTTCTCACCTGTGGGCCCCACTCAAGGCAGGGGTTGGCAGTCTTCATCTGTGCATTCCAGAGCCTGGTGCAGGCTAGCAAGCTTGAGTGCTCAATAAATACTTACTGGATAACTTAGCAAACTAGGAGAGCAGGCAACACCCTGACCCCAGGCGCTTCCTCAAGGCCCAGCTCTCCCCAAACCCTCCTCCAGGAAGCCCAGAGCATCCTTCACCTTCTCCAACCACATCACGCCCATTGGGCTACAGGAGGGCCTTGGGCTGTCTCGCAGGTGGCCATTTACACTCTCTCGTGTGTAGAGGTCTCAGCTTGACCAAAAGCTACGGCATCAAGAACACAGACAGCTCCTCACATGCTTGTGGTCACCCCACCTGGGCACCTCATACCTAGCAAGGGCTCCAGCAACCTGCGCTGATTCCTTAGTCTGGAGGGCAGGCTGTCATGGTGTAGGTGGGGCAAAGTGGCACCAGGGATGCCCTCAGGGCTTGGCTGGGCCCGTCACTGCTACAAGTGGTCTCCAAAGTGGAAGATGTTCACTGCTGCCCTGACCTCTCAACCTCTCAGCTCTCACTCAACAGTAGACATCACAGAGAGTCTTTGAAGAGGTTTTTTTCTTCTTTTTTTTTTAGATGGAGTCTCACTCTATCGCCCTGGCTGGGGTGCAATGGCATGATCTCGGCTCACTGCAACCTCCGCCTCCCGGGTGCAAGTGATTCTCCTGCCTCAGCCTCCCGAGTAGCTGGGATTACAGGCACACACCACCACGCCCAGCTAATTTTTTGTATTTTTAGTAGAGACGGGGTTTCTTTCTTTTTTTTTTTTTTTATTTTGAGACGGAGTCTTGCTCTGTCACCCAGGCTGGAGTGCAGTGGCGCGATCTTGGCTCACTGCAAGCTCTGCCTCCCAGGTTCATGCCATTCTCTTGCCTCAGTCTCCTGAGTAGCTGGGACTACAGGCGCCCGCCGCCACACCTGGCTAATTTTTTTGTATGTTTTAGTAGAGACGGGATTTCACCATGTTAGCCAGGATGGTCTCAATCTCCTGACCTGGTGATCCGCCCGCCTTGGCCTCCCAAAGTGCTGGGATTACAGGCGTGAGCCACCATGCCTGGCGTAGAGACGGGGTTTCATCATGTTGACCAGGCTGGTCTCGAACTCCTGACCTCAAGTGATCCGCCCGCCTCGGCCTCCCAAAGTGCTGGGATTACAGGCGTAAGCCACCTTGCCGGCCCCTTGGCAGAGATTTTTTTTTCTTTTCTTTCTTTTTTTTTTTTGAGACGGAGTTTCGCTTTTGTTGCCCAAACGGGAGTGCGATGGCACGATCTCAGCTCACTGCAACCTCTGTCTCCTGGGTTCAAGCGATTCTCCTGCCTCAGCCTCCTGAGTAGCTGGGATTACAGGTGCGCGCCATCACGACCAGCTAATTTTTTGTATTTTTAGTAGAAATGGATTTCACCATGTTAGCCAGGCTGGTCTCAAACTCCTGACCTCAAGTGATCTGCCCGCCTCGGCCTCCCGAAGTGCTGGGATTACAGTAGGCATGAGCCACCGCGCCTGGCCAGAGATTTTTATAAGACCTCCCTGGCTTTCAGTTTCCCTCATCTGTAAAATGGGGATAACGAATCATAAGTCCTGCTTAGTAAAGACTTCCTATTAAGTGGGATAAGGAAAGTAAGGCACTTAGCAGCCACATAGCACGTGCTTAGCAAAAGCTTCCCCTTTGACTCCCCAGCTGGCTCTTGGAGGGGAAAGGAATCCTCACCCCCTTCTCTCCACAGTGGAGGGCAGAGTGGGCAAAGCCAGGCAGAGGTAGGGCAGGGCCAAGCAGGCAGAGCCTAGAGGTCCCTTCCGTCCCAGGGCATCAGAGTGCCATGGCAGACCTAGGAACAGACAGGCAGGAGGAGCCAGGACAGGTTGTGATGGGGATCAGGCATTCTCCACTACCCTCCAATCCTCAGCTCCCTGAGGACCAACTGGAGTTGGGCCTAACAGGAAGCCCAGGGACACACCTGGGCTCAAAGTCCACCTGCCCCCTGCCCTGTAGCTTTAACTCCAGCAGGCAGCTCTGTCCTGCTGCAGTCGGTTTCTCCACATGTGAAATGGGGATAAGACCGCCTATATCACAGGGTTCATTCGAGAACAAATGAGACCACACACACCAAGTTGCACTCCAAGAGCTCCCTCAACAGTGGTGGCTGTTGGCCAGGTGCAGTGGCTCACACCTGGAATCCCAGCACTTTGGGAGGCTGAGGCAGGAGGATCACTTGAAGCCAGGAGTTCAAGACCAGCCTGGGCAACATAATGAGATCCTGTCTCTATTAAAAAAAACTTTTTTTTTTTTTTTTGAGACAGAGTCTCTCTCTGTCGCCAGGCTGGAGTGCAGTAGCGCGTTCTCGGCTCACTGCAATGCAACCTCCTCCTCCCAGGTTCAAGCAATTCTCCTGCCTCAGCCTCCCGAGTAGCTGGGACTACAGGTGCACACCACCACGCCCAGCTAATTTTTGTATTTTTAGTAGAGGCAGGATTTCACCATGTTGGCTAGGATGGTCTCAATCTCTTGACCTCGTGATCAGCCTGCCTTGGCCTCCCAAAGTGCTGGGATTACAGGCGTGAGCCACTGCGCCCAGCCATTTTTTTTTTTTTTTTTTTTTGAGACAGAGTTTCACTCTGTCACCCAGGCTAGAGTGCAGTGGGACAATCTCAGCTCGTGGTAACCTCCACCTCCGGGTTCTGGCAATTCCCTGCCTCAGCCTCCTGAGTAGCTGGAATTACAGGCACGTGCCACCATGCCCGGCTAATTTTTGCATTTTTAGTAGAGATGGAGTTTCACCATGTTGAACAGGCTGGTCTCAAATTCCTGACCTGAGGTGGTCCACCTGCTTCAGCCTCCCAAAGTGCTAGGATTACAGGCATGAGCCACCGTGCCCAGCCTAATTTTTTTTTCTTTTTTGAGAGAGACTCTCGCTCTGTGGCCCAGGCTGGAGTGAAGCGCCGCAATCTCCACTCACTGCAACCTCCGCCTCCCAGGTTCAAGCAATTCTACCTCAGCCTCCCGAGTAGCTGGGACTACAGGCATGCATCACCATGCCCGGCTAATTTTTGTATTTTTAGTAGAGGTGGGGTTTCGCCATGTTGGCCAGGATGGTCTCCATCTCCTGACGTTGTGATCTGCCCGCCTCGGCCTCCCAAAGTGCTGGGATTACAGGCGTGAGCCACCGCCCCCAGCCTAATTTTTGTATTTTTAGTAGAGATGGAATTTTGCCATGTTGGCCAGGCTAGTCTTGAACTTCTGACCTCAGGTGATGCGCCTGCCTCGGCCTCCCAAAGTGTTGGGATTACAGGCATGAGCTATCACGCCCGGCCCTGCTTCTTGTATAATTGACCTTCATATTGCACAGCTGGCAGGGCTGTGGCACTTGAGATTATTCAGTAAAGCACCCAATGAGGGCTCAACAAATGGTAACAGTTATTGTTAATATGATTTTTAAAAACAATAGAGTTGGCCAGGTGCAGTGGCTCATGCCTGTAATCCCAGCACTTTGGGACACCAAAGCAGGTAGATAGCTTGAACCCAGGAGTTCGAGACCAGCCTGGCCAACATAGCAAAATCCCATCTTTACAAACCAAAAAACCCACAAAAATTAGCCAGGCGTGGTGGCGCATGCCTGTAGTCCCAGCTAGTCAGGAGGCTGAGGTGGGAGGAACACTTGAGCCCAGGAGGCAGAGGTTGCAGTGAGCCGTGATTTCGGCACGCCAGCCTGGGTGACACAGTGAGACCTTGTCTCACAAAATAAAAGTCGGGGTTGGGGGCTGGGGGCAGTGGCTTACGTCTAATCCCAGCACTTGGGAGTCAGAGGCAGATGGATTGCCTGAGTCCAGGAGCTTGAAACCAGTCTCGACAACATAGAAAGACCCCCATCTCTATTTAAAAAAAAAAAAAAAACAGAAAGAAGAAGCCAATAGGGTCACTAGGCATGTCACTCAAACTTCTTTGGCCTCCAAAGTGAAATGAAAGGAGAAACATCTCCGGCCTCAAGGCTGTTAGAAGGAAGGTACTTACTTAGCACAGGGCCCAGCACAAAGAAAGCTCAGTCTATGATGGGCATGATCAGTAAGTGCCACCAGTCCCTGGCTCTCCAAGAATGACCCAGGACAGAACCTCACCTTCCAGGACAGGTGACAGCTACCTTGCAGTTAAAACCAATCAGGGGAATCAGGGGTTCCCACCCCCATCTTCTTTTTTTTGAGACAGAGTCTAGCTCTCGTTGCCCAGGCTGGAGTGCAATGGCGCGATGTCGCTTCACCGCAACCTCCTCCTCCCAGGTTCAAGTGATTCTCCTGCCTCAGCCTCCCGAGTAGCTAGGATGACAGGTATGTGCCACCACGCCTGGCTAATTTTGTATTTTTAGTAGAGACGGGGTTTCACCATGTTGGTCAGGCTGGTCTCAAACCTCTGACCTCAGGTGATCAGCCCGCCTCGGTCTCCCAAAGTGCTGGGATTACAGGCATCAGCCACTGTGCCCGGCCTCCCACCCCCATCTTCTGCAGAACCAAATTCACAGACCTTGGTCTGACAGACAAAGGCCCCCCCATCTGACTTTTGCTTTACTTTCCAGCCTTGCTTCTGGCTGTCTTACCGGTTCCTCTCCCAGGCTGGTCACATCAACCCACTGTCACTTCTCACACCCTCCCACTAGGTAGGTCAGATCTCCATGTCTTCAGTGCTCCAGCTGACAGGAATGCCAATGCCTTCCCTGGGGCCCAGCAAACACCTCCTCAAATCTCACTCACTCCTTCTTCCTTGATCAGAATGACCCTCTTGCCTCCAGCTCCCAGACTCTCAAGCGCAATGCTCTCTCCCACACTTTTCTGTGGATTCTCATTGGAAGACAAGAAGGTTGGGCATCTCTATTCCCAGGACCTTGAACCAAGGCTGGCAAAGAGCAGCCCTTGGGACACATTTAGTGAAAGAGTGAATGAATGACCAATGAATGTAGCCAATGCAGTGCCCATTGCTTTCCTTGGGAGATATTATACTTCTCTTTTATTATTATTTATTTTTTTTTTTGAGACAGTTTTGCTCCTGTTGCCCAGGCTGGAGTGTAATGGCGCGATCTCGGCTCACCACAACCTCCGCCTCCCGGGTTCAAGCGATTCTCCTGCCTCAGCCTCCTGAGTAGCTGGGACTACAGGCATGCGCCACCACGCCCAGCTAATTTTGTATTTTTAATAGAGATGGGGTTTCTCCATGTTGGTCAGGCCTTAAACTCCTGACCTCAGGTGATCCGCCTGCCTCAGCCTCCCAAAGTGCTGGTATTACAGGCATGAGCCTGTATGGGAGGCTGGGATGGGAGACATTATACTTCTATCAATATGAAGTAAGTGCCATGGTTAATTTTATGTGTCAACTTGACTGGCACGGGGTGCCCAGATTAAACATTATTTCTGGCCAGGGGCAGTGGCTCACGCCTGTAATCCTAACACTTTGGGAGACTGAGGAGGGCAGATTACTTGAGGAGTTTGAGACCAGCCTGGCCAACATGGTGAAACCCTGTTTCTTTATTTTTTGAGACGGAGTCATGCTCTGTTGCCCAGGCTGGAGTGCAGTGGCGCGATCTCCGCTCACTGCAAGCTCCGCCTCCCGGGTTCACACCATTCTCCTGCCTCAGCCTCCCGAGTAGTTGGGACTACAGGCACCTGCCACCATGCCCAGCTAATTTTTTGTATTTTTAGTAGAGACAGGGTTTCATCGTATTAGCCAGGATTGTCTTGATCTCCTAATCTCATGATCTGCCCGCCTCAGCCTCCCAAAGTGCTGTGATTACAGGTGTGAGCTACTGCAACCGGCTGAAACCGTTTCTGCTAAAAATATAAAAATCAGCCAGGCATGTTACCATGCACCTGTAATTCCAGCTACTCAGGAGACTAAGGCATGAGAATCACTTGAAACCAGGAGGCAGAGGTTGCAGTGAGCTGAGATTGTGCCACTGCACTCTAGCCTGGGTGATGGAGTGAGACTCTGTCTCAAAACAAACAAGCAAACAAACAAAAAAACCCCACATTATTTCGGCTGGGTGTGGTGGCTCATGCCTGTAATCCCAGCACTTTGGGAGGCCGAGGCGGGCGGATCACAAGGTCAGGAGTTCAAGACCAGCCTGGCCAAGATGGTGAAACCCCATCTCTACTAAAACTACAAAAATTAGCCAGGTGTGGTGGCAGGCGCCTGTAATCCCAGCTACTCAGGAGGCTGAGGCAGGAGAATCGCTTGAACCCGGGTGACAGAGGTTGCAGTAAGCTGAGATCGCACCACTGCACTCCAGCCTGGGCAACAGAGAGAGACTCTGTCTCAAAAATAAATAAATAAATAAATAAGTCGGTAGACAGCAAAGTAGATTGCTCTGGCCAATGTGGGTGGGTGTCCTTCGATATGTTGAGGGCCTGAAGGGAACAAAAGAAATTGCCCCCTTTCTTCCGGCCTCACCACTTGAGCTGAGACATTTCATCTCATCTCCTGGGATTTACATCATCAGCTCCTCCAGTTCCCAGGCCTTTGGACTTAGACTGAATGGCGCCCCCAGCTTGTCCATCTCTCTAGCTTATCATGGTGCTTCTTAGTCTCCATAATCAATTCCTCACAATAAATCAACTGGGCTGCGCGTGGTGGCTCACGCCTATAATCCCAGCACTTTGGGAGGCCGAAGCAGATCACTTGAGGTCAGGAGTTCAAGACCAGACTAGACAACATGGCAAAACCCTGTCTCTACTAAAAATACAAAAATTAGCCAGGTGTGGTGGCACGCGCCTGTAGTCCCAGCTACTCGCGAGGCTGAGGCAGGAGAATCACTTGAACCCAGGAGGCGGAGGTTGCAGTGAGCTAAGATCACACCACTGCACTCCAGCCTGGGCAACACAGTGAGACTCCGTCTCAAAAAAAAAAAAAAAAACACTGATTCCTCATAATAAATCTCCATATATGCGTGTGTGTGTGTGTGTGTGTGTGTGTGTGTGTGTGTGTGTATAAATCTCACTATGTTTCCCAGGCTTGTCTCATATTCCTGGCTCAAGTGATCCTCCCACCTCAGCCTCCCAATTAGCTGCGACTATAGCCCCATATATATATATGCACAGACACACATATACACGCACACACATGTATATATACACATGCACACATATACACACACCAACATACACACACAAACATATATATGTGCTATCGGTTCTGTTGTCTGAAAATCCTAATACACTGGACTGCATTTTTGGCTATTTTCCATTATATATAATCATTGTATTAGTAATTTTATCGTGAACTTGAGAGTCGACTGAGTTTCTCAAATCTGTCCCTCATGTGCTGGGTATAGCAGAATTTCCCCACACTTTCTATATGGGCATAGATGTTATTTATTTATTTATTTATTTATTTATTTATTTTTGAGATGGCGTTTCACTCTTGTTGCCCAGGATAGAGGGCAATGGCACGATCTTGGCTCACTGCAACCTCCGCCTCCCGGCTTCAAGCGATCCTCCTGCCTCAGCCTCCCAAGTAGCTGGGATTACAGGCATGCACCACCACGCCTGGCTAATTTTGTATTTTTAGTAGAGACAGGGATTCTCCATGTTGGTCAGGCTGGTCTCGAACCCCCGACCTCAGGTGATCTGCCTGCCTCAGTCTCCCAAAGTGCTGGGATTATAGGCGTGATCCACTACGCCCAGCCTAAATAAAATAAATAAAATTTATTTTATTTTATTTATTTATTTTGAGATGGAATCTCACTCTGTCCCCTAGTGGAGTGCAGTGGCACGATCTCGGCTCCCTGCAACCTCCACCTCCTGGGTTCAAGCGATTCTCCTGCCTCAGCCTCCTGAGTAACTGGGATTACAGGTGTGTGCCACCATGCCTGGCCAATTGTTTGTATTTTTAGTAGAGATAGGATTTCACCATGCTGGCCAGGCTGGTCTCGAACTCCTGACCTTGTGATCCACCTGCCTCGGCCTCCCAAAGTGCTGGGAGTACAGGTGTGAGCCACTGCGCCCAGACTTGGGCATAGATGTTTTAAGATTTCCTACCTAGTTGTTATTATTATTATTATTATTATTTTGAGACATGGTCTTGCTCTGTGAGTCACCCAGGCTGGAGAGCAGAGCGATCAAAGCTCACTACATGTCATTCACAGCTTCTCAAAGAATGAAAAAAACCAAAACCAAAAGAAAACAAAACAAAAAAGCTCACTGCATCCTTGACCTCCTGGGCTCCAGCAATCCTCCCACATTAGGCTCCAAGTAGCTGGGACCGTAGGTGCCATCCGTGCTGGGCTAATTTTTGTTGTTGTTGTTTAATTTTTTGTAGAGACAAGGTCTCACTATATTGCTTAGGCTGGTATTTTTTTTTTCTGTCCTGCAGTGGCCTCTGTCCTGTGCCTCTGTCCTGCAGTGGCACAATCTCTGCTCACCGCAACCTCCGCCTCCTGGGTTCAAGTGATTCTTCTGCCTCAGCCTCCCGAGTAGCTGGGACTACAGGTGCGTGCCACCATGCTGGCTAATTTTTGTATTTTTAGTAAAGATGGGGTTTTACCATGTTGGGCAGGCTAGTCTCAAAATCCTGACCTCAGGTAATCTGCCCACCTCAGCCTCCCAAAGTGCTTGGATTACAGGTGTGAGCCACTGTACCCGCTGACTGTCCTCTTTTAAGCCCAGTGACAGACTTTCTGGGATGAGGTTGCGTACATGTTTTACATTTTTTTTTGGTATGACTTTAATGACATTTATTTTTGAGCAACTGTTTTAAAATTGACACTTTTTTTTCTTTTTTCTTTTTGAGACAAGGTCTCACTATGTTTCCCAGGCTGGTCTCAAATTCTTGGGCTCAAGTGATCCTCCCGCCTCAGCCTCCCAAGTAGCTGGGACTATAGGGCCGTGCCACCATATCTGGATTAACACAATTTTTAAGAGCAGTTTTAGTTTCACAGCTGATACATTATTTTTAAGACTTGTTTTAATAACTTGTCATTCAGTGTGGCACCTGCCTTTTTGATAGGTCTATCTCTGTCTCCACTGGTTTTGTAGATTCTGACATAGAAATGTTGGCCATGGCAGATGGCAGATAGAGAGCTTCCTCCAGATGGACAGGACCACGTCTGCTACTCCCTGGGGATAACTGCTCCACCAAGCCCGCTCACATCACCGAAGCCTGCATTTGCCCTCTGGTCTTGCTGAAACCCGGACACTCAGAGCTTTCCTGCTGCCTCCCTGACCAAGCCTACCCAAGAAGAGGCAAGGTTAGTCTGGGGAGACTTGTTCCTAGCTGTGGCAGACCCCTGTGGTGATGTACCCAATGCCTTATCCATCTTTTTCTTTCCTACTGTCAGAACCCTGAGTTTTATGCCAGGTGCAGTGCCTCACACCTGTAATCCCAGAACCTTAGGAGGCCAAGGTGGAAGGATTGCTAGAGACCATGAGTTCAAGGCCAGCCTGGCCAACATAGCCAGACTCCATCTTTACAAATCATTTACAAAAAAAAAAAAATTAGCCAGGCATTGTGGTGTGTACCTGTAGTCTGTAATCCCACTTACGCATGAGGCTGACGCAGGAGGATCACTTGAACCCAGGAGCTCGAGGCTGCAGTGAGCTGTGATCATGCCACTGCACTCCAGCCTGGGCAACAGAGCAAGACCCTGTCTCTTAAAAATAAAACAAACAAACAAAAAACCCTGATTCTTATCAAGGGGGCACTGTGTGCAGCTAAAGTAGTCTCCATTTCCCAGCTGTCTTTGCAGCAAAGGATGGGCATGCGACATAGCTCAGGCCAAGGTCCAGATAAGTCCCCAGGGTAGATGTCCCTTCTGAAAATCAAAAAGGCATAACCTTTCCGGGATATAGCCCATTGCCCTTTCCCCCCTTCTGCCTACCTGGAATCCCTGTGCTTTCTCATTTCATCCTCACATTAGGTACACGGAGAAGGGATCATCCTCATTTTACATGTGAGGAAACTGACGTTCAGAGAAGCGAACTGACTTTCTCAAGGTTGCAAGGCTCAGCTAGCTCTTCCATGAAAACTGAAGTGGCCAACTCACTGCATTGAAATGAACTGGCCTGGCCGGGCATGGTGGCTCACGCCTGCAATCCCAGCACTTTGGCAGGCCGAGGCAGGCAGATCACCTGAGGTTGGGAGTTTGGGACCAGTCTGATCAACATGAAGAAAACCTGTCTCTACTAACAATACAAAATTAGCCGGGCAAGGTGGTGCATGCCTGTAATCCCAGCTACTCAGGAGGCTGAAGCAGGAGGATCTCTTGAACCCGGGAGGTGGAGGTTGCAGTGAGCCAAGATTGCACCACTGCACTCCAGCCTGGGCAACAAGAGCGAAACTCTGTCTCAAAAAAAAAAAAGAAAAGAAAAAGAAAAAGAAAGAAAGGAAAGAAGGAAGGAAGGAAGGAAGGAAGGAAGGAAGGAAGGAAGGAAGGAAGGAGAGAGAGAGAGAAAGAAAAGAAAAGAAAGAAATAAATTAACTGGCCTTAAGTTTCCCATTTTGGCCAGGCTGCCAGGAAGCTGACAGCCTACTGTGAAGCTCCAATCTAGCACTGCCCCTTAGCATGGGGACTTAGCTGTCTTTCTCTTGTCCTCAGCACCTGTCATGTGGCTTGAGCGAGCAGTCCTTTTCTGTGGGGTGCCTCCGGCCCTCTTTTGGAAAGCTGGGGTGGGGAAATGGCGTTAATGTGTCAGTTATCTATCTTCATTGGCTTCTCCAGACCTTTTCTCCACTCTGCACTGGGTGGTGGGAGATGACACGAATGGACGTGAATGGGCTCTTGTTTCTGCTTGGGCTGGGCCAGTAGGGAGCTCTGGTAGGAGGGAGCACGGTCACAGTCTCCCCTTGTCAGGAAGCCTCATCCACAGGGTCTTGTCCCAGGGAGCACCCCCCCTCCTCCCAGTATCAGGCCAGAGGTGAATATCACTATAAATAGCCCGGCGCCCTGTCCTATCCCTTGCGCTTTCCTATACATGCCCACAGCTTTGTAAACTGTCCCCTTACCACAGTCTCCTCAAATCACCCAATTCGAGTGTTTCCTGCCAGGGTCCTGAACACAGAGCACATATAAAGGGCATTGTTGGCTGGGGACGGTGGCTCACGCCTGTAATCCCAGTACTTTGAGAGGCTGAGGTGGGCAGAGAACCTGAGGTCAGGAGTTCGAGACCAGCCTGGCCAACATGGGTAAACCCCATCTCTACTAAAAACACAAAAATTAGCCAGCCAGGCACAAATTAGCCAGCCGGGCACAGTGGCTCACACCTATAATCCCAGCACTTTGGGAGGCCGAGGTGGGCGGATCATGAGGTCAGGAGATCGAGACCATCCTGGCTAACACGGTGAAACCCTGTAGTCCCAGCTACTCGGGAGGCTGAGGCAGGAGAATGGCATGAACCTGGGAGGCGGAGGTTGCAGTGAGCTGAGATCGTGCCACTGCACTCCAGAGTGGGCGACAGAGCGAGACTCTGTCTAAAAAATAAATAAATAAATAAAAAATTAGCCAGGTGTGGTGATGCACGCCTGTAGTCCCAACTATTAGGGAGCCTGAGGCAGGAGAATCACTTGAACCCAAGAGGTGGAGGTTGTAGTGGGCCGCGATCGTGCCATTGTACTCCAGGGCAAGGCAGCCCTGAGGACCCGCAGGACCCAGCAAAGAGGGCGCCAGGCCGCTAGGGAAGCCCCTCAACTTTCCCACCCCACTCCCCCAAACAGCCTCCAACGCATCTGTGTTATTTTTATTTTCTTTGCTTTGGTCTATACAAAAAAACCAATAACCAAAAACATAAAGCGATAATAATAAAACACTCTGCTTGGACCTCCCCCGGCCCCCCACACCATGTGCGGGAAATGGGGGGGTCTGAAACAGGAAGGGGAAGAGAAAGCCCCTCACCACACACCAGAGGGGTCAGCCAAGAGCACTTCTCGGGGTCAGCTAGGGCAGCTGTGTGGGTGGGACAGGGGTGTGAGGAAGCTGTCCCCAGAGCTCCCTGGGGAGTGAGGGGTGGGCAAAGCCAACTAAGCACCCTGGAGAGAGAAGCTGGCGTCTTCTGGAGCGGGTGACTCACTCCATATCTCCTCCCCATCTCCCCTGGACGGTCCCTGAACTTTTCAAGAGAAGGTTTGGATTTTGGGGGTTTGGGTCTTGAACCTGGGCCCTGGAGGCCCTGGGGGCTTAGGGCAGTTGGTCGGTGGAGTTCAGTGAGAAAATCAGACCCAGAGAAGGAACCAAAGCCCTTCCGGGCCCAGGCAGCTGGAGACAGGGAGGCTGGAGGTTTGGAGGGGCGTTGCTGGCGGAAAACAGAATGGGTACTTGAGTCTGAAGCTTTAGTGGCCAGGGCCACAGGGGCGGGGAGGGGGAGTCAGGCCCTGGACCCATGCCCAGGACAAAAAAGCAGGAGCAGAACACTATCCCAAGAAAGACCCTACGGAGGACCTCTGGAGGCGCAGGGTGCAGCAGGAAGTTACACCCCGGCTTCCCCAGCTCAGGCACTTTTCTGTCTTGCCCCATCGCCTGCACGGAGAGCCTCTCAGATGAGGAACCGCACCTGTTAGGGGAGCGGGGACAGACAGGGGTCAGGGGCTCGGTGGGCCTGCATCCCCAGAAGCTCAAGCCACTCCGTGTCACCTGCCCACCACCCCCAGAAGGGGCCAGCAGGAATAGGCCTCCCCATCCCCACCAAAGACACAAGAAGAAGGCAGGCCAGGGCACACCGTGCTTGGGGAAGCTCAGCAGCAAAGGATCCCCCCAAAAAAGGAGCGCAGGTTTCAGCGGGGAGATGGGAGGGCCTCCAACAGAAGGAGGTTCTAGAGAGGAGGAAAAGCCTGCAAAGAGGGGGCCGTACTGGGGCCAGGCCGCCTAGGCCAGCATGTGGTCTGCAGTGGGGTACGGGGGCCTGAGGCCGTCGCTGTAGGTGTCGATGGGGTAGTCTCCGTCCATGTCCATGTGCATCTCCAGCGGGTCAAGGGGCACATCGCTGGAGTACATGGGGCGGTAGGTGGCATCCATGTCTGGGGACAAAAAGTGGGGCTCAGTCCTAGGGTCTGCAAGCTACCCTGCAGGGAGCAGTCTGCACAGCCTTCAGCTGCCTCCTCTACCCATGCCCACCCCTGGTGGGCCTGACCCCCTCCCCAGACCCCACACCAGGGCATCCAGACTGGGGTACATGTGGATTCCACACAGCAGTTGCCACTGGTCCTCTGGCCCCGGAGACATAATATTGTCCCCTCACACACACCCACACAGCCGCCCAGGATCTCCAGGGTCCTGAAGAGCCCGGCACACACTTACCATCTCCATAGGGCTCATTGATGGGAATCATGCTCTGGGCCTGAAAAAGGAGAGAGAAACATGGAGGGGAGGTTTGAAAATGCAGGCTCTGAGCTGGATCTCAGCTGAGGGGCAGGGAGAGATGCTTCTAAAAGAGGGGGCCAGGCTGGGTGCCGTGGCTCACGCCTGTAATCCCAGCACTCTGGGAGACAGCAGGCGGATCACTTGAGGTCAGGAGTTCCAGACCAGCCTGGCCAACATGGTGAAACCCTGTCTCTACTAAAAATACAAAAAAAATTAGCTGGGCGTGGTAGTGCATGCCTGTAATCCCAGCTACTTGGGAGGCTGAGGCAGGAGAATTGCTTGAATGGGGAGGCAGAGGATGCAGTGAGCCGAGATTACACCATTGCACTCCAGCCTGGGCGACAGGAGTGAGACTCTGTCTCGAAAAAAATAAAAAATAGGCCGGGCACAGTGGCTCACGCCTGTAATCCCAGCACTTTGGGAGGCCAAGGCGGGCGGATCACAAGGTCAGGAGACAATCAAGATCATCCTGGCCAACATGGCGAAACCGCGTCTCTACTAAAAATACAAAAATTAGCTGGGTGTGGTAGTGTGCATCTGTAGTCCCAGTTACTCAGAAGGCTGAGGCAGGAGAATTGCTTGAAACCGTGAGGCGGAGGTTGCAGTGAGCCAAGATCACACCACTGCACTCCAGCCTGGCGACAGAGCAAGACCCCATCTCAAAAAAAATAAAAATAAATAAATAAATAAAAGAGGGGGCCGGAGAAAAGCAAAGAGGCCTTGGAGGAATAGAGGATGATGAAATGGGGTCACCCAGTGCCCTGATGTACTCATGTCCTCGGTACTCCCCAGGGAGGAGGGTTTCCCATTCATGAAGCAGGGACTCCTGCCGGACTAGAGCAGCTCAGGGGAGGAGGCAGAGGACTCAAGAATGGGTACAGGGCACTGCCCCACCCTGGAAAAGATCCCCCATAGCCTATCCAGCACCTCCACGCAAATTACAAAAAGGCACCCCCACCTCAAACACTGTATACTCATTTGGGCAAAATAAAAATTGGCATTTTGTGGATATATGATTCAACCCACTACTTCCATCTGCTAGGAATTGTTATAAATGATCCAATTACAAAATAAAAATCTATGAAGTTGACAGTAGTAGGAGACCCCCAAAAGTGTTGCCCATGGGCAGTGCACAACTTGCACAACCAACTACTGCGGTCCAACCTAGGATACTCACAGCCTCCCAGGCAGCCGGGTCATGCTTGAAGAGGGAGTTTGTGAGCTCCACGGACACGCGCTTCCGGTAGTCTGGGTTCTTGTCCTCGGAGATGCGGAACAGGACGGCAGCAGCGTAGGTGGCTGAGCAGAGAGGAAAGGAAAAGCCAGGTTAAACGTCGGCCAGCCTCCATCATGGCTGGGGGAGTGGGACCCAGCCTCCTGCCCTCCCCCAGCTCACCAGTGCCCTCGTTGCGGGAGTGCAGCAACTCCATGAGTGGGGCCGAGGCCCCCTCTGCATCAATGGCGTCGGCCGCCTCCTTGTCCTGGGCCAGCTCACACAGCACCCCGGCAGCCACGCGCTGGATGTTCTCCACCGACGAGTACAGGAGCTGGGGAGAGGGGACGTGGGAAGCAGGGGAGAGTTGGAAAGGGGTGAGGCAGGCCGGACAACACAGCCCACAGCAGTGCCCACCTCCACCCTGTAGCAATTCCATAGTGGAAAATGGGCCGTCACTGGGGAGTAAGTGTTACTGCTTTCAACTGGGCTGAGCATTGTTCAAGAGCTACCTTGAAATTACCTGTGACTCTGCCTCATCTAACCATTGGAATCTAGTGTTAATGAGCTCACTGATGTGAAAGATGTTAGACTCTTCTTGTCTGTTATGGTACTTGCACATATTCTCCCAGTTTGCTGATTTTTTAAAAATGCTTTTTTAAGGTTCTTTCTGAAATACAGATGGTTTTCATGTTTATATGGTTGAATCTCAAGTTTTTTTGTTTTTTGTTTTTTTTTTCCATTTGTGATCTCTTTCCTTGCTTTGAAGCTTAGAAAGCCATGCCCATGCAGGGGGTTGCTAAGTAGTCAATCTGGAGTGGCAACTTTCCTCCAAACTCCTCCAAAGACCTCTTGATACCTGGTCCAGGCCTCCCAAATCTGGGACTCCTAACCTTGCCCTTTAAGCAGTGGTGGGGGGACCTCTCCTGCCCACCTGCCCCAGACTCACCTGCACAAACAGGGGAATGGTGTTGAGCCGGAAGATCTCCATGCGGTTCATGGGGTCCCGGGCGAGGATGTGCAGTGCTCCGGTGCAGCCCTCCACAATCTCCTCCATCCTCACACCATCCTGTGTGAGAGGAGGCAGGGGGCATGGGACAGGTGCCTTGGACATGGCCACAACTCCTCCCCATGACAGCCGAATGAACTTCACAGGTTCTTGGAATTAGCATCAGTTGCAACTGACCTCCCCATTCACACACACACCCACAGAGGACACCCTGACCCCCCAGGAAGGCTGTCAGAGACACCACCAGCTCACATACCGTGTAGGGCTGCTGTGTGCCTGCAGCTACATGGCGCTGGGCATCCTGGTGGGCCTTCACCAGCAGTTGGACGAGGCGGGGGATGACCGCTGCCTCCTGCAGTGGGGCATGGTTGGCTGGGCACAGGGCCAGATTCCTGATCAAGCCGATGGTTGCCTGGCAAAAAAAGGGGCAGTGATCAGGGGCACTTCTTGGACATGTGAAGGATCCCAGCTTCCCAGCTTCAAGTATCCCCTCCCTCCTTCACCTCTTCTGTCCCCGAGGCCAGACACAGACATACTGGAAAATATCCAGAGAAGGAGACCATCCCAGCCATGTCACTTAATCCACAGGATCTGGGAGTGCTCATGGCTAATTCTTTTTTTTTTTTTTTTTTTTGAGACAGAGTTTCGCTCTTGTCACCCAGGCTGGAGTGCAGTGGTGCAATCTCACCTCACTGCAACCTCCACCTCCTGGGTTCAAGCGATTCTCCTGCCTCAGCCTCCTGAGTAGCTGCGATTACAGGTGCCTGCCACCATGCCCAGCTAATTTTTTGTATTTTTAGTAGAGACGGGGTTTTGCCATGTTGGGCACGCTGGCCTCGAACTCCTGACCTCAGGTGATCCGCCTGCCTCTGCCTTCTAAAGTGCTGGGATTACAGGTGTGGGCTACCACGTCCAGCTGCTCATGGCTAATTCTAATAGCCCTTGCTAAAATGACACCCCATTCCAGAACATCCTGCCAGCCCCATGCCTGGCCCCTCACCCTGTCCCCTCTTTCTTAACCACCCCCCACAGACACCATGACCTTGCTTGCTTTTCTGATAGTCCTCCAAGCCTGATTCTCAGGAAGTCTGTGCTCCAGGTGCCCCTGAAGCCTCCTGCTTGGGTGGTGCTCACATTGTCATCAATCCCCAGCAGGGCAGCTCTGGAAAGAGGTGTCCTGAGATCTCCTCCCCAGGGTCCTTGACTCAGAGGAGCCACTCTGGCCTCCCAGAGCCTCTCAAGGTGTCATCTATTTCATCCTCAAAACAAGACGCCAGGAGGACAAGGATGAAAATCATGTGAGATGGGGACATGAGCACAGGGCAAATGACTTGCCAAAGTCACTTGCCACTTAGCTGCTGGGTTAGGATGCAAAGTTCCACCTCAGGTTTGCAGCAGGGACCAAGCATCAAGGAGGGGTCACAATGACATTTTTTTTTCTAAACATGAATTTTCTTTTTTTAATTCAATGTATAGGCCGGGCGCAGTGGCTCACGCCTGTAATCCTAGCACTTTGGGAGGCCAAGGCAGGCAGATCACTTTAGGTCAGGAGTTCGAGACCAGCCTGGCCAACATGGTGAAACCACGTCTCTACTAAAAATACAGAAATTAGCCAGAAATTGCTTGAACCTGGGAGGCGGAGGTTGCAGTGAGCTGAGATCATGCCACTGCACTCCAGCCTGGGCAACAGAGCAAGAATCCGTCTCAAAAATAATAATAATAATAATAAATAATAATTCAATGTGTAGAATCACTTAGAGTCATTCTTATCTGCACTGGGTTTTTTTTTTGTTTGTTTGTTTTGAGATGGAGTCTTGCTCTGTCGCCCAGGCTGGAGTGCAGTGGTGTGATCTTGGCTCACGCAAGCTCCGCCTCCCGGGTTCACACCATTCTCCTGCCTCAGCCTCCCGAGTAGCTGGGACCACAGGCGCCCGCCACCACGCCCGGCTAATTTCTTTGTATTTTTTTAGTAGAGATGGGGTTTCACCGTGTTAGCCAGGATGGTCTCGATCTCCTGACCTCGTGATCCACACGCCTCGGCCTCCCAAAGTGCTAGGATTACAGGCGTGAGCCACCACGCCTGGCCATGTTTTTTGTTTTTGTTTTCCAAGACGGAGTCTCTCTCTGTCACCCAGGCTGGAGTGCAATGAGCGATCTCAGCTCACTGCAACCTCTGCCTTCCGGGTTCAAGTAATTCTTCTGCCTCAGCCTTCCGAGTAGCTGAGATTACAGGCACATGCCACCATGGCCAGCTAATTTTTGTATTTTTTGTGGAGGCGGGGACTTACCATGTTGGCCAGGCTGGTCTCGAACTCCTAACTTCAGGTAATCCTCCCGCCCCGTCCTCCCAAAGTGCTGGGATTACAGGCGTGAGCCACTGCGCCTGGCTTGTCTGTACTATTAAATTGTCTTAAATGTAGCTGGCGGATGCCCCTGCCAGCTGGCTCCTGTGTCCGTTGACAAGACCCTCATCTATGGTAGCTTCCTCACTCTCTGGCACCAGATGCCACCTTGCCTTTGGCTGCCTTCCTTGTCTCTACATATAGATATACACACACACAAACGCTTTCCCCCATAACTCTGTCCCTTGGGTCTGCCCACCCCCTGACCCACTCTCACTTCCCCCACCTGACAGGGAAGTGACACACGCTAGCTCTCTTCCACCCGGGTAGCCTCAAGAAGAAGACCCCACTCCTTCACACACCCAACTCCCTATGGGAGACGCTAAGCGTCCCCAGAATCCTCTGTGCCCTGTGTCTCTGTAGTGGCTCTCCTGATTTTCAGCAGGACACACGGCCATCTGGCTGGTGATCACACTTCCTAACCTCCTTGCACTTTGATGTGGCCGAATGACCAAGTTCTGGGGTGTGAGCAGGAGTGATGTGTGCCACTGGTGGCCGCTAGCCATCCCCAGTTCTCAGGGCTAGAACACATCCGTGGGGATGATACAGTCCACTCATTCGTGTGAGGACAACCCTCTCGTCTACACCCAGTGGCATAAGAAATGTGCTCCATGGAGCAGCACCTGCGAGCTTGTTAAAAATACAGAATTGGGCCGGGTGCAGTGGCTCACGCCTGTAATCCTAGCACTTTGGAAGGCCAAGGTGGGTGGATCACCAGAAGTCAGGAGTTCGAGACCAGCGTAACCAACATAGAGAAATCCCGTCTCTACTAAAAAATGCAGGAGAATCACTTGAACCCGGGAGGCGGAGGTTGCGGTAAGCCGAGATCGCACCATTGCACTCCAGCCTGGGCAATAAGAGCAAAACTCCGTCTCAAAAAAAAAAAAAAAAAAGAAGAAATACAGAATTGGCCGGGCCCGGTGTCTCACACCTGTAATCCCCATACTTTGGGAGGCTGAGGCTGGTGGATCACTTGAGTTCAGGAGTTCAAGATCAGTCTGAGCCACATGGCAAAATCCCATCTCTACTAAAAATACAAAAATTATCCAGACATGGTGGCGTGCACCTGTAATCCGAACTACTCAGGAGGCCAGGGCAGGAGAATCACTTGAACCCGGGAAGCAGAGGTTGCAGTGAGCCAAGAATGTACCACTGCACTCCAGCCTGGGCAATAGACATTGTCTCAAAACAACAAAAAAAAGACATACAGAATGGCAAGCCCTCTGCAGCAGGCCTGCAGAGAGAGAGACAGAGAGAGAGAGAGAGAGAGAGAGAGAGAGAGAGAGAGAGAGACAGAGAGAGAGAGACAGAGAGAGAGAGAGAGAGAGAGAGAGAGAGAGAGAGAGAGAGAGAGAGAGAGAGAGAGAGAGAGAGAGAGAGTGTGTGTGTGTGTGTGTGTTTTAGATTGTTTATTTGTTTGGGCTTTTTTTTTTTTTTTTTTCTCCAAATTTTTTGTAAGAGATGGGTGTCTCACTATGTTACCCACGATGGTCTCAAACTCCTGGCCTCAAGTGATCCTTCCGCTTCCGCCTCTGCCTGCACCTCCCAAAGTGCTGGAACTACAGATGTGAGCCACTGCACCCAGCCTCCTGTTTTTCTTTTCTTTTAAGACACGGGTTCTTGCTCTGTCACCCAGGCTGGAGTGCACTGATGCAATCATAGCTCACTGTAACCTCCAACTCCTACGCTCAAGCAATCCTCCGACCTGAGCCTCCCCTCCCCAGGAGCTGGGACTACAGGCGTGCACCACCACACCTGGCTAATTTCTGTTGTTGTTGTTGTTGTTGTCGAGACAGGTCTTGCTATGTTGTCCAGGCTGGTCTCAAATTCCTGGCCCCAAGCAATCCTCCTACCTTTGCCTCCCAAAGTGTTGGGATTACAGGCATGAGCCACCGTGCCTGGCCCTGGAACCTGCAATTTAATGAAACCACCCAGGGTACTCATGTGCATTTTGAACTCTGAGCTCTGCCCTAGGGGCTGGTAGAGCTACAAGATAGAAATCCCAATTCTGGAATTTTAGAGCAGAGCCATTGTTGAGGTCTAAACTATTACACGAGAGAGAAATAAACTTCTGTCTTATTCGAGCCACTGTATTTAGGGCTTCTTTGCTACAGCAGCTTTGCCTATACCAATACAGCACCTAAGCCTGCTGCAGGGAGCTCCTTCCCCTCGCCTAACAGCAGTACCTTGACCAGTGGCCACTGGTTGGGCTGGTTGAGCAGCTTCACGATGGCTGGGATGCCATAGTTGAGACGCACAGAGTTCTGGGCCATCTCGGCCTCAGGGTGGCGGCTAGTGAGGTGGCGCAGAGCGCAGACGGCAGGCTCCGTGATGTCGTCCTTGTCACCAGCACGCAGGATGGCATGGATGAGAGCCTCCACACCGCTGTTCTGTGTCACCAGCGTCTTGTTCTTGCTGTTGTTGCATGTCAGGTTGGAGAGTGTGCCCGTGGCACAGGTGAGGACGTTGACGTCGTCCACACTCAGCTGGTTCACCAGAATCTTCAGCACACTCTCCAGGCCCTCCTGGAGAGCAAGGAACGGACGGGGGAGTCAGGGAGCAGCCAACTCCAGGGAGCCTTCTCGAATATGTCCGAGGGGAGTGGGATGACCTAAAGGGGTCAGCCCTGCCTGTGTGTGCCCGGGAACTTTCATCCCTATGACCCGCCACACCCTGTGAGAGGGCGTTACTATCCTGTGGTGCAAGTGAGGCAATGAGGCTCAGAGAGGTTGGGGAACTTGCCCACAGACACACAGCTAGTGGCTGGATCTGAACCCAGGCTTGGCTCTAAGCCCCACATCTCTTCCCTCCAACTCATCAGCCTTTCCCTGGGGCCCTCAGACCCAGGCAGAACCCTCCTCAGGCCAAAGTACGGTGGCCAAGGGAGGCCTCAAGACCAGGAGGCAATTGTTGAGGGGGCCGCATGATTCAGTGGCCCAGCTGAGCCATGTCTACTCGCTTGTCACCTTTCTGGGCCTTCACTGCTGCCCCACCACCCTGGGGCCCTGAGCCAAATCCATTTCTAGTAAAATCACTACCTCAGACGTCTATCTCACTTCTCCCAGGGAGACACATGGGCCTTGTGGTGGGACAGAAAAACCCCAGCTTTGGGGACGGACAGTCCTGGGTTCAAATCCCAGTTCTGCCATTTACTACCTCTGACCATGGCCATTAGCTCCCCGAGCCTCAGTGTCTTCATCTAACCCACAGGGTCCCACACTCTAACCCCAGGTTGAATGAGCTACTGTCCACAAATGCCACACAGAGCGCCAGCACAGGGTGGGCACTTGATAAACAGCATATTGCTAGGGGAGACCTGGGGAATGGTTGTTGGAAGGAGGCACAGGGCACTTGCCCTGGAGCTGCATTTTTCCTTAAATTGTATTTTTAGTCATGGGGGCCTGTCTCTTGGTACACTATTGCTCCAGCCCAGGGACCAGGTCAAAACTGTTCTTTTGCTGGATGTGGTGGCTCACGCCTGTAATCCCAGCACTTTGGGAGGCCAAGGCGGGTGGATCACCTGAGGTCAGGAGTTCAAGACCAGCCTGCCCAACATGGTGAAACCCTGTCTCTAATAAAAATACAAAAATTAGCCAGACATGATGGCAGGTGCCTGTAGTCCCAACTACTCGGGAGGCTGAGGCAGGAGAATCACTTGAGCCCAGGAGGCGGAGCTTGCAGTGAGCTGAGATTGCACCACTGCACTCCAGCCTAGGTGACAGAGCGAGACTCCGTCAGAAAAAAAAAAAAAAAAAAAAAGAGATGAGGGTCTTCAAGGCATTTCCAGCCTCAGTCACAAGGAAGAGAGATTTAGAGCCCCCAGTCCTCCCACAGTACCTCAGGTCAGATGCCCAGACAGGAGGCTGGATGGGGCAGCTGAAGAGGTCAACCCCAGGCCCAGATACCTCCCTCACCTGCTTGGTGGCCACATCTGAGAGGTTGCGCAGGGTCCACAGGCAGTTCTGCACCAGGCGGGGGCTGTTGCTGGTCAGGTGCTTGCCCAGGGCCTGCATCCCACCTGGGGCAGGGATAGGGGTGCCATCAGCCACGGGGAGCATGGCTGACTGAGCCCGGCAGCTGGGCAGAGCTCCCACCCCAGCCGCCCTCAAGGCCATCATACTCACCAGCCTCCACAATGGCAGGCTTATTGCTGGGACACACGGATAGCACCTTGAGCACACGACTGGTGGTCCAGAGCAGCTTTTCATAACTGTAGTTACGCATGATCTGCACGAGGGCCTGGGGCCCACCATTGGCCAGGATGATCAGCTATGGGTAAAGAGGGAATGAGTGTGAGATGGACGGGGAATATGACAGAACAAGGAAGCGCAGGGCAGGAGACAGAACTGTCATTACTGAGCTTCAGCTAAAGCACGAATAGTTCATTTTTTTCTTTTAATGTATTTTTTTCTTTTTATAAAGATGGGGGTCTCACTATGCTGCCCAGGCTGGTCTAGAACTCCTGGCCTCAAGTGATCCTCACACCTCAGTCTCCCAAAGTGCTGGGATTACAGATGTGAGCCACCAAACCCAGCCAAACACCCCAATAAGTTTTTTTTTTTTTTTTTTTTTTGAGATAGAGTCTCGCTCTGTCACCCAGGCTGGAGTGCAGTGGCACGATCTCAGGTCACTACAACCTCTGCCTCCCGGGTTCAAGCAATTCTCATGCCTCAGCCTCCCAAGTAGCTGGGATTACAGGCGTGTGCCATCACGCCCGGCTAATTTCTGTAGCTTTTGGTAGAGACAGGGTTTCACTATGTTGGCCAGGCTGGTTTCAAACTCCTGACCTCA
Organism: Gorilla gorilla gorilla; assembly: GCF_029281585.2. Classification (NCBI taxonomy): domain Eukaryota; kingdom Metazoa; phylum Chordata; class Mammalia; order Primates; family Hominidae; genus Gorilla; species Gorilla gorilla. Next base: position 50,702,631 of record NC_073228.2, on the reverse strand, counting down.
GGCAATTCACCCGCCTCTGCCTCCCAAAGTGCTGGGATTACAGGCGTGAACCACCACACCCAGCCCACCCCAATAGTTTCATGACTGTTATGTAAGCCAAAATTTTGAAAAAAGGATAATACCCAGTGCTGACAAGGACATGACAAAACTATATGCACACCCATTACCAGTTATGGCACTGGAAATTAGTCCAATCCTTCTGGAAATCAATCTGGCCATTTGGGTAAAAGCCTAGAAGTGTTAAAAATTGATGAGAATTTTTTCCGCTCTTTGACAAAGGCTAGACATTCATTACAGCATTGTTTATAAAGGTGGAATAGGAGCAATCTAAATACCCTCCCTCAGAATAAAGCCTGAGGTCTCCACTTAATGAAATGCTATCTGTAGGCTGGGTATGGTGGCCCATGACTTTAATCCCAGCATTTCAGAGGCTGAGGCAGGAGGATTCCTTGAGGGTAGCCTGGGCAACAGAGCAAGACCCCATCCCCACAAAAAATATAAAACTTAGCCCGGGTGCTAATTAGCTCAGTAGTATGTTCCCATAGTCCTAGCTATCAGGAAGACTAAGATGGGAGGAATGCTTGAGCTCAGGAGTTTGAGGATGCAGTGAGCTAGGATCATGCCACTGCACTCTAGCCTGGGTAACACAGTGAGACCCTGTCTCAAAAAAGACAGAAAAGGAAGGAATGGGAAGGAAGGAAGAAAGAGAGGAAGAGAGGGAAAGGAAAAGGAAAAGGAAAAAGGAAAGGGGAGGGGGAAGGGGAAAGGAAAGGCAATCTGTCATTATTAGAGGGTGGTTTTGAGGACAGTATAGCAAAAAAAAAATTTTTTTAAACATCATACAGGCCGGGCACAGTGGCTCACACCTGTAATCCTGATACTTTGGGAGGCCAAGGCAGGCAGATCACTTGAGCCCAGGAGTTTGAGACCAGCCTGGGCAACATGGAGAAATCCCATCTCTATAAAAAATTAGTTGGGGGTGGGGCACGGTGTCTCATGCCTGTAATCCCAGCATTTTATGAGGCCGAGGCAGATGGATCACCTAAGGGCAGGAGTTCGAGACCAGCCTGGCCAATGTGGTGAAACCTTGTCTCTACTAAAAATACAAAAATTAGCTGGGCGTGGTGGCGGGCACCTGTAATCCTAGCTACTTGGGAGGCTGAAGCAGGAGAATCGCTTGAACCCGGGAGGCGAAGGTTGCAGTGAGCCGAGATCGTGCCATTGCGCTCCTGCCTGGGCGACAAAGTGAGACTCCATCTCAAAAAAAAAAAAAAAAAAAAGAAAGAAAAGAAAAGGAAAAAAAAAATTAGTCGGGCATGGTGGCACACGCCTGAAGTCCCAGCTACTCTGGAGGCTGAGGTAGGAGGATCATCTGAGCCCAGGAATTCAAGGCTGCGGTGAGCCCTGATTACACCACTGCACTCTAGCCTGTGTGACAGAGTGAGACCCTGTCTCAAAAAAAAAAAAAAAAAAATCAGGCAGAAAACAGATGCAATATTGCAGATTGTTATGATGACAAGGATGTGTACACATCTGTAATCTGCCCACAGAACAGCTCTTAAGGAAGCACATCGAAATGACAATAGTGGCTATATGAGGATGAGTGATTTTTTTTTTTCCTTATCCTCAAAATAATAATTCTGGGCAATTCAGTCGCATGATGAAGCATGTATATCTGCACCTATATCTCATCTAAAAGGAGTAAGGGGGCAGTGGCCCAAGGCTGTGCAGGATAGAAGGTGGCGCAAGGGTGGGCTTCAGGCCTCGGGAGGGTTGGGGAGGGCCCACCTTGCTCTCCTGGTTGCCGTAGGCCAGGAGCTGCAGGCAGTCGGTGGTGATGGCCAGGAACTTGGGGTTGTTCTTGTTGAGCAGGGGCACCATCTTTTGCAGCCCATCGGCCAGGCGCACGGCCATCTTGGCGCCCTCCTGGTACAGGAGCAGGTTGTGCAGCGTGGTGATGGCATAGAACAGGACCGACTCCACAGGGGAGCTGGGGGGGTGGGCAGGGGTTAGTACACCGAGGTCCCAGAGGCCTGGCATACATGTGAGCCTGGCATGGGTTCCCACCTCCCCCAGGAAGCCTCCCCGCTACTGACGCCCCTCTGGAAATATCCCTTTGCTAAAATCTCATCACTCCTTGAGCCTGCCCTGCTCTTAAGTATGAAGCAAACAGCACCTCTCTTCTCCCAACTGGGACAATGACTCCTCCTGCTTCTGAGCCCCCAGCCCTGTGCTGAGCGCACAGTAGGTCCCCTAGACACTGATCCCTACTAAGTAACCACCATGTGGAAGGCCACATATTAGAGAGGCCTTGCAAGGCGTTCAGAAGGGAGTGAAATCAGTGTCTCCCCTTCAGGGAGCTTCCAGCCTGGTATGGGGATGAGAAATGAGGCCAGGAGCAGTGGCTCACGTCTGTAAACTCAGCACTTGGGGAGGCTGAGGCAGGTGGATCACCCTGAGGTTAGGAGTTCGAAACCAGCCTGGCCAATGTGGTGAAACGCCGTCTCTACTAAAAACACAAAATTGAGCTGGGCATGGTAGCAGATGCCTATAATCCCAGCACTTTGGGAGGCCAAGGGGGGCAGATCACCTGAGGTCAGGAGTTCAAGACTAGCCTGGCCAACATGGTGAAACCCCATTTTTACCAAAAATACAAAAATTAGCCAGGCATGGTCGTGGGTGCCTGTAATCCCTGCTACTTGGGAGGCTGAGGGAGGAGAATCTCTTGAACCCGGGAGGCAGAGGTTGCAGTAAGCCGAGACTGTGCCATTGCACTCTAGCCTGGGCAACAGGAGGAAAACTCCATCTCAAAAAAAAAAAAAAATAGCTAGGTATGGTGGCAGATGCTTGTAATCCCAGCTACTCAGGAGAATCATTCGAACCCAGGAGGTGGAGGCTGCAGTGAGCTGAGATCACGCCACTGCACTCCAGCTTGGGTGACAGAGCAAGGCCTCATCTCAAAAAAAAAAAAAAAAGAAATGAGGCCAATCCACATTTTGTAGGGGGCCAGGAAACAGAAAGTTTGCAAGGGACTTTGCATTTGCTGTTCCCTCTGCCTGGGACACTCTTCCCTTCCTCTACACTAGCTAAACTCCACTCATCTGTCAATCCCCTGCCATTAAGCGATTCCACCTTTGAGCAATCTCAATGCTCTTCTGCCATAGCCTGTGTTGTATCCTGATCATTAACCTGCTGTTTACATGCCTGTGTTCCCTGCTGGGCTGTGAGCCACCGAGCACCCAGATGGGGTGTGCTTCTGCCTGGCACATAGTAGGTGCTCACTGGATATTTATGGAAGCTCAGGGAAGGGAGGGGAGAGGCCCAAGTGAGAGGGGGTCCTGGGCTCATGCAGTGAGCAGGGTTGGGTACCTGAGCATGCGGACCAGAGCAGGGATGCCACCCGACTTGAAGATGGCAAGCAGCCCCTCCCGGTGGTGGGAGAGGTTGTGCAGGATGCTGGTGGTGCAGCGGGCTGTGTCCAGGTCGCTGGTATTCTGCATGGTACGCACGACAGCGGCCACCAGCTGGGGCGAGCCCATCAGGGCCCGCCGAGACGCCTCCTTCTTCGACAGCTGGTTCACAATCATGGCCGCCTTGGTCACCACCACCTGGAGGGCAAAGGCAGGTGCGGGGACGTGAGCACTAAGGAGAGGCCGGGATACCCTTCCACAGAGCTGAGGAGGGCCCCAGTCAGACTCATCACACACGGGAGAGTCTGGGTCATAACCTCCCTCCACCCCTACAATGTCCCTCCCCTGAGGACATCTGCTCTCTCCCCTCCCTGCCCAGCCCCCACCCTAGCAGGGACCCTCACAGACCGGGTCCTCGTCGTTGAGCAGTTTGGTGAGCTCGGGCAGGGCGCGAGTGGCCAGCTCGGCATCGTCCTGGTAGTTGATGAGATGCACAATGGCCGACTTGAGCAGTTGGGACGGCTCGGCCAGTCGCTGCAGGTTGGTGGCCTGCCCCTCCACCTGGGTGGCCAGCAGGAGCGAGCTGTCCTCGCCTGACACACCAGGGCACATGGCCTCCCGCACCCGTTTGGCCCTGGCTGTTGTGGACATCTGGTACTCCAGGTCACCTGGGGGCCATGGGGACAGGGACTGAGTGCAGGCAGTGGGCTGGGCAGACACTGGGGAGCAGGGCAGGCCGCAGACAGCCCCACCTGGGTCCTCTGGGCTACCTCTTGCCCTGCCCAAACCCCCAGCACATGACTGGCCATTCTACCTCTCACCAGGGACCTTGGGGAAGTTACCATCACCTCAGTAATCTCTGTAAAATAGGCCCCACATGTTCTGTCCATCACGGGAATTTTTTTTTTTTTTTTTTTTTTGCACACTTATTATGTGCCTGGCAGTGAATTCAGTGCCCTGCTTATATTTTCTCACATAACCTGACAATGACCCTGCAAGGTAAGTACTATCACTGGCTCCACTTTACAGATGGGAAAACTGGGCACAGAGGGGTTATAAGGCAGCCTGACTCAGGGGCCCAAACCCCTACTCTATTCTCCTCCCTTACCCATCAGGTCTGTTTTCAACCCTGAAATCTCAGGAGTCTAATTACACCCTCATCATCCCCAACGGTAGCAATCCTCCCACTATACAGGCAGGCAAACAGAGGCCCAGAGAACCACCAACATCACATCTCACAGCAGATCAGAGGGAAAGTCAGGGCTGTGGGTTCAGAGAGCAGGAGCTGGGTCCTCAGCTGAGATGTCAGGTTCCTCTCTAGCTTCCATCCCCTGGGTGGGTCTGGGAGTCCCACAGGTAGGTGCCCAAGCAGCCACACCCTGGCAACTGTCCTGATGCCCCCAGGGAGAGGGATGCAGAGGTTCCACCCTCTAATTAGTCGGGAAGGAGGAGACAGCTGCATGGCTTTCCCACCTGGATGCTGTACTTTTTGCTACCAACACAGTGCCTCGCCCTGCCAGCCAAAAGGCCCCCTGCTACCCCTACCAGCTGTCAGGGAGGAGACTGGCGTGCGAGGGCTGAGCTCCATAGAGCCCCACCAGCCACAGTCCACTCACACTACTCCCAGCACCCACAGCCCACCCCCTGGCATGTTCAGGGCCCTGGAGGCACCTGTGGCCAACAGTTCTAGGGCCTGGCTACTCCTCTCTCCCAGAGGGGCAGGGGAGGCTTGGGCTGGCGGGGCATCCCCATCCTGGACTAAGCCCCAGAACTGAGTCAGTCACTCATCCCACAGCCTTGGCCTATCTGCAGGTCAGCAGCAGAGGCCTGGTCTCCCTCCAACCCCAACGAGGGTTGACACCTATACCCCTCTACCCAAAGGGGAATCCCTGGGGGTTCCTGGGGGCTACGGCCCTGGCTCTCCCACAAACATGAGGCTCCTGCAGCCAAAGGGCTGTGTCCTCCCTGCCATCCATGGGCTCCCTGAGAGCCATAGTGATACCTCCTCATCAGATTCTTTTTTTACTATTTTTTGAGACAGAGTCTCACTCTGTTGCCCAGGCTGGAGTGCAGCGGCGCAATCTCAGCTCACTCCAACCTCTGCCTCCTGGGTTCAAGCAATTCTACTGCCTCAGCCTCCCAAGTAGCTGGGACTACAGGTGCATGCGCCACCACACCCGGCTAATTTTTGTATTTTCAGTAGAGACGGGGTTTCACCACGTTGGCCAGGCTGGTCTCAAACTCCTGACCTCAGGTGATCTGCCCACCTCAGCCTCCCAAAGTGCTGGGATTACAGGCATGAGCCACCATACCCAACGTCTTCATCAGATTCTTATGTTCACAGAAGGCAAGGACTATGGCTCTTCCTTCAGACTGGAGGCACCCTAAGGGCAGGGACTATGCCTTCCCTCCCTACTGATGGTTCACAGAAGAGGATTCTGTGACCCTCCCAGATGCAGCACCCTGAAGTAGCTGCACCTCCTCCTTCAGACTGGGTGGGCCCCTAGTTAGCATGAGCTGTGCCTCCTCCCTCAGACCAGAGACCCTCTACAATCTGCCTCCTTTCACTCTGACCTCTCTCCAGGACCCAGGCAGGTTTTCTGCCCCATGCAATAGTCCCCAGGGGTCCTGACCTTGGCTGGGGGGCACCCCCTGGGTGTAAGTGGTGGTTTTCTTGAGCGTGTACTGGCGCCCGCAGGCCTCATCCTCCTCCATGATGCCCTTGCTGCTGACAGAGGGCACGCAGGTGTTGGCGCCCGAGTGGATACCCGAGTCGTAGGTGTATGTCTGCTGCCACTCAGTCACCTTGATAGGCTGTTCCATCAGGTTCATCACCTCCATCGTGGCTACTGGGGGCACAAAGGAGGAAGTCAGGAAGCAGGAAGTCACCTGGCCCAGCCCCCAGCTTCAGCCCGTCACCAAGCCCTGCCTGTCTTCCCACATCATCACCATGGCCCCAGGGATTTCAATGAGGATGCAAGCTGGGAATGGGGGGAGTGCCCAGAAGGGCACCAGGCCCAGGGAGGGGCTGCCCATGATGAGATACCCTAGGAGCAGTGAGCCCCAGGGGTGCAGCTGTGTGTATGTCCTGGGCTTGCATCTCTGACCTCTCAGGGGGATGAGCCCCAGGGGGCAGGACAGTAAAGGGCCAGCTGCCGCCAGAAGCCCCTGCTCACGCACCTTGCTGCCCTGACCCAACTCTCCCAGGGGCAAGAGAAGGCACTCAGGGCTTCTAGCAGCTTCTGAGGTCCCCTGGGCCCACCCTCAACTACTGGGGCTCCCTGGGAAAGGCTGCAGGGAGGAGGCACCCAAGCCATTGGGCAGGAAACTGGGTGGGGCAGGGAAGCGGTCTGACAGGTTTCTCTGGAGCACCCCAGGCTCCCTCAGAGACTCCAGGATCTGGCTTTCCTACAGGTTGGGCAGGATCACACATGGCCCTGAGGTCCAGACCCTAAGGCCCCCTCTCTCCCAGCCCTCCCAGTCCCTAGAAGCCTCTTTGAGTCCCACAGAGCAATTCAAATCTCAGCTACTCACTACTGGGGCAGTTCCTCTCCCCACAGAACCTCAGTGTCCTCATCTGTAAAGCGGGGTCACGCCACCTCCCTCAGAGGTGGTTGCAAGGACCTGGTGCATAGCAGGTGCTCAGAGGCCACGGCCATTATCATCAGCACTGCCTCTCCTCCAGAAGTGCTTCCTCACCTCCTGGTCTCCTCGAGCCCAGGCTAGGGATCTGGGGTGGGGCAGGCCTGTGGGTGGTCACTGCCGTCAGGAACCCCTCTCTCTCTCTGCAGAGGTTTAGGCGCCCCTGAAGGTTAATGAGTAGCAGGGCCGTACTTTGTACCAGGGAGGTGAACTTCCCGCTTGGTCTGTGTTTGGCTCCACTGTCCTGGGAACTGACCTGCAGAGGTCAGAGGCTGCGGGGAGAATGGACGCCGTGATCCCATGAGGGCCTACTACGAGCCAGACCTTTCACAGACACCGTCATGCTCATGGGCGGGTTTCAAAGCCCATGCACTGTTCCCCCGCGTACAGATGCAGAAACTGAGGTTAGAAATGGCAGAGCTGGGACTGGGACCAGGTGTGAGGGCACCAAGGTCTGTAGTCTTTGCACATCCCGGCGCAGCCTCAGTGAGTAAGCAGAACTCAGGCTGGTCCACCCATGAAGCCAGGCAGCACCCGGGTTGTCTCACTGTGATGGGGACCAGGTGAGGGTGGGGTGGCTGGGGCAACCTGGCCCCACCCCAGGAACAAAGATCACCAAGGATAAGTCTTCCCTGTGACTGCCCCAGTGCCGCCCTGGCCCTCCAGGAGGATGACGAATGGTCCTGCAGGTCTCCCAGCCTTTTATGGCAGGCAGCCGTGAGCACACCCAGAACAGGCAGAGGCAGGGGCCAGGCCAGCTCCCAGCTGCCTCCTTCCTCTCCTCCTGCAATCCCTAGTGACTCAGAGTTTCAGGCTGATTAAACAGAAGCAGTCCCGCAACCTCAGATGGCAGACCCCAGACGACAGGCTCGGGCCGCCAGATGTGCACAGCTGCTTCCCAGGCATTCGAAAGTGTAGCTATTTCAGGAGGAGCCCCCCGCCACCAGCCCCCTTTCCACACGCACCCCTTCCCCACACCCCTTCCCCAGCAACAGAGGGGAATGGCCACTGGCAGGAAACAGGGGCAATGGTGGGTGGCGGGGGGCAGGGTGCTCGGAGAAGGCAGACATGGGAAAACCCTACTAAAATCCTGAGCTCCTCGTGCTGTGCCGCCTTCCCCAGCCATTTCCCTGCCCCAAGGGCAAGTCCCAAGAGAGAGCAGAGGAGAGTTTGGAAGAGAAGCTCCCCCGGGGAGAGAAGGAAGGTGCAAGTGTACAAGTAAACACGGTAGCAATAACCCACTGAATGCCGCTCTGCTGGGCTCAAGGCTGAACGACATCTGGACACTGCTGGACATCTGCAGCTCTGGTCAACAAACACACTGCATCCCAGCCAGAGGGCCCTCCTGCATAGACAGTGCCTAACCCTGGGGCTTCTCAGCTAAGGGAGAGGGAAGCGGGCCTCACTCCAAACAAGGGCCACCCCTTGCCGGCCTCACATCTAAAGGGACCACCACAGTCAAGCTGAGGAACTTCCTCAGCAGGCCCCTCACCACCCCCACCAGCCCAGGTCAACCGCCAGGAGACTGCTGAGGGCTAGACAGCTACCCAGGGAGAGACAGAAGCCACAGGATGCCATGGGGGGTAGGGGGGTGGACGCCCAGTGGCCTTTATTATTATGTGAATCTCATTCTTCCCTCAAAGCAACCCTGGCAGATGTTTTATAATTTCCAATATCTATCTACCTTCCTTTCTTTCTTTCCTTCCTTCCTTCCTTCTTTCTTTCTTTCTTTTGAGACAGAATCTCTCTCTGTCGCCCAAGTTGGAGTGCAGTGGCATGATCTTGGCTCACTGCAACCTCCACCTCCTGGGTTCCAGCAATTCTCCTGCCTCAACCTCTCAAGTAGCTGGGACTACAGGTGTGCACCACCACGCCTGGCTAATTTTTGTATTTTTAGTAAAGACTGGGTTTCCCCACGTTGGCCAGGCTGGTCTTGAACTCCTGACCTCAGGTGATCCGCCCACCTCGGCCTCCCAAAGTGCTGGGATTATAGGCTTGGGCCACTGTGCCTGGCTTTATTCCCAATTTCTAGGTGAAGAAGCTGTGCCTGCACACTGAGAAAATGGCAGCACTTGTGGTAGGAACAGCATCCAGTCCACTAGACAAGCCTGAGTGGAGCTGAGCCCTCTTGCCAAGGGGAGGAGGGGACCAAGGTGCTTGCAGATGGAAGCGGAGCACCCGGCTGCAAATCAAGTGTCCCAGGTTCGGGCGCGGTGGCTCACACCTGTAATCACACTTTGGGAGGCCAAGGCGGGCAGATCACGAGGTCAGGAGTTCAAGACCAACCTGGTCAACATGGTGAAATCCTGTCTCTACTAAAAAAGTACAAAAATTAGCCAAGCATGGTGGTGTGCACCTGTAATCCCAGCTACTCGGGAGGCTGGGGCGGGAGAATTGCTTGAACCAGGGAGGTGCATGTTGCAGTGAGCCAAGACCGCGCCACTGCACTCCAGCCTGGCTGACAACAGAGCAAGACCCTGCCTCAAAAAAAAAAAAAAAGAGTCCCAGGTTCTAGTCCCAGCCACAAACTTGCTGGGTGTCCTTGTGTCCCTGGATCTCAAAGGAATGTTGATGTCTAAGATTCTAGAAATAAAAAAAACAGGATTCCCACAACAGACAGAAGAAGGCTTGGGGGTGGGCAACATCAGAGTTGGGAACCAGTTCAGAGAGAGGACATACTCCAGAACTCCTCCTGAGGAAGGGGTCACAGGAGCTATTCCTGCAACAGGAAGGCTGGAAGTCAGACCTCAGGCAGGACTGTCAACCAGCCCCACCCTTTTCCTTACCTACTGCCCAGGAGAACAAGGGAACTTCTCTCACAAGAAACAAAAGTGCTGGTTTTACAGTTCCCAGGGTGGAGGGGGCCACACCCAGTTCAGTCTTGTCCCTCTCCACCCTGGACCTGGAGTCAGACCTCCTGCAATGCCCCTGGACAGAGCCAGGGTGGAAGCGAGAGAGACAGACGCAGGCCCTGCCCACTCATCCCAGCCAGAGACGGGCAGGGACAGAGACAGGGCGGGTTTCTGAGTTGAATGGGGGGCGTTTGTTTAGAGCGTGCTCTATTGTTAGCAGCACGGGAGGAAGAAGCCAGATCAGAGACTGTAGGGACAGCCTAAGGACAGGAAGAAGGAAGACGGGCCCTGGAGAGGGGGTGCAGAGGACCCTTCCCCATGGGGCCCACACCAGGTTAAGTGTGAGCAAGTAATAAGGCTAGACTGGGTGCACCCCTACCCTTCTTTCCTGCCTCCTCCTCTGCGCAGCCAACCCAGAGGGCTGGCACCGGGCACCCTAAATCCAAGACTGATCTGGCAGAGTGTGGCCCAGCCCTGACATTAAAAATAGCCCCACCAGAGCTACACCAGGCTCCTTCCCCAGCCGGCACCTGCCGAGGACAGTCAGCAATGGGCACATCTAGGCTGGGTTGCAGGGCACCAAGTGCCAAGACACCTGGAAATAAGGACAGGAGTGGGTTACCCCAGAGGCCGTGCTGGAAGCAGACTCAGAAGCATTGCATTTGGGAACAGAGGAGCAGGGCGGAGCAGGCTAGGGCTGGGTCCCCCAGAGGTTCCTTAGGCTAGAGGCCAGCACCCTGTGCAGACACAGGTCCCCAGGCTCAGACAGCGACAGGGTGAGCACAGGATTCTGAGTGAGGAGAGGGGCTCAATTTCCTTAAGCCTCATTTTCTCATCTGTAAAATGGAGATGATCAAGTGACTTCTTTTGTCACTGTGACTCTGGAAGCCCTCTGTCCACAGGAAAGACATGCATTCTCATGCTAGAAGAACAAAGAAAGAGCAGAGGAGGCGGAAGCCAGCTGGCGCAGTGGCTCATGCCTATAATCCCAGCGTTTTGGAAGGCGGAGGTGGGAGGGTCGTTTGAGCCCAGGAGTTCGAAACCAGCCTGGGCAACATAGTAAGACCCTGTCTCTACAAAAAATAAAAATAAATTAGCCGGGCATGGTGGCATGCACCTGCAGTCCCAGCTACTCTGGAAGCTGAAGCATCACTTGAGCCCAGGTGATTGAGGCTGCAGTGGGCCAGGATCATGCCACTCCAGCCTAGGCAACAGAGCGAGACCGTGTCTCAAAACAAAAAGGTGAGGGGGCCAGGCGCGGTGGCTCACGCCTGTAATCCCAGCATATTGGGAGGCCAAGGTGGGTGGATCACAAGGTCAGGAGTTTGAGACCAGCCTGGCCGACATAGTGAAACCCCATCTCTACTAAAAATACAAAAAAGTAGCCAGGCATGGTGGTGGGCACCTGTAATCCCAGCTACTCGGGAGGCTGAGGCACTTGAACCCGGGAGGCGGAGGTTGCAGTGAGCCGAGATCGCACCAATTGCATTCCAGCCAGGGATACAGTGCAAGACTCCGTCTCAAAAAAAAAAGAAAAATAATAAAAGTTTAAAAAGGTGAGGGCTGGCACAGAGACCTGTCGGGCAAGGTGGCTGGCAGTCTGTCTGGGGGAGCCCTGGCTGCTTTCTCTGACCCCTGAGATGGGGACTAGGTAGGGAGCTGCCTCCCAGGCCCTGGGGAGGTCAAGGGAACATGGCTGAGGAGAAGGGGAGTGGAACTTCGCTCACGCCAGGTGGAGACACTGGCTGCCCCATGCCCAGTCCATGCTGCTTCCTGCAGCCAGGGGCAGCTGCACAGCCAGGCGTGAACATTCCCCACATAGCAGTCCCAGGGGAAAGCTGGGCTCAGCAGATCTCCAGCCCCCACCTTCCCCACTCTGTCCCTGGCTCCTGCTGAGGTCTGGCCAGCAGTTCCAAGCACAGACACAGACTCTAGAAAGTCCAGAGAGATGGACATGATGGCTTCCCTTGAGGGCCTGTTTCCCTCTCAGGCTGGGGCTGCCCAAGGAGGCCTCTCCCCTCTGGCTGGCAGCTCCAGGACGGAACCTCCTGCAGACTACAGGTTCTCTGGCAGACACTGTGGTCTCCATCAGCAAGCTGGTCCATTCCAAGAGGGCAGAACTGAAGCAGGAGCTGTCAGACAAGCTGGTCTTAGGCTTCCGGAGGAAAACCCTCACTTCCAGTCTGGAGGGCAGCCCAGGCTGTGGCCTGAGGATGAGCTGGGGCCTGGGGGAGGCTCAGGCCTGCCGACCCAGCTGCTGTTTATTTTCCTCCTTCTGGGCTCCTTCCCAAAGCAAACAAACCCGGGTGGGAAAATGAAGGGGATTTGTAGGAGAGGGAATTTGCCACGGCCAAGTGGCTCGACCCAAGGACCTCTATGCTCCCCTGGAGAGGGCTCCAGCTGGAGCTCCGTTCCCTGCTGGTGACCCCCGTGGGCAGATTCCCAAACTGGCAGATGACCCCAAACCGGGACTCCCGGGAATGGAAAAACACTTCACCCCACACCAGGAAACAACAACAAAAGGTTGACGTGTGTTGGTGACGCAAAATACACAAGTACTCTCATTCCACTGCCTCCAACCACCACCAGTGCGGCTTGGGCAGCCTGGGGTCCAGGGGCGGCCCACTTCTCAATAACAGCAGCTCCGATCCCAGCTGACTGAGGCCCACTCCCTGGGGTGTGATTCTGCAAGGATCCCTACATATAACCCTCTCCTGGGAAGATCCATCTGTTTATTGTACAACACATGCTGGAAAACCAGGATTGGAATAAAGTTTTGGCTAAAATCTGTTACTGTAGGCAGGGTGCAGTGGCTCACCCCTGTAATTCCAGCACTTTAGGAGGCCAAGGCAGGTGAATCCCCTTGAGCTCAGGAGTTCCAGACCAGTCTGGGCAACATGGCGAAACCCTGTCTCTACAAAAAAATGCAAAAATTAGCCAGGCGTGGTGGCATGTGCCTGTAGTCCCAGCTACTTGGGAGGCTGAGGTAGGAGGATCGCTTGAGCCCAGGAAGAGGAGGTTGCAGTGAGCTGAGATCTGCACTCCAGCCTGGGCAACAGAGTGAGACCCCATCTCAAAAAAAAAAAAAAAATGTTACTATATACAGGGGATGAGCTCATCAAGATCAAGGCTAAAGAACAAAAGGATGTTGCCGAGCGCGGTGGCTCATGCCTGTAATCCCAGCACTTTGGGAGGCCGAGGCGGGCGGATCACGAGGTCAAGGAGATCGAGACCATAGTGGCTAATACGGTGAAACCCCATCTCTACTAAAAATATAAAAAATTAGCCGGGCGTGTTAGCGGGTGCCTGTAGTCCCAGCTACTCGGGAGGCTGAGGCAGGAGAATGGCATGAACCCAGGAGGCGGAGTTTGCAGTGAGATCCTGCCACTGCACTCCAGCCTGGGTGACAGAGCGAGACTCCGTCTCAAAAAAAAAGAAAAAAAGGATGCTAAGAAAAGAGGAAGAGACTTGGCTGGGCATGGTGGCTCATGCCTGTAATCCCAGGACTTTGGGAGGCCGAGGCTGGTGGATCACAAGGTCTGGAGTTTGAAACCAGCCTGGCCAACATGGTGAAACCCCGTCTCTACTAAAACTACAAAAAACTAGCCAGGCGTGGTGGCAGGTGCCTGTAATCCCAGCTACTCAGGAGGCTGAGGCAGGAGAATCGCTTGAAACCAGAAGGCAGAGGTTGCAGTGAGCTGAGATTGTGCCACTGTACTCTAGCCTGGGCAACAAGAGCAAAACTCCGTCTCAAAAAAAAAAAAAAGAGGAAGAGACCTTAATGAAAGTTGCTTTTTAGGATTATGGGCGATTTTTTTTCTTTTCTCTTAAACTTTTCTAAACTTCCCAATTTTTTTTTTTTTTTTTTTTTTCAGACAGATGTCGCCCAGGCTGGAGTGCAGTGGCGCAATCTTGGCTCACTGCAAGCTCCGCCTCCCGGGTTCACACCATTCTCCTGCCTCAGCCTCCACAGTAGCTGGAACTACAGGTGCCTGCCACAACGCCCAGCTAATTTTTTTGTGTTTTTTAGTAGAGACGGGGTTTCACCATGTTAGCCAGGATGGTCTCAATCTCCTGACCTCGTGATCCGCCCGCCTCGGCCTCCCAAAGTGCTGGGATTACAGGCGTGAGCCACCGCGGCTGGCCCCCAGCTTTTTTTTACAATGATCAGATATTACTTTTTTTATTTTCTTTCTCTTTTTTGAGACAAGATCTCGCTCTGTTGCCCAAGCTGGAGTATAGTGGCACAAACATGGCTCACTGCAGCCTTGAACTCCTGGGCTCAAGCAATCCTTCCGCCTCAGCCTCCCGAGTAGCTAGGACCATGTGCACATGCCACCACGCTTGGCTAATTTTTTTTTTTTTTTAAGAGATGGGGTCTTGCTATGTTGCACAGGCTGGCAGGCTGGTCTCAAAGTCCCGACCTCAAGCAATCCTCCTGCCTCAACCTTCAGAGCGGTTGGGATTACAGGTGTAAGCCACTGCCCCAGCCAGATATTACCTTCTCAATCAAGGAAGAGGAGGAGTCTCCCCTAAATAAGCAGCTTATTGATTGCCAAGCCCCTGTCCCAACTCTGCTGTGGTCCCTGCTACTGTCTCCATAGTAGGGAAAGACACAGAAAGCTGAGCTTCAGCTGGGCATGGTGGCTCATGCCCATAATCCCAGCACTTTGGGAGGCTGAGATGAGACAAATGCTTGAGCTCAGGAGTCCAAGACCAGCCTGGGCAACATAGCAAGACCCTGTCTCTACACAAAACTTTAAAAATTAGCTGGGCATGGTGGTGCACACCTGTGGACCCAGCTACTTGGGAGGCTGGGCGGGAGGATTGCTTGAGCCCAGGAATTCAAGGATGCAGTGAGCTGTGATCATGCCACTGCACTCTAGCCTAAGGGACAGAGCAAGTCCCTACCTCAAAAAAAGGAAAGAAAGCCAGGCACAGTGGCTCACACCTGTAATCCCAGCACTTTGGGAGGCTGAGGTGGGTGGATCACTTGAGGTCAGGAATTCAAGACCAGCCTGGCCAACATAGTGACACCCCCATCTCTACTAAAAATACAAAAATTAGCTGGGCATGGTGGCGCATGCCTGTAGTCCCAGCTACTTAGGAGGATGAGGCAGGAGAATTGCTTGAACCCAGGAGGCAGAGGTTGCAGTGAGCCGAGACTGCACTACTGCACTCCAGCCTGGGCGACAGAGCAGGACTCCATCTCAAAAAACAAACCAAAAAAAAAAAGAAAGAAAAGAGAAGAGGAGAAGGGAGGAGGAAAGAAAGCTGAGTGCCAAAAGCGGTGGCTCACGCTTGTAATCCCAGCATGTCGGGAGGCCAAGGTGAGTGGATCACCTGAGGTCAGGAGTTCAAGACCAGCCTGACCAATATGGTGAAACCCCGTCTCTACTAAAAATACAAAAATTAGGCCGGGCACGGTGGCTCACGCCTGTAATCCCAGCACTTTGGGAGGCCGAGGCGGGTGGATCATGAGGTCAGGAGATCGAGACCATCCTGGCAAACACAGTGAAACCCCGTCTCTACTAAAAACACAAAAAAATTAGCCGGGCGTGGTGGCGGGCGCCTGTAGTCCCAGCTACTCGGGAGGCTAAGGCAGGAGAATGGCGTGAACCCGGGAGGCGGAGCTTGCAGTGAGCGGAGATCATGCCACTGCACTCCAGCCTGGGTGACAGAGTGAGTGAGACTCCGTCTCAAAAAAAAAAAAAAATTAGCTGGGTGTACTGGCAGGCGCCAGCTACAGTACTACGCGTACTGTAGTCCCAGCTACGCGGGAGGCTGAGACAGGAGAATCACCTGAACCCGGGAGGTGGAGGTTGCAGTGAGCCAAGATTGTGCCACTACACTCCAGTCTGGGTGACAAGAGTGAGAGACTCCATCTCAAAAAAAAAAAAAAAAAAAAGAATGACAAAAGAAAGCTGAGCTTCCTGCCCTGCTGGCCCCAAAGGCCAAGATGCCAGGAGGCTGAGCAAAGGGGAGTGGTCCATGAGCTTTCCCTTCAGGCCTGGCAGAGGAAGTCGCTTCACAATGAGGTATTCCATGTCCCCAGACTCAACCATGTCCCAGGAGAGGCCGCTCAGTGTCACTTGCAGGAACACAAGCCCTGGTGACCTGCCCAGCCACACTGCTTGCTTTTCCTCTTCACAGGGCTCACAGGACCAGCTCACAGATGCCTTTCCCTCTCACTGCCAGGTCGCTCTTCTCCCAAAAGATACAAATGAGGAGTCTCCCCAAAGGGCAGCAATTCCTGTCTGGCCTCCCTGCTGGACAGGATGGCCCTCATCAGAGAAGAGTCAATGCTGAGTCTCCACCTCTCCCTCTTATTTCTCAACTCAAGATTTCATCTTTAGCAGGCAGAAAGCCCCTCCTCCTGTCTAGACTGCGTCCCTTCAGTAAGTGCGTCGGGCCTGCAGCTCTCAAGTCCTCGGGGGAGATGGAAAAACTGCAACCTCATGCCCTCTTTGTAGTAGTCAGTGGGATGGGGTTCATTCTGTTTTCTTCTCTGTCTCAAGTCCCATTAGCCTTCTCCACGATCGATAATCCCCTTGCCTGGGGTCCCAGCCTGCCCTCAGGGAATCCAGAAGCGCGGTAGTGACAGCTTCAGTACTCCGGCTGCACCATCACATAAAGAGAACCCACTTCCCAGACCCCAAATCCAGGCCCATTCTGGTGTCAGATGTCCAGTTGGCAGAGACACCAGAACCAGGCAGGTCTGGAGAACAATCTGACACCAGCTCCTCCCTAGAGGGCCAAGGCTCTGGCTGACAGGCAGCACACATGACCCCCACACCTCCATCACCAGAAAAGCCCTCCCAGCAGCTGCCTATCTCAGGTCTCTTGGGCTTCAGAGCAGAGGACAGCCAGTTCCCCATCAAGAGCAGCCTGGCAGCACTGCCTCGTCCACTCCAGCAGGACATTAGCCCAGGCCTAAATCGGACTCTCGTTTCTCGCCACTCCCCACAGGGCAGCACCCCTTTATCTTGGCATAGCCCCAGCCCCCAGCAAAGCAGGCAACTCCCACTTCCTACACATGAACAAGCCCACAACAGCCATGGTTCTACCTAACCCAAGCTAGGAGGCAGCACAGCTTTGACCCCTGCCTCCTCTTTCCCTCTCAACCTCCCCCCAACACTCACCACAGCCCTGGCCTTGGGGAGAAGCCGCTTCCACCGGAAACTAAAAATCAAGCCACTGGGGAGATTTAAGTGGGCTGGTGGCCAGGACAGGTATCACCCCCACCTACAAAACCTGCCCTACATTCACCACTCACACATGCCTTCATGGGCCCTTCTGAATTCTCTTCTCCCCAGTCAGGCAGAGGCTCTCAAAAGGGGGTGCAGAAAAATCCTTTCCGCTCACATCTGTAATCCCAGCACTTTGGGAGGCTGAGGCGGGCGGATCTCCTGAAGGTCAGGAGTTCGAGACCATCCTGGCCAACATGGTGAAACCCCATCTCTACTAAAAATACAAAAATTAGCCTAGTGTGGTGGTGCATGCCTGTAATCCCAGCTACTTGGGAAGCTGAGACAGGAGAATCGCTTGAACCCAGGAGGTAGAAGTTACAGTGAGCCGAGATCGCGCCACTGCACTCCAGCCTGGGTGGCAGAGCGTGACTCCATCTCCAAAAAAAAAAAAAAAAAAATCCTTTCCAGAGCTGCATGGGGCAATACAGCAGGATGGGTTCTGGGCTTGGAATCAGAGAACCCAAACGTCAGTCTTCGTGCTGCTTGGGTCTCACTGTACAACCTTGGGGAAATTACTTAAGTTCCTTGAGTTTCAATTTTCTCCTCTGTAGAATGGGAATAATGATATGCGCTTTTTTTTTTTTTTTTTTTTTTTTGAGTCAGGGACTCACTCTGTTGCCCAAGCTGGAATACAGTGACACAGCTCACTGCAGCCTTGACCTCCCTGGGCTCAAGTAATCCTCCCACCTCAACATTCCCAGTAGCTGGGACCACAGGCATGCACCACCACGCCCGGCTAATTTTTCTATTTTTTTGTAGAGACGGGGTTTCTCCATGTTGCCCAGGCTGGTCTGGAACTCCTGGGCTCAATCAAGCAGTCCACCCTTCTGGGCCTCCTAACGTGCTGGGATTGCAGGTCTGAGCCATCCAGCCTGGCCGGCCATAAGGATTAAGTAAAAATAGTTAATGAAAGTGCTTGGTTTGGGCCAGGTGAGGTGGCTCACGCCTGTAATCCCAGCACTTTGGGAGGCCGGGGCGGGTGAATCACGAGGTCAGGAGATCAAGACCAGCCTGCGCAACATGGTGAAACCCTGTCTCTACTAAAAATACAAAAATCAGCCGGGGGTGGTGGCACACGCCTGTAATCCTGGCTACTCAGGAGGCTGAGGCAGGAGAATCACTTGAACCCAGGAGGCGGAGGTTGCAGTGAGCCTGGGTGACAGAGCGAGACTCCATCCATCTCAAAAAAAAAAAAAAAAGAAAGTGCTTGATTTCTGTAAAGTCTTACCTTGATCTTGAGTTACCGTTTGTCAAGTACTGACTGGGTAGATAGGTATTAGTATTCCCATTTTGCCAAAGAGGTCACTGAGGCTCAGGTAATGAGAGACAGAGCTGGGTCTCAAACCCAGCTCAGTTCAAGCCCAAAGCCCTGTGCTCAGAACTGCCCCACTGTCCCATCTCTCCAAATAAACAGTCCTTCTGTAGACTAGTCAATTGACCCATCTCACTCTAAGGTGGCTCCAGGATGGGAAAAAGGTTGGCAGCCCTAGCCCGACCTTTTTCGTTCCTATGCACTGCATTCTCAAAGCCTCGGCCCTGGCAGCCCAAACAGAGGCTCCAGAGGGAATGGGGTGGAGCCAGGGTGCAAGGGAGGGGTGGAGTGGGGGTGGGAGGGCTCAAGTCACCCAAGCTGGGGCTTGATCTAGCAAGAAATAACTAACTGGGTCCTACCTTCTCCTCCTCCCCCGCGTCCCCCAGTCCAGTCAGTGGCCAGTTTTCACCAAGCACCTCCTAGCAGTACTTCCTCAGTATTATCTTTTCATCACAGCCACAAACCAGATTAGCTAAACTAATCATTTAGCCAACATAATTACAATGCCCTCCCCTCCTCCACCTTGGCACAGAGAAGAGGGAAAGCAGGTTATTTTTGCCCAAACTCCCTGCTCCTGTTGCTCCCCAGAGGTGCAGAATCCCATCCCCCGGCAGAAAAGGATCTGAGTTCCCACACTGACTTCCCCCTAGCACAGGGCTGAGCGTGATCCCCACCCAGGATAAAGGGGCTGAGTCTGGGCCCCCAGCCTCACTCCCCCATCTACAACAAAGAAAGAGGTGGTAGACTCTTCCCCTCCAAGCACTCTCGATCCCCGCCCCCCACAATCTTTCTCCCACCCCCAGGACTGAGAGAGAACCCAACTGTTGTATTCTCTCTCTGTTCCCCAACGAGGCTGGGCTCCAAATCCTGCAAAAAGACCACACTTCAGATTTTTTTTTTTAACCGGGGTAGAAACCCTGATCAAGATCCCCAATTCTGGGTGGGGGGGGCGGTCTCAGGAAATTGGGAGCAGGGAAGGCAGGGGGCCCGATGCAGCTCTGCCTGAGAGAGTCTAGCATTGAAGAAACCTTCCCCCAAAAAGCCCTCCTGCGGTCTCACTTTCCCTGTCAAATTCTTTCAGGAAAGCGGGTGGGAAAGGTCTGTGCAGGCCTCCAGAAAGCATGCACCTTCATAATTCAGAAATCAAATGGAAGGCAAGTCCCACAGCCTCATGCGCTTCTGCCTCAATAACCAGCCAGCTAAGTAATGTGGGGGATGGGGTAGAGGAAAAAAAAAAAAGACAAGAACAACCACTCCCCCCACCTTCCTCAGTTTGGCCCAGCCCTGCCCCACCCCCATTCCTGGGGAGGGGGCAGAGCTTGAGAGACAACCACTTACGCAGGCCTTGTCTGAGGGGGTGTGGTGGTCCCCGGAGGCAGGAAGAGAAGGAAGAAGCTGCTTCCCCTCTCAGCACTTTCCACCCCCCACCCCGGCCCCTACCTCAGGCTCCTGGGGCCCAGCGAACAGGATGAATGTGGGGGCAGGGAAGACAGGGTCGGAGCGCGCAGGCACCGGCCCAGGTTCAGCCAGGGGCCGGCTGGGGGAAGGGGTTTTGCACCAGGAAGGACCCCCTAAGCCTAAAGGAAGTTTTGGGCAAGGAGACGGGAAAACACCCAGATAAAGCTGCTGTGAATACTTCCTCCTGCAAAGTTTGTTTTGGGTGATTTTTTCCAACAATAAGAGGTTAGAGAAGATGGGTCCTGTTCCCCTACCAACACTCTGGCAGCCACAGCTACTGGAAACTGGGCCAGGTGACCCTGAATTCTTCATCCGTGCACAGACCCCACCCCCCAGACCCCAGGGCGAGCCACGGGTGCCAGACACCAGCTGGACACTGAGCCGAGCCCTGCACCCCCCACTGTCACTCCATCCCACCTCCGCTGAAGAAGCCAGAGCCGGGCTCCCACCGGCGTGGAGGGAGGCGCCGCAGGTAGTATCGACGAGGCTCTGGGAGCTGGAGGGCAGGGCCTCTGGACTCCGTGCGCTCACCTGCTCGGCAGGTGGGGCCAGAGTCGCTGGGAAAATGTGCGCTCGGCCCCCACAGTTGGGCAAGCTGGGCGCAAACAATAGGGCCCCACCCAGGCCTGGGGGAGTAGGGAGGGAGGGAAAGCGAGGATGACGCGTGGGGTGGGGTGAGGGTGGCCCCAAAGAAACCAGCGGCAGCAAGTTTCCCAAACGGTAAATTCCTGACTGCAGCGTGAGCCCTGGGACGCAGTCAAAGCAGAGCAAAGTCTCCCCCGCCAGCTCAGGGCGAGAGTCAGGGACGCGGCGTCGGGCGAGCTGCGCGGGCCCCGGGGGAGGCGCGGCCCCGGAGGCACCTGTCCGGATCCCTCCCCGCCTTGCTCAGATCTCTGGTTCGCGGAGCTCCGAGGCGCGCTCGGCCCGAACCGCGCGACCCCCAAGTGGCCGCGCCCAGGACCCCAGCGCGCCCCCTGCCGCCGGTGCAGGGTGGCGCTCGATGGCACCCGCCCTCACCTGCCCAGGGACGGCTGGGACCGGCCCCGCGGCCGCTCGCCACCCCTTCTGTCCCCAACGATACCTGCCCCCGATAGCCCGCACCTGAGTATGGGGCCTGACCGGGCCGGGTCGGGGTCGGGCCGGGGTGGGAGCCGGCGCGGACAGCGAACTGAGCTCGGCGCGGTCGGGCGGCGGCTGCTCCGGACTCTGGCCAAGGCAGCAACTCAGTAACCGAACAAAAGGCGAAGAGACCTGACAGCCAAGCCACGCCCCTCGCCACCCCGAAGCTCCGCCCCTGGGGGAGACGCCCACCCTCTGGTGCGAGCTCACTGGCTATCTCGCCTGACTGTCCCGTGGAGGGGCGGAGCCTCGCCTCCAGTCCTCTTCCACGGCCGCCTCTGTTTATCCGCTTGCCATTGGCCCCAGGGACTGCCAGTCGGCTCTAGGGATGGACTCTAACTTGAGGTCTCATCCTAACATTGCATCTATTGGCAGATAGAAAGTTGCTTCCTCCTGATTGGACAAGGCTCTGTCAGTAAGACTAAGGAAAAAACCAATGGAAGGGATGGGGTGTGTCTTGCCCCACCCTTGCTCTGAGCAGGTGAGACTCATTACTCTCCCCTTCCCCCTACCTGTCCAACAGGTAAGTCATAGGGATACCAAGGGAAGGGACAGACGCCTTCACCGGCCAGCCAACTCAGCGTCAGGCATGATGCTTCTTTGGGCTTATTCATCCTTGCCCCAAAGTAGTAATCACATATTTGTATAGCATTTCATAGGCTTTGTGCTGGGGTGGGATTTTTTTCCCGAAAGATGGAGTACTCCTGGGATTTAGAATTAGAAGGCCAGGGTTTGTCTTCTCCCACTTAGTATGATTTTAGGCAAGTTACTTCACCCTGTTTCTCCTCTTCTGTAAACTGAATACATTAGCCATATCTACCTCACTGGAGTATGTGGGGATTAAATGAGGTCAGGTTTGTGAAGGCACTCAGAAACTGCTAAAGGTTAGAATTTAAATTAACGGTATGTTTTTTTTTTTAATTATTGTGACAGCTCTGAAAAATAGTTAGGATGAGAAAACGACCCTCATTGTAAAGATGAAGAAACCGAAGTTCAGAGAAGTCACAAAACTACAAAGTGGCACACCCCAAGCTAGAACCTCCTTCCTCTCATTTGAAGGACCACCAAACCAGCTGTTCCCCTCATGGAAGAGGAGCATAGACATAAAATGTCAAGGCAGTGGGGAAGGGGCAGAGAAAAGGCACAAACACTTGGAGGAGAGACAGAACAATTAATTGGCACAAAAATACAGTATTGGTGTCAGGAGGCTTTGGTGGGCTTGGAAACATCAAGCAGCAGATCTGAAGGAAATCCAGCCCTGGCATGAAAGAAACGGGGCAGGCCAGGCGCAGTGGCTCACTCCTGTAATCTCAGCATTTTGGGAGGCAAAGGCGGGTGGATCACCTGAGGTCGGGAGTTCAACACCAGCCTGGCCAATATGGTGAAGCCCCATCTCTACAAAAAATACAAAAAGTTAGCCGAGCGTGGTGGCGGGCAACTATAATCCCAGCTGCTTGGGAGACTGAGGCAGGAGAATTGCTTGAACCCGGGAGGCGGAAGTTGCAGTAAGCCGAGACCATGTCACTGCACTCCAGCCTGGGCATGACAGAGCGAGACTCCATCTCAAACAAAAAAAAAAAGAAAAGAAAAAAATAAACCGGGCAGCACACCCCTCTGCGATAGGAGAGCCTGGGGTAGAGATCAGAAAGAACTTCTTGGCCGGGCGTGGTGGCTCATGCCTGTAATCCCAGCAGTTTGGGAGGCCAAGGTGGGCAGATCACTTCAGGTCAGGAGTTCGAGACCAGCCTGGCTGACATGGTGAAACCCCATCTCTACTAAAAATACAGAAATTAGCCAGGCATGGCAGCGGGCACCTGTAATGCCAGCTACTCGGGAGGCTGAGGCAGGAGAATGGCGTGAACACGGGAGGCAGAGGTTGCAGTGAGCTGAGATCATGCCATTGCACTCCAGCCTGGGTGACAGAGTGAGACTCTGTCTCAAAAAAATAAAAATGACTTCTCACAGGCAGCTTAAGAAGACAAGGGCACTTCCTTTCTGTGGTTGATGACATGAATGCTGCTCGTGGCTGTATGGTGTGCCAAGGGCCCTACAAACATTCCTTCATTCAACACTTGAGTATTCATTGTCAACTGTATGTTAGGCACTGGTGAACACAGAAAATAAAACCTGGTGACACAGAAAATAAAAATGATCCCAACCTTCAAAGAGCTCATAGAAGGATAAGCAGAAGCAGCGTGTGTGGGTGGGTTTTGGAGGAGTGGTGGTTTAGAAAAGGGTCCCCCATCAACAAAGCTCTACAGCCCCAAAGCTAGCACACAGGATGGGCTGGATGAAGGTACCTTAGCAGCAACCTTGACCACTTTCCCCACCAGAGAAAAGAATGGTAGCTGAACATTCTCCCTTCTGAAGTTGCGCCATCCAAAAGCAGGGCCAGGGAGATACGGACATCCCTGAACTAGTGGCCATCCCATAACCAGGGCCACCGCCCTTTGCCTGTTTCCTCAACTCCCCATCCTCCAGCTTACCTCCCTATCTTTATCCCTGCCTTACCCCTGCCCCATCCACCTGCTTGTCACCCTGTCACATAGAGCTGTAGCCAGGCCACAGCTGGGGAAGGAATGGGCTCACAATCCTGGACTGCTGCAGCTGCCAGGGTTTCATTTCTTCCCCCTTCTGCCCACCTCCCACCTCCACACATGCACACACACATACGTCCCAGCCCCAAGCCTGGCCTGACTCCTTCCTATTTCTCCTGACCTCAGCAAAGAGGCAGGGTAGGGCTGGTTGACTGCAGAGAGGGGTGGAGGAGCCCATGTGGGTGGAGGAGCAGAAATAAGGTTTCAGAATAAACCGTGTGTGTGTGTGTGTGTGTGTGTGTGTGTGTGTGTGTGTGTGTCTCCCCAGAATGCCCCCTGCGTGTCTTAGCATGGAACATGTTGCATAACACCAGCCCCAGAGCTAAACACACAGGCTGGGACTGGCGGAAGCACCACCACAGCAGCGGCAAAGACTGGGATTAGAGCTGAGTCTCTCCTCCCAGGTCAAGGGATTCTCTTTAAGCACCTACTATGTGCCTGGCAGGCACTGAGATTCATCTGTATCTGAGAATACAGAATAGAATCAGAAATGATGTTTCCTAGACTCAGTTGTCTGCACAGGCAATTTGGTCTCTTGTGAAAGGAGGTATATAGGGATAGGATGGGGGTTTCTGTGACCACAGTCTCCCCTGTAGCTTGAACTTGAAGAAAAGGCCACAAGGTCATCTTATCCAGTCCCCTGCCTGCAAACCTTTAAAGGCAAGAATTCTCTGACAAATGTCCAGGAAAGAAGATCCTGCAGCCTCCCTTATGGTGAATGCCCCTGTCTCCTTGTTCTAATGTCCAGCCTCGATTCCTATTCCTGCAGTTTCAATTCCTTCCTCTTGCCCAGGGCTCAGTGGAAGCAGAGTCCATGGGCTGCCAAAAACACATATGGATAACTCAACCTTGCAGCTTGCTAGTGCTTCAGAGTAGAGAATATAAGGGTACCACATGGCCCATCTCAAGCTGCTGCAGAGACAGAAGTAATTGGCGCAGAGAGGTTCAGTGAGGGGCTGGTGGGAGGGAGGCTCTTTTCTAGGGGAGGGTGCACACCATCATCCAGTGTCCAGGACCACCAGGCCACCATCCTCTCCTTATCTCACAACCCCCCTCATCTTCCACGAGGCCTCTGGGCCATACAAGGAGATGGAAGAGTTTCTGTTCTCCATTCAAACATAGTCCTTAGGGCCGGGCACAGTGGCTCATGCCTGTAATCCCAGCACTTTGGGAGGCCGAGGCGGGTGGATCGTCCAAGGTCGGAAGTTCGAGACCAGCCTGACCAACACAGAGAAACCCCATCTCTACTAAAAATACAAAAAATTAGCTGGGCGTGGTGGCACACGCCTGTAATCCCAGCTACTCAGGAGGCTGAGGCAGGAGAATCGCTTGAACCCGGGAGGCAGAGGTTGCGGTGAGCAGAGATTGTGCCATTGCACTCCAGCCTGGGCAACAAGTGCGAAACTCCAGCTCAAAAAAAAAAAAAAAAAAAAAGAAAAGAAAAAAAACCCACAGTCCTTATTCTATGGGGGCCTTTTCCCCAGAGACAGGTAGAAATTTAGATGTACACAAGCCACACACACACACACACACACAACCTTCTATGCTCACACCTCAGGGATATACACTTGCGGGTGCAGATTCAGATACACAAACACCCGCTTTCTCTCTCTAATACACACACACACACACACACACACCCTTCTTCCTGCCTCTTCAGCCTCAGGTAGCCTAAGACATAACCACTTCTATAAAGGGGAGCCCAGGGTGACCAGCTGGGTTGCCAAACTTCAGGCTGATGATGGTACCTTTTCATCACCCAGTAGCCTCTTCCCTGCGCTTTGCAGCAGCAGAAAAGGAAATCACACAACGGGAGGTTCTTCCCGGATGGCAGACTTGAAAGAAAGGCAATGTGGAAAGCTAGAGGCACCTTGGGTATGAGCCATCTCTCAGCCCAGGGACAAAGCCAGCCTTTTTTTTTTTTCTTAGAGACAGGGTCTCACTCTGCTGCCAAAACTGGAGTGCAGTGGCGAAATCACAGCTCACTGCAGCCTCAACCTCCTGGGCTCAAGGGATCCCCTAGCCTCAGCCTCCTGAGTAGCTGACCACAGGCGCTACCACACCCAGCTAATTTTTTTTCTTTTTTTTGGTAGAGATGAGGTCTCACCATGTTGCCCAGGTTGGTCTGGAGCTCCTGGCTTCAAGTGATCCTCCCACCTCAGCCTCCCAAAGTGTGGGGATTACAGGTGTGAGCCACCACACCTGGCCAGAGCCATCTTTACACCCAGTTTCTCTCCAGGTCCTGGCCTTTTTTTTGGAGTCTCGCTCTGTCACCCAGGCTGGAGTGCAGTGGTGCGATCTCAGCTCACTGCAACCTCCGCCTCCCGGGTTCAAGTGATTCTTCTGCCTCAGCCTCCTGAGTAGCCGGGACTACAGGCACGTGCCACCATGCCTGGCTAATTTTTTGTTTTTGTTTTTTTTCAGTAGAGACGGGGTTTCACAGTGTTGGCCAGGATGGTCTCGATCTCCTGACCTCGTCATCCGCCCGTCTCGGCCTCCCAAAGTGCTGGAATTACAGGCCTGAACCACCATGCCTGGCCAATCCTGGCCTTTAAAAGGCCTCCACTCTGGCCCTCCTGGGGTTGCCCCCTCCACACAGGGGCAAAGGGACAGAGGAACCTACATGGACTTCACATTCCTTCTAGACCACACTCCAGGGACCAGCACCAGAAACTCTGGAATTCCTGCCCAACACTGACCCTACTTTCCAGGCCTGCAGGTCGCTGACTCTGGTCCTTCTCCCCAGGAGCAGCGGCACCAGTGCTACTGTGCATGGACACACTTGGGCCAAACTAGGGACATGACAAGGGGCAGTTATTGCTGGGGTGGGGAGATAGAGGCAGCATGGATGCGCACTAGGGAATCTCCATGCAAGGGCTGGAGGACCTTGTGGCGCAGGCAGAGCCAGAGGTGCTAAGGAAAGGGAAATAGTCCAGGCCCTGGCTGGGGGCCAGGGAGGAGCCGTTCTCCATGGGGCTGCCATGCCCTGACACAGTGAGAACTTGGGACTCCATCATGGACTTTCAGGTCATCGCGGGGGTGCACCTGTCAAGGTATATCTGACCTAGCAGTTCGGGAGCATGCTCCATTTTTTGTTTTTTTTGGGGTTTTTGTTGAGACAGAGTCTTGCTCTGTCGCCCAGGCTGGAGTGCAGTGGTGCAATCTTGGCTCACTGCAACCTCCACCTCCCAGGTTCAAGTGATTATCATGCCTCAGCCTCCCAAGTAGCTGGAATTACAGGCACGTGCCACCATGCCCGGCCAATTTTTGTATTTTTGGTAGAGATGGGGTTTCACCATGTTGGCCAGGCTGGTCTTGAACTCCTGACCCCAAGTGATCCACCCGCCTCGGCCTCCCAAAGTGCTGGGATTACAGGTGTGAGTCACCACAACTGGCCTGGGAGTGTGCTCTGTAACTTACCTAGATCTATGGCATGTAGGCCTCATTTGTGCTCCTGGCCCTGCCCACTGGCTTTGGGGGTGGGGGCTTACTCAGAAGGGCCCCTTCAGGGCTGGGGGAGGACACAGCTGCAGAAGAGCCTGCAGGCTCCCAAACTCTGCTGGCTGGAGTGGGCCCAAGCATGGCCAGAAGCTGGGAAGGGAGCAGGAGGGTGCAGGGCCCTGGAGGGAGGCTGTGGGGAGATGGACTCCTGCCTTTTTTCCTGCCTTGTGTCCAGGGGAGGGGCCTTGAGGCCAGAGGCTGCCCACAGCCTGGTCCTGTGGGCGTGTGTCTTTTAATTACAGATGTAGCTCCAGCGACACTTCACTGCAAGGCGTGTGGGTGGGGATGGAATGTCAGAAGGAAAACAGGAGACAAGAAAACAGAGATAGGACGGGCCAGAAATAGTACAGGCCAGGGTGAGATAGCAGCGGCCAGTGGTGGTGGAGGGAGAGGCTGGAGGAGGGTCTGTCGAAACCTCTCCAGAGAATGCCTGTCCCAGGCTGCCCCTCCTTATTCACCCCAAGCCCCGCAAGTTGAAACTCCAGGACCGGTGGCATCTAGATCGGGCTCCGGAGCTGGTTCACCAACTCTCTAAGCAACACCCTCCTCCTGAGTGGGGAGGGGTAGCCGAGCCTTTGCCACCTGAGTCACCCGCTTCCTGCTCCTGGTCTGGGCGACTCCACGCACAGGCTGACACAGCTGGGGCCCCACCTGCCCTGCCAGCCTGCCCCGCTCCTCCCTCTTTCCACAAGCCAGGAGAGATGCCTGCCCTGACAAGGCATGCTTCCCACGGAGAGGCCATCCTTCTCACGCGCACACACGGCTGGAGGCAGCCATTTCTCCCTGACCTGTGGAGAGCCTTGGGAAGAGGAAGAAGGCATAGTCTAAGCGGAGCCCCCTTTTCCCTGCATCTATGAAGAAACTGCGGCTGGAGCCAGGAGAGGGACTTCCCCAAGATCACACAAGAAAATTCCTGGCAGGGCTGGGACTTGAACCTTGGTCTTCTGCCAGCCAGTTCACCTCCCCCACCAATGTAGGTCTCTTTCCACCCCAAGGAAGGCAAAGACGGGCTGCAGTCAGGGAGGAGACGAGAACCAATTTTGCCAGCTTGATTTTGTCAGCCCGAGGTGTGACCCCAGGAAAACCTTGGAGTTAGAGAGCCAGGGCTGGGGGAGGGGGTGGCTCTGGGTGGTCCGCGACTCAGG
Organism: Gorilla gorilla gorilla; assembly: GCF_029281585.2. NCBI lineage: Eukaryota > Metazoa > Chordata > Mammalia > Primates > Hominidae > Gorilla > Gorilla gorilla. The sequence goes on along the minus strand of NC_073228.2, from coordinate 50,674,345 downwards.
CCTTACTTCCCCTAAGCCGACCAGCGGATGGCACCACCTAGAGCCTCTAGCCATCAATTATGCAAAGAGACCCTTCCCCACCCCTGCCTCTCGCCCTCCTGCCCTCTCTGCTTCCCAGGTCTTTAAGCGCTGGACTCCACCTGGCTGAGAACTGGGACAGGACTCAGCGGCCCCTGGCCTTGTACTTTCATCCCGTCTTTCCCAGTCCCATCCCACGGCCCCCGAGGAATTTGAGAGTTGAGATCCTTGAATATTTCATCAGCACTTCAGCCTCCAGTGGAAGCAGCAGCCAACTTACATCTCCTGGAGCATTTATGGCCCCAACAGAGAACCTGGAAGTAGCCAGGGGGAGGGGTGGGTGCATGGGGGAGGGTGAAGCTTGGGCCAGGCTGCCAATAAGGGTTGATGGAGAAGAAGGCTGCCGGGTCCAAAGTGTGTGTGAGCTGGGGAAAAGGGGCTCCAAAGCCGGGAACATTTCCATGTTTGAGGATACAGATGTATTTTAAAATAAATAAACAAAATGGCGTTATCAAAACAATTATGCTCAAGGTTAAAGTCATATGACAGGGTTTTCTGACTTCAGTCCTGCCCCTGTCTCTGTGACTGGGTTTATAACCTCATCCGGAGATAAGGTAAAAAATTTTAATGGGAGGTTTTTTTTTTTTTTTAGGGCTGTGAGGCCCTCAAATGACCCCCTACTGCCTGGGGCCAGGGAGGAAAGGCCAAATTCTCCAGCTACATTGGCTGAAACTTGCCCCTTCCCAGCCTCCTCCTCTAGGAAGGTCAGGAGGATTTAGCCCAGTAGTCAAGGAAAAATAAAGTAATTTGGCTTAGCTACCCCTTATTTCACCCCAGAAACACAATATCACACTTTTCTTCTGAAAAGAAAGGTGAAAAGGGTGACCTCAAATGGAAAATGTCAAGTTCTCTTGGCCTCTTCTTTGCACATGACCTCACTTAGTAAGTTCTTCTGGAGAGCGAAAGGATCAAGGCTGAGCGAGGTGGCTCACGCCTGTAATCCCAGCACTTTGGGAGGCCGAGGTGGGCAGATCACCTGAGGTCGAGAGTTCGAGACTAGCCTGACCAACATGGAGAAACCTGGTCTCTACTAAAAATACAAAATTAGCTGGGCTTGGTGGCGGGCGCCTGTAATCCCAGCTACTCAGGAGGCTGAGGCAGTAGAATCGCTTGAACCTGGGAGGTGGAGGTTGTGGTGAGCCGAGATCGCGTCATTGCACTCCAGCCTGGGCAACAAGAGCGAAACTCTGTCTCCAAAAAAAAAAAAGAAAAGAAAAGAAAAAAGAAAGGATCAAATGCAGATGCTCCTCAACTTCAGAGGGGGGTTATGTCCTGATAGACATTGTAAGTTGAAATGCAATATAGGGAGACCCCATCTGTACAAAACGTTAAAAAATGAGCTGAGCATGGTGGCACATGCCTGTAGTCTCAGCTGCTCAGAAGGTTCACTTGAGCCTGGAAGGTGGGGGTTGCAGTAATCCGAGATCGTGCCACTGCACTCTAGCCTGGGCAACAGTTCGAAACCCTATCTCCAAAAAAAAAAAGAAGATTGTGAGAGGAGACAAGGGGAAAAAATTAAAATTAAAAATTAAAAAAAAAGAAGAAAATGTACTTAATACACCTAACCTACATCATGGCTTAGTTTAGCCTACCTCAGATGGGCTCAGAACACTTCAGCCTACAGTGGGGCAAAATCGCCTAACATGAAGCCTATTTTATGAGAACTTGTTGAATATTTTGGCCAGGCACAGTGGCTCATGCCTGTAATCCCAGCACTTTGGGAGGCCAAGGCAGGCGGATCAGTTGAGGTCAGGAATTCAAGACCAGCCTGGGCAACATGGTGAAACCCCGTCTCTACTAAAAATACAAAAAATTAGCCTGGCATGCTGGTGCGCACCTGTAATCCCAGCTACTCGGGAGGCTGAGGCAGGAGAATTGCTTGAACCCGGGAGGCAGAGGTTGCAGTGAGCGGAGATTGCGCCACTGCACTCCAGCCTGGGCAACAACAGTGAGACTCTGTCTCAAAAAATAAAAAGAAGAACTTGGTGACTATCTCATGTAATATACTGAATACTATACTGAAAGTGAAAAAATAGCATGGTTGTTTGGGTGCTTGAAGTACAGTTGCTACTGAATGCTTATCACTTTTATACCATCCTAAAGTCGAAAAATCCTAAGTTGAATCATTGTAAGCTGGGGACTGTCTGTACAGTATATGCACGTGGAGGGAAGGGTAAACAACCTTATCCTCCAAGTTATCTGTTTCCCCACCTGAGTCACAGGCATGAGGTATTCCCATCCCAAGGGCTGTTTGCGGGACAGAAGAGATGCTATCCAGGAACGCTGGCGCCAGCTGGGACCCAGGCAGGCAGTGATTATGCAGTGGTGTGTCCATAGGTCAGACCTGGGGTTTGGGATGGGGCCGGTACCAGGCGGCTGTCCCCAGCCCTCAGCACACTCCCATCTAATTCCGAAGTCATCTTGGAGCTTGTGAAGGGAGCTGAGCAGGGCTGCGCCAGCCTAGCTTAGAGTGAGCCTCAGCCCTGGGGGCCCAACCCAGACTCTCTGGGCCTCCGTTTCCCCATCCACAAAATGGAAGCCATCTATCTGCCAGGGTTGTCCTTAGAGACAAGATACAAGAGAAGGCCTGGAGCAAGGCCCCAGAATGGGGAAACTGTCTAAGAGTTGAGTCCTGTGGCTGCCAGGATCTCCCCAGTCATGTTGAGCTATTGGCTCTAGCAACAACAGGCCACAGCCTTCTGACAAGGGGAAGGGCCACTCTTTGTTCCCAAGGGAGTTTCTATTCTCCTAGAGACAGAGAACCAGGTTGAGACTTCAAGAACTACTTTTCTTTTTTCTTTTTCTTTGTTTCTTTTTGTTTTTTTTTGTTTTTTTTGAGACGGACTCTTGCTCTGTCCACCCAGGCTAGAGTGCAGTGGCGCAATCTCCGCTCACTGCAAACTCCGCCTCCCGGGTTCAAGCAATTCTCCTGCCTCAGCCTCCGGAGTAGCTGGGACTACAGGCACCCACCACTACGCCCGGCTAATTTTTTGTATTTTTAGTAGAGACAGGTTTCACCGTGTTAGCCAGGATGGTCTCGATCTCCTGACCTTGTGATCCGCCCGCCTCGGCCTCCCAAAGTGCTGGGATTACAAGCGAGAGCCATCGTGCCCGAACTTTTTTTTTTTTTTTTAATTGTGACAGAGTCTCGCAGTGGCACGATCCTGGCTCACTGCAACCTCCACTTCCCGGGTTCAAGCGATTCTCCTGCCTCAGCCTCCCAAGTAGCTGGGATTACAGGAGCCCACCACCACACCCAGCTAATTTTTTATATTTTGAGTAGAGACAGGGTTTCACCATGTTGACCAGGCTGGTCTCAAACTCCTGACCTCAGGTGATCCACCTGCCTCAGCCTCCCAAAGTGCTGGAATTACAGACATGAGCTGCGCCTGGCAAGAACTACTTTTCAAATCTAAGAGTGGAATTTCTTCGGCTGGAATTTACTGAATTTGCGGGGAGCCCAAGGGACTCCCTCCCACCTCCCTGATCATGACTCTCAGGATTCAGGAAGTTGTTAGTCTAAGTGATCCCAGCAATTCTGTCCCCAGGCCCCCCTGCCTCCCTTCATTCATTTCTTCCTTCTGTCCTCCCTCCCTTCATTTCTTCTTTCTTTGCTCCCTTCCTCCTCCTTTCTTCCTTTCATTTTTTTCTTTCCCCCTCCCTTCCCACTCCTTGCCTCCTTCAGCGAGAGCTGAGCTATGGCATTGCAGGGGATTTTTTTTTTTTTTTTTTTTGGGACTCACTCTGTCACCCAGGCCCCAGGCTGAAGTCCAGTGGCCTGATCTTGGCTCACTGCAACCTCCGCCTCCCAGGCTCAAGTGATCCTCCTACCTCAGCCTCCTGAGTAGCTGGGATTACAGGCATGTTCCACCACACCCAGCTAATTTTCTTTTTTTTTTTCTTTTGAGACAGAGTTTTGCTCTCGTTGCCCAGGCTGGAGTGCAATGGTGCGATCTTGGCTCACTGCAACCTCCACCTCCCAGGTTCAAGAGATTTTCCTGCCTCAGCCTCCCAAGTAGCTGGGATTACAGGCATGTGCCACCACACCTGGCTAATTTTGTATTTTTAGTAGAGACGGGGTTTCACCATGTTGGCCAGGCTGGTCTTGAACTCCTAATTTCAGGTGATCTGCCCGCTTCGGCCTCCCAAAGTGCTGGGATTACAGGCGTGAACCACCATGCCTGGCCTAATTTTTGTATTTTTTGGTAGAGACAGGGTTTCACCATGTTGACCAGGCTGGTGTCGAAATCCTGGGCTCTACTGATCCACCCACCTTGCTTGGCCTCCTAAAGTGCAGGGATTACAGGTGTTAGCCACAGCGCATGGCCCTGTAGGGGATTTATCTCCACATCCTGCAGCCCACCCTCTCCTCTCCCTGGCCCCAGCTGACAGCCTAACAAAACCAGGCTGGCCAGGCGGGGTGGCTCACACCTGTAATCCCAGCACTCTGGGAAGCTGAGGCAGGCGGATCACGAGGTCAGGAGATCAAGACCATCCTCGCCAACATGGTGTGTCTCTATTAAAAATAAATTAGCCAGGCCTAGTGGCATGTGCCTGCAATCCTAGCTACTTGGGAGGCTGAGGCAGGAGAATCACTTGAACCAGGGAGTTGGAGGTTGCAGTGAGCCGAGATCACGCCACTGCACTCCAGCCTGGGCTGGAGTGAGACTACGTCTCAAAAATGAACAAACACACACCAGGCCAGCCCCTGCAACCAGGGCATTCTCTCTCTTCTCTGAGCAGCACTGATTTAGTTAGAAAAGATCCAAACCCAGCTCAATCACCAACCACCTCAAGGAACCCTGGACAAATTGCTTCTCACTCCTCAACCCCACCTGGAGCAGAGGGGAACTGACATGTACATCTCAGGACTGTTTTGAGGGTTATCAATAATTTGTCAAGAGGCCTGGTGGTGGCTCATTCCTATAATCCCAGCACTTTGGGAGGCCAAGGCAGGAGGATCACTTGAGCCCAGGAGTTTGAGACCAGCCTAGGCAACAGAGCAAGACCTTGTCTCTACCAAAAATCAAAAAAATTATCTGGGTGTGCTGGCATGTGCCTGTGGTCACTGCTACTCGGGAGGCTGAGGTGGGAGTATGGCTTGAGCCTGGAAGGTGGAGGCTGCAGTGAGCTGTGATTGTCACTGCACTCCAGGCTGGGTGACAGAGCAAGATCCTGTCTCAAAAAATAAGCTCCCAAGTGCCTGGCACACAGTAGGCACTTAGGACATCATAGTAGCTCTGATTTCTTTAGGATGGGGTCTTCCCGCGGCATCTGAGTCTGGTCCTGCTGCATGAGGCCAGCCTCCCCAGAGCCCTTTCGGTCATCCCTAACCTCCTACCCATTATTCCAAGATTCTAGGACTGGTGAGGTGCTGGGTGGGGTGTGGGGGCGGGTGGGGAGGTGGCTACCTGAGACAGAGGTGTGGAGGAGGTGAAGCTGTCTGGATGGGTGGAGTCAGGAGAATGAGCTGGAGGGCCCCAGAGGGCCCACACTGGGACTGGCTGGGAGTAGGTTTCACCGGTTTGCAGAGCTGGCTGGGCTATGGGGAGATGCTGGCATCAGGGGAGGTGGGAGGGGCTGGCGGCTCCCTGGGAAAGGAGAGCTGAGTAAGGCAAGGCTGAGCCAGTGGCCTGGGCTAAAGGGCTGCACAGGAATGGTGCCTAGAGAGGGTGGGCCTGCTCCCTAATACATACACTGCTTCACCACACACTCGGAGACGTCACGCTCAGATGCGCACTTGCACAGCTACCAACACACCTCAACTGCAACCCCTCAGCTCTCAGATCCTTTTCCCACCTCCATATATGCCATACCTATCTAATTCATACATTCTGACATTTATTGTTTTCTGCCTGCCTCCCTGCTGGAATGTAAGCCCATGTGGGCCCGGCGTTTGGCCTGATCTGTTCATTCTTCTATGCCCAGCACCTCAGCATGCCTGGCACATGGCAGGTGCTCAACAAATATGTGCTGATTGAGTGAATGAATCCCTCTAAAAACACATTTATTCCCAGTACTTTGGGAGGCCGAGGTGGGTGGATCACCTGAGGTCAGGAGTTTGAGACCAGCCTGGCCAACATAGTGAAACCCTGTCTCTACTAAAAATACAAAAACTAGCCGGGCGGGGTGGCTCACGCCTATAATCTCAGTACTTTGGGAGGCCAAGGCGAGTGGATTGCCTGAGGTCAGGAGTTCAAGACCAGCCTGGCCATCATGGCGAAACCCCATCTCTACTAAAAATACAAAAATTAGCCGGGCACAGTGGCGCATGCCTGTAATCCCAGCTATTTGGGAGGTTGAGGCAGGAGAATTGCTTGAATCTGGGAGGCGGAGGTTGCAGTGAGCAAGGATATGCCACTGCACTCCAGCCTGGGCAACAGAGTGAGACACTGTCTCAAAACAAAAACAAAACAAAACAGAACAAAAAAAAACCCCCAAAAAATTAGCCAGGTGTGGTGGCAGGTGCCTGTAATCCCAGCTACTTGAGAGGCTGAGGCAGAAAACAGCTTGAACCCAGGAGGCAGAGGTTGTAGTGAGCTGAGATCACGCTACTGCACTCCAGCCTGGGCGACAGAGCAAGACTCTGTCTCAAAAAAAAAGAAAAGAAAAGAAAAAAAAACCACATTCATGCACGCACGCAGGCAGGCACACATTCACACCCAGACCCGCACATTCACGCAACACACAAGCACACGGGCACTTTCAGACCCACACCCAGCCGTCCAGATTCCAAAGCTTGTGCTCATGGCAGGTTCACGTCTGCGCAGACACGCCACAGCACATCCCGCTCCCCACCCTCTGAAGGGCCAGCCCCTCCCAGAAACAGGGGCTGGGCCTTGGTGGACCTGACAACACTGCAGCTTGAAAGAGGTGGGGTGGGGCGGGGCCACCCTGCACCTGGAGGCAGTCAGGAAACGCTACCACTGCAGATGTGTTTCCCCGGAAGACCCACCTATGGGAGGAAGGAGTGAGGTCACTGAGCCCCCAGCCTTGACCCAGCCCTTTTTCCAGACTCAGACTCTGCCCTTTCAGCTCTCATCCCGATCAAAGGCCTAGGGGAGGGGCTTGGGGTGGGACAGGGAGTCCTCCTAGGAACAGAGGTGGACAGGGCCCAGGCCAGATCACCTGGCACATCTGGAGAGAAAGTAGGGGTGGGGCAGTAAGAACTTGGCTTCCCAGCCTTGACTCTACCTTCAAGTGGGAAGACAACTCTGCCGCCCTGCCCCCGGGAGGCTGGAAATATGGGGCAGAACTGTCACCTGGCTGGTCTTGGCCCTGGGTTCCTCCCAGACAGACCCCCTTTGCCCCCACCTCCCTGCTGTGGAATAGGGGTGGGGGTTTGGCGGTGAGTCCCAGGCTAGGAGGTAGCCACCAGGCACCATCGTTGCCTGCACACCCTGCACACCGGGACCCACTGCCCCTGGGAGCCCATGTAAAATCGGTCAAGAGGGATCTGGCTGTCCCACTGCACCCCAAGAAGCCCAAAGTAATCAAAACACATCCCTGGGGCTCCTCTGGCTGCTAAGTTGGGGCCCCAACCCGGCTCTGGAATGTGGGAATAGAGGGCAGCGGCAGGGCCAGTTCCCTCTGACTCTAAGGAAACTGGGTCAGTAAATGCCCACAAAGTAAACACTAGGAGCAAATGTCCTTGGCCCCCTCCCACACTTGCCACATTCCCCGAGGGAAGTGATCCTGAACTAGGAAAATACAGGACTTCCCATCTTAGAAATCTGAAACCATCGTCTTCCCGCCTGGGGAGGACTGTGTTCTCCCGCCCCCTGGTGGCAGATCTGCACACTGCGTCCTCTCTCACACAACCTTCAGCCCCAGGTGCAGAGGACCAGCCAGGGCCCAGATGGTGCCCCTCCACCCCACATTTTACAGATGAGGGGACACAGGTGCGGAGAGAGGGAGGGAAGGACCTGTACCCTTACAACTGAGCTCCGGGGAGACGACCACGGGTACTATGACTCATTCAACAACAAACATTTATTGAGCACCTACTGGTCAGGGCCCTGGAACCACTAGACTCTTAGTCCAGTGCGCTTCAGGACCCTGGAGGACCCTCTGCAATTTGGCCTGAGACTCCAGCCAGCAGCTGGAAACTCCTCGTCCAGGAGACTGTCCAGGTGAGGAGCTCAGCAGTGAGGAGGGCGGACCCCATCAGCCCACTTGCCAACCTGCAATGCCACCACCATCCTGTGGTCCAGAGACATAGAAGTGGCAGGATGGGTCTGGGGTGCAGCACCCACGGGTGAGGCAGGATGGGGGCCCAGTCAGCTGTGTCCATCTTAAGTTTTTTTTTTTTGTTTTTTGTTTTTGAGATGGAGTCTCACTCTGTCACCCAGGCTGGAGTGCAGTGGCACGATCTCGGCTCACTGCAAGCTCCGCCTCCTGGGTTCAGGCGATTCTCCTGCCTCAGCTACAATTACAGGTGTGTGCCACCATGCCTGGCTAATTTTTGTATTTTTTAGTAGAGATGGGGTTTCACCATGTTGGCCAGGCTGGTCTTGAACTCCTGACCTCAAGTGATCGACCTCCCAAAGTGCTGGGATTACAGGCGTGAGCCACTGTGCCGGCCCGTCTTGTTTTTTTTTTGTTTTTTTTTTTTAAAGATGGAGTCTCACTCTGTCGCCCAGGCTGGAGTGCGGTGGCGCAATCTCAGTTCACTGCAACCTTTGCCTCCCAGGTTCAAGTGATTCTCCTGCCTCAGCCTCTTGAGTAGCTGGGATTACAGGCGCCTGCCACCACACCCGGCTAATTTATGTAGTTTAGTAGAGACGGAGGTCTCATCATGTTGGCCAGGCTGGTCTTGAACTCCTGGCCTCAAGTGATCCACCCACCTTGGCCTCCCAAAATGCTGGGATTACAGGTGTGAGCCACCGCACCTGGCCCATCTTAAGTTTTTAATAAATAGTTCTTGCTGCTGCCCAGGCTGGTGAGGGTGGGGCCATCGGCACCAGGCTTCCCAAGCTTGAGGGGTGTGGGGTGTCCCCTTCTCATGCGAGTTCAGGCTCTGGCTCTGAAAAGGAAAGGAGAAAGCACTGGGGTTGCTCCCCCACCCACTCCCAATGGGTGTCCAGGTGCTGTCCTGATGGGAGGTGGGGTGAGGCTCCCCTGGACAGGTCTCAGCTGGTCCCAGCTCCAGGGGAGATGCTGCACCACCACCCCCAGGCGGGACAGGGGTTGCCAACAGGCTGGAGGCCCCTGGAAGATGGGCCCCGGCACCCACACACACCCTGGGCTCCGGAGCCCAGCAGGTGAATGCATCTGTCCCCAACCTCCATCCCAGGCTGCATCCCCACCCCCCAAGGACTCGTGTCACTGACCAGCCTCGGCCTCGTCACCCTTGGCATCCGGCTCCTGCCACCAGTCAGCATACATGCCCTCCTCGTAGTCACCCTCCCCCTCAAACTCGGCGTCAGATAGGGCATCCTCAGGCTCCAGGGGCGGTTCTGTCTCCTCCAGCTCCATCTAGAGTAGCGCCACGGTTGTGGGAGAAACCGGGTCACAGTACGCCCAAACCCATATGGGCTCCCTTCCTGGCCAATGGGACTTCCCATCCCATCTCTCGGTCCCCAAAGCCCCTCCCCCTCCCCAGTCTCAAGATCTAATGAGACAGTCCCGAGGATTTTTCCCAAACTGCCCCTCCCTGAGTGGCTGCATAGGGCACCACCAGTAGAATTTGGTGTCAGCATAAACATCACCCCTGCACAGCCCCACCTTTTAAGCATAAAGACCCCGGCAAGAATATTGCTAGTCCATGCATAATGTTTGCTCATACTGTTTCCCTGCCAGGAACTACTGCTGTCCCCTGTGCCTGCGTAGCCTGCACTAATCCCTCCAAAGCCAGGCATCAGCTCCAGGCTGAGCCCTTGCTGGTGACTCTGGTTGGGCTGGAGACCTCCCCTGGTGCCGTGTGCTGCCCTCTCCAGCAGCAGTTTGTGCTTCCCCCACTAGACTGTGAGCGGCACGTGAAAGGGACTATGACTTCCTTTTTTTTTTTTTTTTTTGAAACGGAGTCTGCTCTGTTGCCCAGGCTGGAGTGCAGTGGCATGATCTCGGCTCACTGCAAGCTCTGCCTCCTGGGTTCACGCCATTCTCCTGCCTCAGCCTCCCCAGCAGCTGGGAATACAGGCTCATGCCGCCACTCCTGGCTAATTTTTTGCATTTTTAGTAGAGACCGGGTTTCACCAGGATGGTGAGCCAGGATGGTCTCAATCTTCTGACCTCGTGATCCGCCCGCCTTGGCCTCCCAAAGTGCTGGGATTACAGGCGTGAGCCACCGTACCCCGCTAGGACCATGACTTTCACTAATTACTCCAGCCCCTAGTCTGGTGTCTGGCAAACCACAGGAAATAAGAGACAGCCGTCAAAATGTCTGCCATACGCCAGGCGTAGTGGCTCACACCTGTAATCCCAGCACTTTGGGAGGCTGAGGTGGGTGGATCATTTGAGGTCAGGAGTTCAAGACCAGCCTGGTCAACATGGTGAAACCCCATGTCTCTAATAAAAATACAAAAATTAGCTGGGTATGGTGGCACACGCCTGTAATCCCAGCTACTCAGGAGGCTGAGGCAGGAGAATCGCTTGAACCTGGGAGGCGGAAGTTGCAATGAGCTGAGACTGCACCACTGCACTCCAGCCTGGATGACAGAGCGAGACTCAGCTGTCATTCACTGTGCACCTACCAGGTACTGGCTCTTTATCAAGTGCTTTACATACTTGATCTCAGCCAGGCGCGGTGGCTCATGCCTGTAAACCTAGCACTTTGGGAGGCCGAGGCAAGCGGACCACTTGAGGTCAGGAGTTTGGGACCAGCCTGGCCAACGTGGTGAAACCCTGTCTCTACTACAAATACAAAATAAAATTGGCTGGACATGGTGGCGCATGCCTGTAATCCCAGCTACTCGGAGGCTGAGACAGGAGGATTTCTTGAACCCAAGAGGTGGAGGTTGCAGTGAGCAGAGATCGCACCACTGCACTCCAGCCTGGGTGACAGAGTGAGATTCTGTCTCCAAGAAAAAAAAAAAAGAAAAATACATACTTGAGGCCAGGTGTGGTGGCTCACACCTGTAATCCCAGCACTCTGGGAGGCCAAGGCAGGTGGATCACAAGGTCAGGAGATCGAGACCATACGGGGTAACACAGTGAAACCCCATCTCTACTAAATATACAAAAAAAAATTAGCCGGGCGTGGTGGCAGGCGCCTGTGGTCCCAGCTACTTGGGAGGCTGAGGTAGGAGAATGGCATGAGAACCTGGGAGGCGGAGCTTGCAGTGAGCTGAGATCACGCCACTGCACTCCAGCATGGGCAAAAGAGCGAGACTCTGTCTCAAAAAAAAAAAAAAAAATACTTGATGTCACTTAATTCTTTCTCTTTTTTCGAGACAGAGTCTCAATCTGTCACCCAGGCTGGAGTACAGTGGCGCGATCTCAGCTCACTGCAACCTCTGCCTCTGGTTCAAGTGATTCTCCTGCCTCAGCCTCCCCAGTAGCTGGGATTACAGGTGCCCACCACCACACCTGAGTAATTTTTGTATTTTTAATAGAGAGAGGGTTTCACTATGTTGGCCAGGCTCGTCTTGAACTCCTGATCTCAGGTGATCCCTCTACCTCGGCCTCCCAAATTGCTGGGATTACAGGCATAAGCTACCATACCCGGCCAGATCTTGTGTTATTCTCACCACAACAATGTGAGATGGGCATGATTCTCCCCATTCAATGGATGAAGAAACAGAAGCTTGAGAGGTTGCCTGACACTTGTTTGGAGGCCACCCAGCTGGTAAGTAATGGAGCCAGGTCTGGCTAGTTCCTCATCCTGGGTGCTGACAGTGTAGATTCTGCCCTCCTCCCCTGGGGTTGGATGGGTGGGGGCGTGGGGGCATGAACAAAGGAGAGGATACATAAATGAGCACTGAGCAGCAACACCTCAGAGAAATTAAGGCTGTCAAACCCTCACTTGAAATCAATGTTAATAGGGCCGGGTGCGGCTGCTCACGCCTGTAATCCCAGCACTTTGGGAGGCCGAGGCAGGCAGATCATGAGGTCAAGAGGTCGAGACCAGCCTGACCAACATGGTGAAACACTGTCTCTACTAAAAATACAAAAATTAGCCAGGCGTGGTGGTGCACGCCTGTAATCCCAGCTACTCAGGAGGCTGAGGCAGAAGCATCGTGTGAACCCGGGAGGCAGAGGTTTCAGTGAGCTGAGATGACACCACTGCACTCCAGCCTGGGCGGCAGAGCGAGACTCCATCTCAAAAATAAATAAATAAATAAATAAAAATAAAATAAAATAAATCAATGTAATACAATACGGTCCTTCTGTCCTGAGGTCCTGCATTCATTCATTCACTGGTTCATTCAAACTCAGTTTCTGAGCCCAGGCTCTGTGCAGGATGTGGGAGAACAGGGAATAATGTGGCCCTGTGTCCTGCAGTGCGGTTCTCCTGGATACTGGCTGGAGAAGGGGGCCAGGGCTGAGATGGACCAGGGCTGCAATCACCCAGGTCCAGGCCACAGGTGGCCAGGGAGGCACACAGGTCAGAGTGGGCACTGCTAGCCCAGAACAAAGAGCCAGGGCATGCAGCAAGGGCTTCCTGGAGGAGGCACCATGTGAGCTGGGCCTGGGAGGAACAGGATTGAGACATGTACAGAAGGAGGACATGAGAATACTAAGGCTGGGGAAGGAACGGACAGTCTAGACAAGGAACAGGCAAACCTCTCTGCTTCACGACAGCTGACCACCAGGGGCTGGGGCTGAATTCTGGCACACTGGTGGCCCCAGGAAAAGGTCCAAGGTGTCCCCATCACAGCCCAATCCTGGAAAGCAGGAGGCACTCACCTCATCATCTGACTGCAGGTACATGTGGGTGAACTCCAGCAGCTCCCGCAGCTCGGCGGTCTGGTTGTGGTAGAGCATGGCCTCCTGGAAGGAGGGAAGGACGGGGTAGGGGGTGAGCCATACCCTGTTGCCAGATGGCAAGAAGCCAGGGCTCCTAGGATCTGGGCCCACTGGCCCTCTTCTAGCTCAAGGATCAGAGAATAGGTATCAGCTCACAAGCTAATCAGATCATCGTGGCTGCTTGGAACACTGAGTTAAGGATTCTGAGGGTTTGGTGACAAAGAGTCCCTCAATCGATTAGCAATGTCTGCCACTGACAAGGAAGGCAGGAGTGGCACCATGTGCCCCATATTTGCCAGCCTGGCCCTCAACTCCAACAGATTTCCTCCGTTGGTTACCTAGGGTGTTCCTGGGAAAGAGGGACAAAGGTCAGCAGTGAGGGTAATGAAGGTAGGGAGGGGAGCAGGCAGGAGTGGATGTGTACCTTCATACCTCCCTCGTCTGGACACTGCTGGTGAGGTGGCAGTACCACTGCCATCTTGCAGGTGAGGCAATAGATTAGGAAAGGGCCATGGTCTTCCCAGGACCACACAGCAGTGGGGCTGGGCTCTGAAGCCAGGACTCTAACCTCAACTCATATTCTTTCTTTCCATTTCCCATCCTGCCTTCCATGGAAGCCAGGAGTTTATTTTTTATTATTTATTTATTTATTTTTCTTTTGAGACTGAGTCTCGCTCTGTCACCCAGACTGGAGTGCAGTGGCGCGATCTCCACTCACTGCAAGCTCTGCCTCCCAGGTTCATGCCATTCTCCTGCCTCAGCTTCCCGAGTAGCTGGTACTACAGGCGTCCGCCACCATGCCTGGCTAATTTTTTTTTCTTTTCAGTAGAGACGGGGTTTCACCGTGTTAGCCAGGATGGTCCTGATCTCCTGACCTCGTGATCCACCCGCCTCAGCCTCCCAAAGTGCTGGGAATACAGGCATGAGCCACCGCGCCCGGCCGCCAGGAGTTTATTTTTTACAAAGTGCATATCCAGCAAGTGCCCCAGAAAGCAGTGCCCACCTCCCGGGGCTGGAAGTCCTCCTCTTCCAGGCCCCAGCGAGCCCGGTGGAACCGGTAATACACCAGGTTCTGCTGCATGACGCTGTCCTTGGGGTCGAAGAGCATGTAGCTGGCGGCGCTGCGGGCAGCCTGGCGCACATCATTCACTGCAGCAGGACAGGGGTGAGGAATTGCTCTGGCACTTCCCCTTCAGAGTCAACCCCATCTTCCAGTTCAGGCCAGCACCCCTGCTACCCAGCCACCTCCCAGAATACCTAATGGGCTCCTTATCCCACCCAAGCATAATGCCAGCTAGCATGTAGTGGGCACTTACCCTATGCCAGGCCCTGACTAACTCATCTAAGCCTCACTGTTATTGTCTTTTTATTGTTTTTGAAACAGGGTCTCACTCTATCACCCTGGCTAGAGTGCAGTGGTGCAATTATGGTCACCTCAAGCTTGATCTCCCAGGCTTAGGTGATCCTCTCACCTCAGCCTCCTGAGTAGCTGGGATTACAAGCAGGCACCGCCACGCCCATCTAATTTTTTGTATGTTTTTGTTTGTTTTGAGACAGGGTCTTGTTCTGTCACCAGGTTGGAGTGCAGTGGTGTGATCTCGGCTCACTACAGCCTCTGCCTCCTGGGCTCAAGCAATCCTCCCACCTCAGTCTCCCCAGTAGCTGGGACTACAGGCACGCGCCACCATGCCTGGCTAACTTTTTATATTTTTTGTAGACACGGGGTCTTGTCATGTTGCCCAGGTTGGTCTCGAACTCCTGGGCTCAAGCCATCTGCCTGCCTGGGCCTCCCAAAGTGCTGGGATTACAAGTGTGAACCACCGTGCCCAGCCATGCCTACCTATTACTGTCATCCCCATTTTACAGTCAAGAAATCTGAGTCACAGAGAGGTTAGATAAATTGCTGAAGCTCACACAGCTGGAGAATGATGGCTCTAGTGAATTAGAGGCCCTTAGCCTCTCTGCTATCTGTACCCAGGAAGGGTCTCCTGGCCCCTGGGTTCTCAGCCCCTCTGTTCTGACTCCCGGCTCTGTCTGAATCTTGGCATCTCCGAGCTGCAGGAACACTGGAGGCTGTCCATTCCAGCCCCAGTGGATGCCAGGATCTCTCCAGTGAGGAGAGCCACAAGTCCTGGTGCCACTTTTTATTAGTCATGAGACTAACAGCCCCTTGCCCTATAAGCCTCAGTTTCCCCATCTGAAAAATCGGTCCAGTAATGCCAGCTGCATGGTGTTGGTGAAAGGACCACATAAGATAAAGTGACTTATAAACTTTCAAGTGTTGGCCAGGCATGGTGGCTCACGCCTATAATCCCAGC
Organism: Gorilla gorilla gorilla; assembly: GCF_029281585.2. Lineage (NCBI taxonomy): Eukaryota > Metazoa > Chordata > Mammalia > Primates > Hominidae > Gorilla > Gorilla gorilla. Next base: position 50,659,040 of record NC_073228.2, on the reverse strand, counting down.
ACTTTGGGAGGCTGAGGCAGTGGACCACCTGAGGTCAGGAGTTCAAGACCAGCCTGGCCAACATGGTGAAACCCCGTCTCTACTAAAAATACAAAAACTAGCTGGGCGTGGTGGCAGGCACCTATAATCCCAGCTACTCAGGAGGCTAAGGGAATCACTTGAACCCGGGAGGCAGAGGTTGCAGTGAGCCGAGATCGTGCCCCTGCACTCTAGCCTGGGCAAGAGTGAAACTCCGTTTCAAAAATAAAAATAAACTGTCAAGTGCTCTGCAGTTGTTGGTTGTCTAGTCATTTGCCCAAAAGACCCTCTTCTTCTCCCTGAGGCTGCTGTCTGTTCTCACTCAGAAGCCTCTCACCTGCCCCAGACTCCCAGGGTGCATTCCCCATATTCCCACCACCCCTAGACTTTCCTCCTATCACCCAGGGTCCTCAATACTGAAGGAAAGCTCCCCACAACTCTGGGAGGCTCCCATGCAGTCCTCTCCCTCATCACCTCGTCCCCTGCCCAAGCCAGTCCACCCAGGGGGCTCACACTTATAGTAGGCAAACTGCAGGTAGTGGTACATGGTGGCCACGAACTTGTCCACGAAGTAGCCACCCACATTGGGGGTCAAATTGGCCTCACAGTCCACCTTGCACTGCAGGGACTCTGCAAAGAGATCTGAGGGTGGGAGGCAGCAGTGAGAGGCTGGCATTGCAATGAACATCTCCGTCCCCCCAGTGGAGAAGACTCTAAATCCAAGCTCTGCCTACCAAGCCAAGCTGCTTGTCCAGAAAATGTGTTGCTGTTGCAATCACAGGAGAGAATGTCTGTAAAGTGCTTGGCATACTATATGACAAGTGATGGTGAGGAAGATGACTGTGGGCTGGGCTGACTCACCACCCCCGCCACTCAACCACCACCCCAAGCCAGAGGGAGCCAGAGCATTCTGGGAGAGCAGCAGGTGAGGTCCAGAAATGGGGCAGAAGTCCAAACAGAGAAACTAAAGGACAGTCTTTTTTTTTTTTTTTTGAGACAGAGTCTCGCCTTGTCGACCAGGCTGGAGTGCAGTGGCGCGATCTCGGCTCAGTGCAACCTCCACCTCCCAGGTTCAAGCGATTCTCCTGCCTCAGCCTCCCGAGTAGCTGGGATTACAGGTCCCGCCACCACGACCAGCTAATTTTTGTACTTTCAGTAGAGAAGGGGTTTCACCATGTTGGTCAGGCTGGTCTTGAACTCCTGACCTCGTGATCTGCCTGCCCCGGCCTCCCAGAGTGCTGAGATTACAGGTGTGAGCCACCACACCTGGCCAAGTACAGTCCTTTCTGCCCCTGCTCGAGGGACCCCAGGGTTAGAGATCCCAAGACTAGGTGTAATTTCTGGTTATCACCTGCTTTCTGCACACACCTGCTGGGCTACCTCTCACCGCTGCACCTTTGCATCTGCACTGCCCTCTGCCTGGAAGGCCTATGAACCCAAGCTTCCCAAACCCTTTAGGGATGTCACTGCCTCTACTCACTGATCCAGCCCCTTGGACACTCCCAGCTGGGGCCCCTGCACCCAGCGTCTTTCTCAACAGACAAGGCCTTCCTCCCGGCTGGCTCCTCCGCATTCGCAGTGCTCCACGTGCATGAAGGGGACATCTGCCTTACCGTGCCCTGTGGGTGAGAGGACCGCCCACCGTGGTCTGGGTGGCTGATACCTGCTATGGCCGGGTAGAAGTCCTTGAAGTCCACCTGCTCATGGGCCCCTTCACAGCCGGCCAGGCACCGGGCAAAGACTGCCAGGTACTCTGCCAAGGCCCGCTCCATGTCCTCCGTGCTGCTGCGGAAATCCCCGCTGTTGTAGAGCTTCACAGCCCGGAGGAACACGGCCTGGAAGGGGCGTGGCAGGGGGAGTCAGGGCGCCCCCAACATCTCCCCTCCTCTACTAGCCCTCCTCTACAAGCCTCCTCCTGACCCTCCACCCCACCTCGTAGGGCTGGGCCTCTAGGTCCGTGAGGGACTCGTCGGCGACGTCCAGCATCCCCCGATAGTAGCTGAGATACTTGGCGGTCAGCTCGTGCTTCGGGTTCCTCTGGAGGAAGGTGTAGGCCGCCGCCACCGCCTTCTCCAGCCGGTTAGCCTGGTCGGGGGGTAGGGGGTGTGGGAGCGGGTCAGCAAGACCGGAGCTCGCGGCCCCGAGCGCACGGCGGGCTTCGTGCCTCGGGTGAAGGTAACGCTCCTTCGACCGATCTGTGGGGAGCCACGACGCCCAGCCCGAGACAGGTCCCCGGGTGGGGGCGGGCTCCCACCTTGAACAGCGCGTAGTGCAGGTACTGGTAGGGCAGGCGGCTCTGGAAGTCACGCAGCAGCTGCCGCGGCGGGTAGGGCACCTGGAAGGCGGGCAGCGTCCGCTTGCAGCGCCGCAGGCAGGCGGCTCGCTCCAGGACGCGGCCGAAGAGCCGCAGCTCGCAGGCCCACTCGTCTGCGCGGCCGCCGTCGGGGTCGGGCTTGGGCGCGGGCGAGGAGCCGCTGCAGTTGGCGTGGCAGAAGGCCTCGCTGTCGCGCAAGAGCCGGTGCAGCCGCAGCGCCGCCTCCAGGTAGCGCGCGCTCTCGCGCCAGCTCTCTCCCTCGTACTGCTCCAGAGCGTGCCCGTAGGCCGCGGCCAGCGGCATCAGGTCCTCGGGCGGGAAGCCCCGGAAGCTGTACTTCTCGTACTGCGCCCCGGCGCTGCCCAGCAGCAACCACAGCAGCCCCCACGCCACCTGAGCCATGCCCGCCGCGCCGCCGGCTCTCCGGAGCTGAGCTGGCGGCCCCGCGGACGGAAGGGGACAGGGCCGGGCCCCGGGCGGGCGACGCGCCCGCTGGGTCTTAGCGCCGGGCACGAGGCGGCAAGGTGGGGCGGGGCCTGGGTCACGACGTCTTCCCTCTTTTCCCAGAGGGTCCGATAGTGTCATTAAGTCCTCTCCGTCGGCCCGGGCTCCTGCCTTGGGGGTGTCCCCTAGGTAGAGAATGAGTCGGGGAGCGCTTCCCGCCAGAGATGGGAAGCCCAGGAAGCCCCTCCCCATGCAAACAGTGCCCCCGCCTGAGATCAGGACACTGAGTGAGGGCCGCCTCCTCTGCGCTGCCCATAAGAGAGGGAAGCCCTGGAGCCGGGCCTTCCGTCGCTGCGCCCTCCTGCACCCTCCGAGTGTCTCCCCCGCCCACGTCGGAGGTACACACCTGCTGTCACCTGCACAACTTGCGCTGCCACCACCCCCCACTCCATCTCCGTGCCCGTCACATCCCAAGTCACAAAGTCCTTCTTGCAGTCCAGCTTTTGCGGGACCAAGCTGCTCTTCCCTGGAGATGCCTTCCCTTGGAGTACAGCTGGGGTCACGGATGAGCACGGAGATGCCTCTCACACTCCGCGACATCACCACCCACCTGGCGGGGACTAGAATTCGAAGTGCCCGCGAAAGAAGCAAGGTTCATCTCCGCCCGGCTTTAGGACCCGGGGGCTCCGGAAAAAGACATTGAACTTTTTTTTTTTTTTTCCTTTGGTGTCCTCTCAGAGTTCTCATCTTTCCCGAGCCTCTCTCCCTGGCCAGGCCCCAGGTCTCGCAGCCAGGGATGGAGATGGGGGGAGGGGGAACCTGGAGTTCTTTGTAGTGCCTCCCTCCGACTCTAACACACTCAGCCTGGCCCCTTCCTCCTATTGCAACCCCCTCCCCCGCTCCTCCCGGCCAGGCCAGCTCAGTCTTCCCAGCCCCCATTCCACGTGGACCAGCCAGGGCGGGGGTAGGGAAAGAGGACAGGAAGGGGGGGAGCCAGTTCTGGGAGGCGGGGGGAAGGAGGTTGGTGGCGACTCCCTCGCTCGCCCTCACTGCCGGCGGTCCCAACTCCAGGCACCATGTTCCCCGCGGGCCCCCCCAGCCACAGCCTCCTCCGGCTCCCCCTGCTGCAGTTGCTGCTACTGGTGGTGCAGGCCGTGGGGAGGGGGCTGGGCCGCGCAAGCCCGGCCGGGGGCCCCCTGGAAGATGTGGTCATCGAGAGGTACCACATCCCCAGGGCCTGTCCCCGGGAAGTGCAGATGGGGGATTTTGTGCGCTACCACTACAACGGCACTTTTGAAGATGGCAAGAAGTTTGATTCAAGGTAACCCCGGTTGGGCGCCCCCGGATTCACCACTCCGTCCCCTGAACCCGGGGTCCTGTTTCCTTGTTGCCTCTTTTAAGCTCTGCATCCCAATACTCTAACCCTAGACAGCACCCCTGGGGCCTCCCAGACACCCATCTCCCCAAAGATACCCTCCTGCCCCCACTTCCAAACCCTCACTTCTCAAAGGATCCCATTTCTTTCTCACAAGCTCTCCACATCCCGGAAAGGACTCGATAATCAAGGTGAACTGCCTTGTGTAGTTACCAGGGCTGTATTTAATGACCTGATGGAGAGGGGTGTTCTGATCTACAGTGTTGGGGGGAAGGGGGTGGTCCCTGCTGCTTAAGAACCCTGGGATGGTCTATCAGCCTGGACCCCGTACCTTTCCATCCACCCTGACTCCCCTTCTGGTTCCACTGTTTTCAGTGCCTTTGTGGTCAGAGAAGAGGGAATAGAACTTTTTTTTGGAGGGGGTGGGAGTTTTCAGCGGCTGGTGGGTATTATAAGAAGACAGCCGGCTGGACCTGGGGGTAGCCATGGCTCCCTGCGGAGGCCCTGTCTGTCTACGTGTCACACAGTCGGACATGCCACCCTGGGCTCCTTGGAGGAATTTCATTCCTCTCTCTCTGGTTCTCCTGGAACCCTCATCTCTCTCCATTTTAGGTACACCAGGCCAGAGGCACAGGCCGCCCATTTTTGCCAGCCTTGGGGTTTGTAAGGTGGCCTCCTGGTCTGATCCAGGCCTTTGGTCTGCCCCAGCAAGTCCACTTTTGTTAGCGGGGACAGGGCAGGGCTGTATGCCAGCGTCAGGGGTAAACCTAGGGTCCCAGTTACACACAGACCCCACAGCACACTGAAAGAAGTCAGTGTTTCTTAGACTCTCCTCTGAAACACACAACTCAGACCACAGGAAATTAGTGGCCATGACTTTAGAGGCAGGCATATATTGGGGTAAGCCTACAAACTCCAAGAGTCCCAAGACCCTGGTTCAAATCCAGGCTATGACCATGGACAGAGAATTTTGTCTCTTTAGGTATCACTTTCCTTATCTGAAAAGTGGAGACAAAAACAGAACAGGACCTACTTGCTAAGGCTGATGTTAGGACTCCAAGGACATGGATGAATGAACGTAGGCTTCTCACAGGGCCTGGCAGTCCTCCAGCCAGTTCAGCACACATTAACATTGACCCTGAGGAAAACCGTATGACCTGATGCTGTGGAACTTGTAGAAACTTAATGCAGAGCTTAAGCCTTCATAACAACACTGAGAAGGAAACAGTCCAGACTTAAAACCTGTCTGCTTGGTGGGCAAATTCAGATATAGGGTAGTAGCCAGAAGTGCAGCCCTGAGCCCTTGACTGCTAGGAGTGAGGCAGGGGTTGGGATTTAGGGGTTGTCGTCCCTGATGGGGACTCTGGGAGCCCAGCTCATGAGTGTTGAGCTTGGAAAACTTTTTGTTTTTTAGCTGGAGTCTCGCTCTGTCGCCCAGGCTGGAGTGCAGTGGCGCGATCTCAGCTCACTGCAACCTCCGCCTCCTGGGTTCAAGCAATTCTCCTGCTTCAGCCTCCCAAGTAGCTGTGATTACAGGCGCATGCCACCACGCCCAGCTAATTTTTGTTTGTTTGTTTGTTTTTGTTTTTTGAGACAGAGTCTCACACTGTTGCCTGGGCTGGAGTGCAATGGAGTAATCTCAACTCACTGCAACCTCCGCCTCTGCCTCCCAGGTTCATGTGATTCTCCTGCCTCAGCCTCCCGAGTAGCTGGGATTACAGGTGCACACCACCACACCCGGCTAATTTTTTTGTATTTTTAGTAGAGAGGGGTTTCACTATGTTGGCCAGACTGGTCTCGAAAAAGGCAGTTGGGTATTATAAGAAGACAGCCAGCTGGACCTGGGGGTAGGGCATGGCTCCCTGCGGAGGCCCTGTCTGTCTACGTGTCACACAGTCAAACATGCCACCCCGGCCTCGTGATCCGCCCACCTCGGCCTCCCAAAGTGCTGGGATTACAGGCGTAAGCCACGGCGCCCAGCCTTAATTTTTCATATTTTAGTAGAGATGGCGTTTCACCATGTTGCTCAGGCTGGTCACAAACTCCTGAGCTCAGGCAATCCACCCTCCTCAGCCTCCCAAAGTGTTAGAATTACAGGCGTGAGCCCCCGTGCCCACACAACTTAGAAAACTTTTTTTTTTTTGAGACGGAGTCTTGCTCTGTCCCCCAGGCTGGAGTGCAGTAGCGCGATCTCTGCTCACTGCAAGCTCCGCCTCCTGGGTTCACACCATTCTCCTGCCTCAGCCTCCAGATTAGCTGGGACTACAGGCGCCTCCACAATTTTTTTTGTATTTTTAGTACAGACGGGGTTTCACCATGTTAGCCAGGGTGGTCTCCATCTCCTGACCTCATGATCTGCCTCCTCGGCCTCCCAAAGTGCTGGGATTACAGGCGTGAGCCACTGCGCTCGGCCAGAAAACTTTCTTAACCCATGGCCCCTTCAATTAAAAAAAAAAAAAAATCTCCCATCCTCACTTTACTTCTGAAAACTTAAAATAAATTAAAAGTGTATATAATTGGCTGGGCGCAGTGGCTCACTCCTGTAATCCCAGCACTTTGGGAGGCCCAGGCAGGCAGATCACTTGAGGCCAAGAGTGACCAGCCTGGGCAACATGGAGAAAGCCCTCTCTACTAAAAATACAAAAATTAGCCAGATATGGTGATGCATGCCTGTGATCCCAGCTGCTACTTGGGAGGCTGAGGCAGGAGAATCGCTTAAACCCGGGAGGTGGAGGTTGCAGTGAGCCGATTGCACCACTGCACTCCAGCCTGGGTGACAGAGTCGAGACTCCATCTCCAAAAATACATAGGTATAAGTAAAAATAAATACATTAATTAAAAGTGTATAACTAAAAACAAACAAAAGCCATGACACTTTTAGAATAGGCTTTTTTTTTTTTTTTTGAGAGGGAGTCTCACTCTGTCGCCAGGCTGGAGTCCAGTGGCGCGATTTCAGCTCATTGCAACCTCCGCCTCCCGGGTTCACGCCATTCTCCTGCCTCAGCCTCCTGAGTAACTGGGACTACAGGCGCCCGCCACCACACCTGGCTAATGTTTTGTATTTTTAGTAAAGACGGGGTTTCACTGTGTTAGCCAGGATTGTAGAATAGGCCTTTTCAAAATGTGAAACCAGTTCCCACCCCACCTCTGCTCTCCCGTCTTTTCCTTGGAGAGCCAATAGTATAATGGCAAATTTTAGAACTCAGCTGACTACATATTAGCTGTGTGACCTTGGGCAAGGCACTGAGTCTCTCAAGTCTCCATTGCTTTCATAAGAAAAATGAGAACAAGAATGCCCACCTCACAGGGGAGAGAAAGAAGATACGGAATGTAAAATGCCAAGCATTTAATCCCATATAGTAATGCTCCTCTGCCCCTCCGTGCTGTACCTACCACTCCCCACTTGCTGTCAGCAAATAGTAGCAGCCATCAGGCCCGTGCATCCCACCCAACCCCATCCCAGGGCAATAGCAGCCCTTGTCCTCCTCAGGGACTTGCCTTTCGCAACAGTCCGTTCTCTTAAGGTGGGCGTCACGGCCGACCTAGGAGGGGGACTTGAAAAGGAGGTGAGAAGTGTGTGCATATCTACACCTGGATATAGGGAGGGGGGATTGTGTGCGTGTGTGCAGGCACACCTGTGCATCTATGCCACCATGGGCAGTGTGTGTGTCTGAGGTCACTGTATCCCATCTGTCCCTCCCCCCCCAGCTATGATCGCAACACCTTGGTGGCCATCGTGGTGGGTGTGGGGCGCCTCATCACTGGCATGGACCGAGGCCTCATGGGCATGTGTGTCAACGAGCGGCGACGCCTCATTGTGCCTCCCCACCTGGGCTATGGGAGCATCGGCCTGGGTGAGAAGGGCTGGGGCACAGGCCGGGGGTGGAGGAGACCACGAGGCAGAATCAGGGATCCTGGGGTGAGAAAACTGAAGTGCGGAGATGAGGAGTGACTTGCCCAATGTCACACTGTGCACGCAGTATGAAGAGTGGCAGCTCTGGCTGGGGCAGTGGCTGACATATATGGTCCCAGAGTTTTGGGAGGCCGAGGTGGGAGGATTGCTTGAACCCAGGAGTTCCAGACCAGCCTAGGCAACATAGTGAGACCTCGTCTCTACAAAAAATAAAATAAATTATCCAGGTGTGGTGGTGTGTGCCTGTAGTCCCAACTACTCAGAAGGCTCAGGTGGGAGGATTGCTTGACCCCGGGAGGCTGCAGTGAGCCATGATCATGCCACTGAATTCCACCCTGTGTGACAGAGCAAAACCCCATCTTTTTTTCTTTTCTTTTTTTTTTTTTTTTGAGACAGCATCTCACTCTGTTGCACAGGCTGGAGTTTAGTGGTGCGATCTCGGCTCACTGCAACCTCAGCCTCCTGGGCTCAAGCAATCCTCCCTCTCAGCCTCCCAAATAGCTGGGACTACAGGTGCACACCACCACACGTGGCTAATTTTTTGTATTTTTAGTAGAGATGGGGTTTCGCCATGTTGCGCAGGCTGGTCTTGAACTCCTGGGCTCAAGCCATCCACCTGCCTTGGCCTCCCACAGTGCTGGGATAACACGCATGAGCCACTGTGTCCGGCCCCCTATCTCTTAAAAAAAAAAAAACAAAAATAGTGGCATCTCTGTCCCTGGTTTGGGTCTCTTGGTGCTGGGATGAGAGGAAGGGGAATAACAGGGCCCTGGCTGGGATCGTGGTTGGCAGAGCAGAACTCTGAGACCTCCACGCTGCTGCGCCCTCACAGCAGGGCTCATTCCACCGGATGCCACCCTCTACTTCGATGTGGTTCTGCTGGATGTGTGGAACAAGGAAGACACCGTGCAGGTGAGCACATTGCTGCGCCCGCCCCACTGCCCCCGCATGGTCCAGGACGGCGACTTTGTCCGCTACCACTACAATGGCACCCTGCTGGACGGCACCTCCTTCGACACCAGGTAAGGGGCTGGAGGGGAGCCCTGAAGCACTGGGGACTGTGGCATGGGGAGCGGGAATCCGGGGCCCAGCCTGCCTCTCCCACCTCCACCTCATTTTCTGCAGCTACAGTAGGGGCGGCACTTATGACACCTACGTCGGCTCTGGTTGGCTGATCAAGGGCATGGACCAGGGGCTGCTGGGCATGTGTCCTGGAGAGAGAAGGAAGATTATCATCCCTCCATTCTTGGCCTATGGCGAGAAAGGCTATGGTGAGGGTGGGCAAGGACACAAGGGGAAATTCCGCAGAAGAGGGAAAACCCAGGCCTCCACATACAGTTGCTCAGGTTGTATACTGCACGAGGGCATCCAACCAAGGACTCAAGGCGGGATGAAATCTACCCTTGGTGCTACTAAGAAGGGGTGCTTTGGCCGGGCGCGGTGGCTCACGCTTGTAATCCCAGCACTTTGGGAAGCCAAGGCGGGAGGATCACGAGGTCAGGAGATCGAGACCACGGTGAAACCCCGTCTCTACTAAAAATACAAAAAAATTAGCCGGGCGTGGTGGCGGGCGCCTGTAGTCCCAGCTACTCGGAGAGGCTGAGGCAGGAAAATGACGTGAACCCGGGAGGCGGAGCTTGCAGTGAGCCGAGATCGCGCTACTGCACTCCAGCCTGGGTGACAGAGCGAGACTCCGTCTCAAAAAAAAAAAAAAAAAAGAAGGGGTGCTTTATTCTGATTCACACGAAGGCTCAGTATGAGCCGGTGGTGGCCCTGGGGAAAACCCAGCTCAGGCCTTACTGGAGGAGCAAGAAGCAGGGCTGCTGATGGGCGGGAAAGGGCTCTGGAGAGTGGGGCTAGTGTCTTGCATGGTGCCCACTGGGCCTTCCTGAGTCAAGAAGGAGCCTCGGCTTGCTCCCCAATTTTATCGTTCAAGCCCTATCCCTTCCCCAGGGACAGTGATCCCCCAACAGGCCTCGCTGGTCTTTCACGTCCTCCTGATTGACGTGCACAACCCGAAGGACACTGTCCAGCTAGAGACGCTGGAGCTCCCCCCCGGCTGTGTCCGCAGAGCCGGGGCCGGGGACTTCATGCGCTACCACTACAATGGCTCCTTGATGGACGGCACCCTCTTCGATTCCAGGTCAGGAGGGTCTTGAGGTGGAAGGGCGGGGGCTGGGTGAAACGTGGAAGAAGCTGGGGATCACTCTGAGCTGCCTGGAAGGGGAGGGCCCCTTTGACTCCCTTCCTGGCCCTCCCGCCTTGTATTGCAGCTACTCCCGCAACCACACCTACAATACCTATATCGGGCAGGGTTACATCATCCCCGGGATGGACCAGGGGCTGCAGGGTGCCTGCATGGGGGAACGCCGGAGAATTACCATCCCCCCGCACCTCGCCTACGGGGAGAATGGAACTGGTAGGGGCGTTCCCCAGCCACCACCTCAGCTCCTCCTCCGAACTGCCCCGTTGTGTCTAGGCCACCCCCTCCCACAGTGGGATTCCAGCCACCGCTCGGCCCCTCTCATCACAAAAACATGCATGCAGCTTAAATCTTGTCACCCCATCTGACTCCTGCCACACAGACTCCATCGGTTTCCTCCAGGGCAGCGCCCCACTTCGCCCCTTCCGCAGTGGAGAAGGGCAGCCAAGTTTGGGGAGGGAGGGTGGTTATGGAAAAACAGAACCAGCATACACCCAGGACCCAGCTGTGCTGGGAGCCAAAGTGTCCTCACCTGTCAAATGGGCAAGCCATGCGGATCCACAGGGTAAGTTACTGGGAGTCTGCAAGACGGTGAGTGGAAAAGGGCTTTCTTACTGGAAAGCCACCTTCCCCTGCCCCCTGCCCCAGTGAAAGTTTGTTAGAATTGACTCTGGACAAACATCCCGTCCCATCCTCCTTTGGATCCTCAGGGTCGGGAAGGGGTATCAGGTCTGGGGACCTCCATGGAGAGACCTCAAGTAGCCTCTCCTAGTGCTCTGAGCTGACCACACTCCCCCATTCTGGCCTCAGGAGACAAGATCCCTGGCTCTGCCGTGCTAATCTTCAACGTCCATGTCATTGACTTCCACAACCCTGCGGATGTGGTGGAAATCAGGACACTGTCCCGGCCATCTGAGACCTGCAATGAGACCACCAAGCTTGGGGACTTTGTTCGATACCATTACAACTGTTCTTTGCTGGACGGCACCCAGCTGTTCACCTCGTGGGTCCGGGGTGGGGCCGGGACTGGGCAGGTGGGTGGGCACAAGCATGGGGAGTCCTCCTCAGTGCACCCCCGATGCCTGCTCCTCCCTCTTGGTCCTCGAGCGCCAGGGGAGCATTCAACCTCTTGCTGCTTCTGTAAGTCCCCATCTCGGAGCATGTCGAGGAGATGAAATTCTCTGCTTCGCAGGGGAAGGGAAGGTGAAGCCAACAGTTGGGGGAGAACTGCTCTTTCCATTTCACAGAGGGGAAACTGACGCAGGGAGCCATGAGCCCTCGAGGCCACACTTTAGGGGGCAGAGGCAAGATGAGAAGGGAACCCCACGTCTACACAGCTGGGCCCCTGCACTCTGCTGCGTGGCCCAAGTCACCAGTGGGAGTAACTCCGGAACTGAGGGCTTGTTCTGGGCCCACCTCAGAGGGAGAGGGGTGTGCGCTGGCAGGGGACAGGGTGGCTGCTGACCTGGGCATCTGCTCTCCCCCAGGCATGACTACGGGGCCCCCCAGGAGGCGACTCTCGGGGCCAACAAGGTGATCGAAGGCCTGGACACGGGCCTGCAGGGCATGTGTGTGGGAGAGAGGCGGCAGCTCATCGTGCCCCCGCACCTGGCCCACGGGGAGAGTGGAGGTGAGGGGCTGAGACCATTTTTTTTTTTTTTTTTTTTTTTTTTTTTTGAGATGGAGTCTGACTCTGTCACCCAGGCTGGAGTGCAGTGGTGTGCTCTCAGCTCACTGCAACCTCCACTTCCCAGGTTCAAGTGATTCTCCTGCCTCAGCCTCCCGAGTAGCTGGGATTACAGGCACCTGCCACCGTGCCCAGCTAATTTTTGTATTTTTAGTAGAGACAGGGTTTTGCCATGTTGTTCAGGCTGGTCTTGAGCTCCTGACCTCAGGTGATCCACCCGCCTTGGCCTCCCAAAGTGCTGGGATTATAATCGTGAGCCACTGCGCCCGGCCCGAGACCGTAATCTGACTGGCATCTGTCCCTTTTGCTCCTGCCCATTGTGGGTCTGATGGCTGGTGGGAGGAGTCAGGAATGCCTTCAGGATGGCTCCTTAAACATCCCATGCCCCACTCTCCAGCCCAGCCCCAGGGGGGGAAACTGGCCTGTGGGCTGGGAAACAGTGAAGCCAGGCCCAGACCCTGGCCTGACTAGGACCCCTCCCTTCTCTCCTGCCCTCCCTCCAGCCCGGGGAGTCCCAGGCAGTGCTGTGCTGCTGTTTGAGGTGGAGCTGGTGTCCCGGGAGGATGGGCTGCCCACAGGCTACCTGTTTGTGTGGCACGAGGACCCTCCTGCCAACCTGTTTGAAGACATGGACCTCAACAAGGATGGCGAGGTCCCTCCGGAGGAGGTGGGTGAAGGTTCAGTCCTAATAGCCATGCCCACGCAATCCCTGCACCCAGGAAGCATCGAGGAAGAAGACGTCCCCCGTCCGGACTGCCCACCCGCCCTGGTGCTCCTGCCTGCGCTGAGTCCCACGCCTCAAGCTCCTTGTCCCTGCTTTTTCCTGGGCACACATGCAGGCTGTTCCCTACCTGAGACCAGTCACAGACTATCCCCCATGCCACGCCTCCACCCCAGCCCCCACCAGGACCCCAGCACCAGTGCCTTTCCCAGCCCTTCCTGAGTTACAGGGTGCGGGGGAGCCTGGGAAAAAAGAAGAAAAAGAAAGCACTCACTGGCCTCCACCCGGGGCCCCTCCCAAGGCCATGACCCTCACTGCCCGCTCCCCCGGCTCTCCCCTCCCCCAGTTCTCCACCTTCATCAAGGCTCAAGTGAGTGAGGGCAAAGGACGCCTCATGCCTGGGCAGGACCCTGAGAAAACCATAGGAGACATGTTCCAGAACCAGGACCGCAACCAGGACGGCAAGATCACAGTCGACGAGCTCAAGCTGAAGTCAGATGAGGACGAGGAGCGGGTCCACGAGGAGCTCTGAGGGGCAGGGAGCCTGGCCAGGCCTGAGACACAGAGGCCCACTGCGAGGGGGACAGTGGCGGTGGGACTGACCTGCTGACAGTCACCCTCCCTCTGCTGGGATGAGGTCCAGGAGCCAACTAAAACAATGGCAGAGGAGACATCTCTGGTGTTCCCACCACCCTAGATGAAAATCCACAGCACAGACCTCTACCGTGTTTCTCTTCCATCCCTAAACCACTTCCTTAAAATGTTTGGATTTGCAAAGCCAATTTGGGGCCAGTGGAGCCTGGGGTTGGATAGGGCCATGGCTGGTCCCCCACCATACCTCCCCTCCACATCACTGACACAGCTGAGCTTGTTATCCATCTCCCCAAACTTTCTCTTTATTTGTACTTCTTGTCATCCCCACTCCCAGCCTCTATTCCTCTATGTGACAGCTCCCTAGGACCCCTCTGCCTTCCTCCCCAATCCTGACTGGCTCCTAGGGAAGGGGACGGCTCCTGGAGGGCAGCCCTACCTCTCCCATGCCCTTTGCCCTCCTCCCTCACCTCCAGTGGAGGCTGAGCTGACCCTGGGCTGCTGGAGGCCGGACTGGGCTGTAGTTAGCTTTTCGTCCCTAAAGAAGGCTCCTTTCCCTAAGGAACCATAGAAAAGGAAGAAAACAAAGGGCATGTGTGAGGGAAGCTGCTTGGGTGGGTGTTAGGGCTATGAAATCTCGGATTTGGGGCTGAGGGGTGGGAGGGAGGGCAGAGCTCTGCACACTCAAAGGCTAAACTGGTGTCAGTCCTTTTTTCCTTTGTTCCAAATAAAAGATTAAACCAATGGCCTTAGGATGTCTTTTGGAACAGGTTGAGGGGCAGGGGGGAATGGCTAGGGGATGAAGTGGGGGTTGTGGGAGGCCTTTAGACCCAGAGATTGGGGAAAAAGTTAAACCAGGCTGTTTCCATGGCCTCATTAGCTCCAGACAGCATGTCCCCAGGTCAGGGGCTCCCCATCTGGAGGTTTCCTGCCTGCCCTGGGCCTAACCTGGGGTCTTCGCTGTGGGAAGGGAGCCCTGCTCTGTGGAGTGGGTGAATGTGTAAAGGGGGGAGGCCTCCAGCAGGGTGTGGAGAGATGATCCTCATCCTCCAATTGTCCCCATTGAATGGGAAAGACAAGGTCCCTGACCTCAAAACACAACCTACAAAGTTCAAGGATTAAATTAAACCACACAAGTCAGATTATCCTTTTCCATAGATCATTTCCAATACTATGATATTCCCGTCTCTCCCTGCTCCTGGCCACCACCTGTTACCACCTGCCCACCCTTCTCCCTCTTGCTAGGGGAAAGGTAATGGAGTTCAGATCTCCACAGTGTCTTGCAGGAGGACTTCAGCCACCAACCAGGCCATCTGTCCTCGCTTGCCTGGTATGACCCGAGCATTCTGAGGACGGGGTGGGGACTTAGGAAAGAAAATGACAGGACTGGACTCATATAGCAAACTGCCCCCATCAGCACTTCTTGCCCAGGGTCCCCTAAGAGACGTGACTGCTCCCCACGGGCAATGACCGACATTCTCTGGCCCCGAAGCATCCAGAAAGCTCCTTGATTGAAGTCTTTTTTTTTTTTTTTTTTGAGACAGGGTCTCGCTCTGTCACCACAGCGCAGTGGTATGATCTCAGCTCACTGCAACCTCCGCCTGCCAGGTTCAAGTGATTCTCCTGCTTCAGCCTCCTGAGTAGCTGGGATTACAGGCATGGGCCACCAAGCCCAGCTAATTTTTGTATTTTTAGTAGAGACAGGGTCTTACCATGTTGGCCACACTAGTCTCAAACTCTTGACCTCAAGTGATCTGCCACCCTGGCCTCCCAGAGTGCTGGGATTACAGGCATGAGCCACTGCGCCGGCCAAGAAAGCTCCTTGATTAAAGTCTGGAAGTGGTTACTAACCCAGCCTCAGATGGTGGCCACTCCCTCCTCCCAAAAACGAATGGAACAGGCCTGAAGCAGAGAAATGCAGCAAAAGGCATGGGCTTTGGTCAGAAACATTCAAATCCTGGCTCCAGCTCCTAGCTATGGAGTTTGGGCAAGTTACCCATCCTGCCTGAGCCATCTGGAAGCAGGAGGAGCTGCACCTACTTGTGGGGTCATTGTGAGGGTCAACTGGCAGGCACCCAAGTGCCCAGAGTGGCACCTGGGACACCGCAGGCCTTCAGTAACATCTGTATTACCTCCCGCTTCACATCTGCAGAATAACAGAACTTTCCAACGGCTAGCCGAACACTGCAGGAAGGGTGCTGGTGATTTCCTCTAAGGCTAAGAAAATGCTGAACTGGCTCTTCAGGGTCGGCCCAATAATGCAAGACCACAGTGCACACATCACTTGTTTCACCTTGGCACAGTCTCCCTCAGGTCCCTGCTCTAAATTCCCCTTTTCAGGTCATCCACTTTAGTGGCCCTGACCCATGAGAGGAGGGGAAAGGAGAGCCTAGGGCATAGGGGGACAGCCACACACGAACGCATCCCCTCAGGGATCCCTAAAGGGGGGGCTCTCAGACAGGGTTGCCTCAACCCCACCGATCCCAAATGAATTTCAAGTTTGATGGCTGAATCAGAATAAAGTCAAACCACTGTAGGCTAGAACACACCCTTTCAGCCCCACGCTGAACCAGACAGACACAATCAGGCTGTGCTCGGATGGGGTCTCAGGCCAATTTGTGGTGGTTCTCAAACTGTGTTCCTAGAAGCATCCCATGTGCCCCCAGGGCCAAAAGGTCCAGGTTCTACCCCCACCCACATCCCCTGAATCAGAGCAGCTTTTTTTTCATTTTAAAAATTTTGATCTGTTTCACACATTATATTTGTTTGAACTTCCCATGTTTAAAAATTTTGAAGAAAATCCCTGGAGTAGACAATCCCTAGAGCACTGACATGCTGTGGTCCAAGGTTCACCAGGAACAGTGCCTGTGCCCTGCCACATGGCGGGGTTCCTTCAAGCCTCTGGTGATGCAGGTGCTCAGGGAAAGGAGGACGGAGGGGCGCGGAAGGACCCAGCCACTGCTGGCCACCCTGGCCTCTGCTCTGTGTTCACAGGGGAGTGGACTCTGGGGAGGCGCCCCTCCTCACCACGGCCTGCAGGCCGGGCTGGAGCCTGCGCCTTCAGGGGCCTTGCATCTCCAGCTGGACCCCCTGGCACAGGATGTGCTGCAGTAGCCCGTTGACCACATCCAGAGTCTCATCCTTCTCCAGCACGATGTCATAGGAGTCCATGTAGCGCTCCCGCCGCTCCTCCACCTGCCCGGAATGAGAGGCAGAAGCCAGAGGGTCCCCAAATGCCCTGCTCTCCGTAGCTCACTCTCAAAGCCCCTGGCGCTGGGGAGGAGAGCATTCAAGCAGCAACTCCCAGCTCCCTTTTGAGAGCCAAAGGAGTTCAAGGTTACCGGGCCTACCCTTTGGAGACAGATGAGGGATGGGCATGGGCTATCACAATTAACCCTTGGGTCAATACAAAAGGACAGTAACAAGGAATAAAAACAAAAAACCAGATGTTGCCACTTTGGGAGGCTGAGGCAGAAGGATCATCTGAGCCCAAGAGTTTGAGACCAGCCCAGGCAACATGGCAAAAGCCCATCTCTACAAAAATTGGCCGGGCATGGGGGTGGGTGCCTGTAGTCCCACCTACTCGGGAGACTGAGGCAGAAAGGATCACTTGAGCCCAGGAAATTAAGGCTACAGTGAGCCAAGATTGAGCCATGACACTCCAGCCTAGGTGACAAAGTGAGGCCCTGTCTCAAAAAAAAAAAAAAAAAAAAAAAAAAAAACAGATGTTGCCTCTAATCCATCTGGACTGAATTTCTCTCTTTCTTTCTTTCTTTTTTGAGATAGGATCTCACTCTGCTGCGTAGGCTGAAGTGCAGTGGCATAATCTTGGCTCACTGCAGCTTCAACCTCCTGGACTCAAGTGATCTTCCTGCCTCAGCCTCCTGAGTAACTAGAACTACAGGCATGCTAACCACACCCAGCTAATTGTTGTTGCTGTTGTTGAGACAGGGTCTCACTATGTTGCCCAGGCTGGTCTCAAACTCCTGGCCTCAAGTGATCCCCCTGCCCTGGCCTCCCAAAGTGGGGCGGTTATAGGCATGAGCCACCGCACCTGACCACGACCCATTTTTTTTTTTTTTTTTTTTTTTTTGAGATGGAGCCTCGCTCTGTCACCCAGACTGGAGTGCAGTGGTGCAATCTCAGCTCACTGCAACCTCCACCTCTGGGTTCAAGCGATTCTCCTGCCTCAGGCAGCTGGGTAGCTGGGACTACAGGCATGTGCCACCACACCTGGTTCATTTTGTATTTTTAGTAGAGACGGGGTTTCTCCACGTTGGTCATGCTGGTCTCGAACTCCCGACCTCAGGTAATCCACCTGCCTCGGCCTCCCAAAGTGCTGGGATTACAGGCGTGAGCCACCGCACCCAGCAGGACCCAGTTTTATATGGCTTAAGCATCCTGGTGGGCTCCAGCGCCTGCAGGCTGTGGGGAAGCACCCTGGCAGCTGCCTAGCTTCACCCCATATTTGGGCCCCTTTATGACAATGCTGCTTTCACCCCTGTCAGTCCCTGATCTGTTCTTGTTGTTTTTTTTCTCTAAATTATAAACCCATGTCCTCACTACCAACATCTCCCATCTCAATCATGCCTTCCAGTAGGATTTAGGACTGGTAATCAGCCCCACTGTTTCCTGAACTGTAGCATCTTAGGCAAGTTACTTAACCCCAGGCCTCAGCTTCCTTATCTGTAAAATGAGGATAACAGTCACTACCTTAAGGAGTTATCATAAAAATCAAATGAATTAATATCCATGAAATGCTGAGAAGAGTGACAGTGCAGTGCACAATCAGTAAACTGAGGCTAGGATCTCATGCCCGGCCTGATCTTCTCTCTGAACACCTGTCAGGTCATGTGGTAAGACAAAGCTGTAATCACTGGGTTTCTGTTTCCTATGAGATTATGTGCTCCAAGAGAATACAGCTTCCTTCTGTGCCCATAATACTTTACCTAGTGTCTAGCATACAGAAGGTGTTCAAAGGTGGCTGGGCGCAGTGGCTCACGCATGTAATCCCAGCACTTTGGGAGGCGAAGATGGGAGAATCACTTGAGGTCAGTAGTTCAAGACCAGCCTGGCCAACATGGTGAAATCCCATTTCTAGTAAAAATACAAAAATAAGCCAGGCATGGTGGCACGTACCTATAGTCTCAGCTACTCAGGAGGCTGAGGCAGAAGAATCACTTGAACCTGGGAGGTGGAAGTTGCAGTAAGCCAAGACGGCGCCACTGCACTGTAGCCTGCAGAACAGAGTGAGACTCTATCTCAAAAAAAAAAAAAAAAGAAAAAAAAGCTGGGTGCAGTGGCTCATGCCTGTAATCCCAGCACTTTTGGAGGCCAAGGCAGGCGGATCACGAGGTCAGGAGATAGAGACCATCCTGGCTAACACGGTGAAACCCCGTCTCTACTAAAAATACAAAAAATCAGCCGGGAGTGGTGGCGGGTGCCTGTAGTCCCAGCTACTTGGAAGCCAGAGGGTCCCGTGAACCCGGGAGGCGGAGCTTGCAATGAGCTGAGATCACACCACTGCACTCCAGCCTGGGCGACAGAGTGAGACCCCGTCTCAAAAAAAAACAAAATAAAATAAAATAAAAATAAAAATAAAAAAAGAGAATGTGTTCAAAGGCATTTGTTAATGGGCATTCAAAGAGAAGAAAGCCATGAAGAGAAGCAGCCCTGGTCCTCTACCCACCTTGTCATTCAGGAAGCCAATTTTGAGAATGTTCTGCACACCAGGAACCCCATCGGCCATGGTGAGGTCCCCGATAGAGTCTCCCAGCAGGATGACATTGGTTTTGCCCTCAAGTTGCTGGAAGTAACCAGAGTTCTCACACGCAGAGCTGTTCTTGTTGTATGTGTGTATGAGCTGGCCCTTAAACCCCTGGAGAAAACCCTAAATAATGAAGACAAGAGACAGATGGAAGGGCTGCAGGGACCCATGTGGCACCAGCTCTCCACTGTCTCTGTCACAGAGAAAAGGGAATCCCAAAAGTGACAGATAGTGCCAAAACTTCACTGTAGCCTAAACTACGGCCCGTGGGCCAGACTTGGCCTGCTTTTGTAAATAAAGTTGTATTGGGATACAGCCAAACTCATTTGTTTACATGATGCCTATGGCTGCTTTTTTGTGCTATAAAGGCAAAGTTGGGCAGTTGCAACAGTGATGCCACAGCCCACAAAGCCTAAATATCGATGACAGGGCCTTTTACAGCATAAGTTTGTAACTCCTAGTTTAAATGAACAGGAGCCACCCAATATTGCAGATCATCTGTTCTGGTGGATGCACGAAGCTGTGATATAAATGCCACTCAGGTTACACATGTGCTAGTGCTCAGCTGCGGGCCACATCCTCACTGCAGGTCAACATGATGAAAATTCCAACCATCAGTTTTATGGGGAAAAAAGTCAGAACGTGGATGAGTTGGAGCAGCCCACCTCTGGCTTGGGAAAAACAAATCAAAGCTCAAGCCCTTTAGGACCCAGAATGGCACATAATAATATGACAGTGACATAGGGCAGGACAGGCCCATAAATTTGGTACCCCAGGGCAGAGAGTTGACTGTCAGGCAAACACCAAAGAGAGAGGATCCTTTGAAAGTTTTTTTGTTTTTGTTTTTTTCTGAAGACAGAGTCTTACTCTGTCACCCAGGATGGAGTGCAGTGGTGTGATCTTGGCTCACTGCAACCTCTGCCTCCTGGGTTCAGGCAATTCTCCTGCCTCAGCCTCGAAGGAGCTGGGATTACAGCCACACACCACCACGCCCGGCTTATTTCTGTATTTTTAGTACAGATGGACTTTCACCATGTTGGCCAGGCTGGTCTCGAACTCCTGACCTCAAGTGATCCGCCCGCCTCGGCCTCCCAAAGTGCTGGGATTACAGGTCTGAGCCACCGCGCCTGGCCAAAAAGTAACCCATAAACAACTGCCTGAGGGTGAAGAAGCTAGCGTGGCTTCCCCCCATTCTTCCCCAGGTTAGGGTTCATGCAGAGTTAACTGCCCTGGCTGGTGGTCCCCACCCCTCGTCCTTTCCCAGCCCAAACAGGATTTGGCTCACATCTTCATTAAAATCCATGTAGTTAGACACGATGTGGATGTTGGGGTGGAACACTTTCATCTGTCGGATAATTTCTTCCAGGATATCACCAATGCCCGCAGAAAAGATGAAAAGGGGAATGTTGTTATGGTAGAGTGTGTTGAAGAAGGTCTTGTATCCCTCCCTGAAAAGAGATCGAGGAATTCTGAAATGGCACTGCCTCTACTGCTGTTCTTTGTTTCCTATTTGGGTTGTTTTTTGGGTTTTTTGTGAGACAGGGTCTTGCTCTGTTGCCCAGGCTGGAGGGCAATGGCACAATCACAGTTCACTGCGATCTCGACCTCCCGAGTTCAAGTGATCCACCCGCCTCAACCTCCCAAGTAGCTGAGACCACAGGTGCATGCCACCACACCTGGCTAATTTTTTTATGTTTTGTAAAGATGGGGTTTTCCTCTGTTGCCCAAGCTGGTCTCGAGCTCCTGGGCTCAAGCAACCCACCCACCCTGGCCTCCCAAAGTGCTGGGATTACAGGCATGAGGCGAGATCGCGCCACTGCACTCCAGCCTGGGCAAGAGAATGAGACTCCATCTCAAAAAATAAATAAATAAAATAGAGCATACGATATATTCAATAAGCAGTTAAAGTGTGCTAATCCTAAGTGCTCAGCTCAGTTAATTTTGACATATGTATACACCCATGTAACTAACTAGCTTAAGGCTCCCTCGTGATCTCTCCCAGTCAATATCATCCCTCCCATTGATTAGCTTTGCCTGTCCTTGAACTTCATATAAATAGACTCATACACAATGTACTCTTTTGTGCCTGGCTTATTTTGTTCAATATAATCCTATGTAGTTTATCTATATTTTGCATGTAATGAGTTTATTCTTTGTCACTCCTATGCAGCATTATTCCACCATATAAATATGCCACAATTTATCTACCCAGCTTCTCTTTGATAGACAGCTGAGAGATTTCCAGATTTCAGCTGTTATGGATACAGCTGCCATGAATACCCTGTGCATGTCTTATAGTGGCTACATGCCCTCATTCCTCTGGGGTACACACCTGGGAGAGATGCTGTTGTGGTGGAAGGTAGGCATATGTTTTCTGTTGCTGTCCATACAACCAGGAAGCTAACCTGGGCACCTTCACTAGGGTACAAGTACTCCCACCCCGGCACTTACTGGGTCACACATCTCCACTGTCTTGACTTTTCAGGAGCTAGCCAATCTCCCCAATTAGGATGCACAACCCTTGAGGGCAGGCACCCATGTCACTCCTTCCTTTATGAGGATTTCTTTCCTCCAGGAAAGAAATCTCCAGCAGAGACAGCTGTTCAGTGAAGGCCGCCAACGATCAAGCGTCCCAGCCTAGCCAACTCCCAGTCACCATGAAGAACACCAGTCACCAGAGAGACCCCAAAAGTCTTTTACCATTGTGAAAAATGAGCTAGACTTGGCCGGGCGCGGTGGCTCGCGCCTGTAATCCCAGCACTTTGTAAGGCCGAGGTGGGCGGATCACAAGGTCAAGAGATTGAGACCATCTGGCCAACACGGTGAAACCCTGTCTCTACTAAAAATACAAAAATTAGCTGGGTGTGGTGGCGGGCAACTGTAATCCCAGCTTACTCGGGAGGCTGAGGCAGGAGAATCGCTTGAACCCAGGAGGTGGAGGTTGCAGTGAGCTGAGATTGCGCCACTGCACTCCAGCCTGGCGACAGAGCGAGATTGCGTCTTGAGAAGAGAAGAGAAGAGAAGAGAAGAGAAGAGAAGAGAAGACAAGACAAGACAAGACAAGACAAGACAAGACAAGACAAGACAAGACAAGACAAGATAAGACAAGACAAGATAAGACAAGACAAGAGAAGGAGAGAGAAAGAAAGAAGAGCTAGACTTGGTTTCTTCTCAGAGATAGTGCCCTGGCCATTTTGTACTACATCCACTACCTGCTGAATGTTTCCTAGCAAGGGTAAGAAATGCTTTAGCTGTATCACATCAGTTGTTCATAGTGCCATGTCCCTTCCAGTCCTTTAAGCAACTAACTGCTCTCTACTCTTCCCCCGCCTCCTTTTTTTGAACAAAACAGTTCTAAATAGTCTGATAGGAATGTTTTCCAGAGCAAGACGCTTACCTGAGCATTGCATTGGACTCTCTAACCACCTGGGCTATCTGAAACTTCTGAATCTTCTGCTGACATAGGAGATTGTGCGCTTTGGTCCACCTAGAAATAGACACCCCAGAAAACCCCAAATTCAAATCACTGATGTAAATAACTCACCCTTTCCCTTTATAGAGCCAAGTACCCTCTGACAGCATTGCCGACAGAGGCCTCATCCTTACGTTAGCTGCCCTTAAAAGGAAGAGGGTGGCCGGGCACAGTGGTTCATGCCTATAATCCCAGCACTTTGGGAGGTCAAGGCGGGTGGATCACCTGAGATCAGGAGTTTGAGACCAGCCTGGCCAGCATGGTGAAACCCTGTCTCCGCTAAAAATACAAAAATTAGCTGGGTATGGTGGTGCACGCCTGTAGTCCCAGCTACTTGGGAGGCTGAGGCTGGAGAATCACTTGAACCCAGGAGGCGGAGGTTGCAGTGAGCCAAGATCGGGGCCACTGCACTCCAGCCTGGGTGACAGAGCGAGACTCCATCTCAAAAAAAAAAAAAAAAAAAAAGGAAGAGGATGAGAAAAGCAACCCAACAGAGACAAGTGCTGGGCAAGCTGACTGCTGAAGTCGGCACTCTTCTGAATCCCTTCCTCCGTGAACCCTCTATCTGGAGAAGTAGGGCTCTGTCCAGTGATGATGGTTGCTGTGGTTTGAATGTGTTGGAAACTTGATCCCCAGTGTGGAGGTGTTGAGAGATGGGGCCTAATGGGAGGTGTCATGGGGGCACCATCCTCATGAATGGATTAATGTCATTATCACAGATCCCTTATAAAAATAACTCTCTTTCTCTTTCTCTCTCCCCTACTCTCTTTGCCCTTCCACAATGAGATAATGCAACAAGAAGGCCCTCACCAAATGCCAGCCAGTCCTTTGATATTGGACTTCCCTGCTTCCAGAACTGTGTGCCAATAAATTGCTATTCATTATAAATTACCCAGTCTAGGCTGGGTGCAGTGGCTCATGCCTGTAACCCCAAGACTTTGGGAGGCCGAAGTGGGAGGATTGCTTGAGCTCAGGAGTTGAAAATAGCCTGGGTAACATGGTGAGACCCCATCTCTACAAAAAATAGAAAAAATGAGCCAGGCACAGTGGCACGTGCCTGTAGTACCAGCTACTTGGGAAGCTGAGATGGGAGAATCTCTTCAGCCCAGGCGGTCGAGGCTGCAGGGAGCCACGATCATGCCATTGGACTCCAGCCTGGGCAACAGAGCAAGACTCTGTCTCAAAAAATAGAAAAAATATATAAATCACCTAGTCTGTTATTCTGTGACAGCAGCACAAAACAGACTAAAAGTCACTTCCGCAAAGCACTTATCCCCCGACACCAAGCGTCTTCAACTTATCCCAAGGATTCTCTGAGGGTCTCCACTCTAGCAGCAGCCACAAAAAGCCCTGGGTTCATCTGAAAAGTTTGTTCCAATAGCTGGACTAATAGCATTAAATTAAGCCCTCAGTGAAGTAAGGGAGCCTGTCATCTCATCAAGGGTCTGGAAAAATATGCCCCTCCCAGCCTACTCCATCTCAAGGGCCCAGAAGCTTTTCTCCACCACCATCACTCACCATTCCACCATATGAGGTAGCTTCTCCTTGACAGTCTGGTGTGGGTCGATCTCAATTGGGTAATAGTGGTGAAGGAGCGCTGTGAGCTGGGATATCCAAATGGGGAGAAAGGCCATTAGTCCATATCAAGTTCTTCCCAGCAATGTCCTACAGCTTAGTATGAGAAAAAAGTCACCTAGAAGAGGCAACTTCATGGCCGGGGCGGTGGCTCACACCTGCAATCCCAGTGCTTTAGGAGGCTGAGGCAGGTGGATCACTTGAGGTCAGGAGTTCGAGTCCAGCCTGGCCAACATGGCGAAACCCTGTCTCTACTAAAAAATACAAAAATTAGCCGGTGTAGTAGCATGCGCCTTTAATCCCAGCTACTCAGGAGGCTGAAAAATGAGAATCGTTTGAACCCAGGAGGCGGAGGTTGCAGTGAGCCAAGACAAGATCACACCACTGCACTCCAGCCTGGGCCACAGAGTAAAATTGTGTCTCAAATAAAAAGAAGATGCAACTTCATCTAAGAGAGTGTTACATGAATTTTTCTTCAAGTTTTCCTTTGGGGACATGTCATTTATAAGACCTAAGTTTCTCTTCTCATATTATCTTCCAACATAATCGCTCAATACACTCACATTTTTACCCATTTGGTGAAGTACAGGGAGCACCTGGATCCACAGAGCTGGTCATTCCTTTGTACTCACCCTGAGAGTGAGGTCTAAAAGTCAGCAATATGAGATTTTACTATCAGAGAAGAAGGCTACTAAGATTTTTTTGCTGTTATTAATTAGCTCAATTGTCAGGGCTTAACCAGTAAGAACTTACTTAATGCTGTGTTTCCCAGAATGTGGTCCACTTTCTCAGGTGATAGGTAAGAAAACTTTAGGGAATTCATGGAGAAGGGCTTTTCAACTCAGAAGTTTTGGATTCATTTTCATGTACAATTTTTTTTTTTTTTTTTTTTGAGACAAAGTCTCACTCTGTTGCCCAGGCTGGAGTGCAGTGGCGCAATCTCGGCTCACTGCAACCTCTGCCTCCCGGGTTCGAGCAATTCTTCTGCCTCAGCCTCCCGAGTAGCTGGGATTACAGGCATGCACCACTACGCCCAGCTAATTTTTTGTATTTTTAGTAGAGACAGGGTTTCGCCATGTTGTCCAGGCAGGTCTCGATCTCCTGACCTCAACCGATCTGCCCGCCTCGGCCTCCCAGAAATGCTGGGATTACAGGCGTGAACCACCACACCCGGCCTGTTTCTTTATAAGTTAATTACAATTTTTAAAAGCAGGCCAATTTAGAGAAAGATTTAGTAAAGGTGATATACAGATATGGCAAAAAAAATGAAATATAACTAGAAGACTGTACTTTGGGACACAGCATGTTGGTGGACAATTCTGTCAAAAGTGTCAATATCATATGAATGCACAGCATCTATGTGTGTTTCGTCTAAGGTTTCCTTCTATGTGCCAAGACTTTGACACTCTAAAGGGGCTGTTCCAGGGATCATGTGTCACACAGAGCCAGTCCGTAACAGTGCCTAGTAAAAATGAGAATTGACCAAGTAAAGAATTTTAATACATGCATGATTCTCAGGAACATTACAAGATCAAATGGAATCCCTGTCCATCTGTTCAAAAGAAGATTAAATGAAAGATGACATAGTAACAAAGGCAGAAAACTTCTGAAATGTATTAAGATTCTCAATCTGTGTGTTTTTTTGGAGTGAGAACATTTCTCTAAAAATCAGGCTGGGCAAGATGGCTCACGCCTGTAATCTCAGCACTTTGGGAGGCCAAGGCGGGCGGATCACCTGAGGTTGGGAGTTCGAGATCAGCCTGACCAACATGGAGAAACCTCGTCTCTACTAAAAATACAAAAATTAGCCGGGCATGGTGATGCATGCCGGTAATCCCAGCTACTCGAGAGGCTGAGGCATGAGAATTGCTTGAACCCAGGTTGCAGTGAGCTGAGATTATGCCACTCCAGCCTGGGCAATAGAGCAAGACTCTGTCTCAAAAAAAAAAAATACACACACACACACACACACACACACACACACTAGAACCCAACAGAATATAAATTTTCTTTTAAAAAGGCCAGGTGTGGTAGCTCACGCCTATAAGCCCAGCACTTTGGGGAGGCTGAGGAAGGAGGATTGCTTGAGCTCAGGAGTTCAAGACCAACCTAGGCAACACAGTGAGACCCCATCTCTACAAAAAATTTTTAAAATTAGCTAGGTGTAATGTTACATGCTTGTAGTTCCAGCTACTCAGTAGGGCTGAGGCAAGAGGATCACTTGAGCCTAGGAGGTCCAGGCTGCAGTGAACAATGATCAAGCCACTGCACTCCAGCCTGGGTGATAGAGTGAGACCCTGTCTCAAAACAAACAAACAAACAAGCTCTGCCATTTGGCTGTATGACCCTGGGTAAGTTGCTGAACCTCCAGAATGTTCAAATCTCTTGTAAACTCTATAGCCAACAGTAACTATAATGTCCAGTTCCAACCATTAATCATCATATGTCCTGGCCAGTAAGGAATAGCTGTCTTAATATATTAAAACTAGACCCTCCTTAGCAAAACAACAAGTTTTTAAAAATTAATTTTCTAAGGTCTCTGTACTGGAATCTTTGGTTCCAATCAGGAACCATTTGAAGTAGCAAATGACAACCATTTCTGAGCAAAGGACGGGAGCAACCCACCTCTTTCCGACACTCCTCACTGATGATCTTGCTATTATCCAGAATATCTGGAAAAAGAGAAAACTCCTTTTACTCGTCCCTTAGAACCCATCGTCTTGTCAAGCTCAACAAGGGAAGCTAGAATGTGACTTACTGTAAGAAGAAGGGCATCGCTTTCCATTATATGAAAACCTGCTCAAGGTCATGTCAAAATCAGAAATCACCTATAAGGCAAAAGAGAGATGATGCCTAAATAGGCACCAGAATTCTAGTGTGGCCCTGCCTCAGCCTGGGGGATGATTATGGAAATCAATACAGCTCAGTGGCCAGGATGTAGGCAAAGCCCTAGGGGAGTTACCGAGTGACACAGAGGGATAGAGGGGAAGTGATCCTAATTAGTACCCGTTAACCCTGAGGAAAACGCAGTCTCCTAGTGTAGGGGCAAGGGTGAATACTCAGGACCCCTCTGACTCCTTCAATATCGGGTCCTTCCTAAGAGATCTCTACCATTACGGCCCATCTGGACATCTTCAACTTACTGGGGAGCCGCTGGCTTGGGGAGGATAAGGCCCTAGGTACTGGTGTGGGCGCCTTCTGTCCAATTAGAGGAAGCAGCATGACCATATTGAGAAATCTGAAATTTGGGTTTTAGGACAGGCGAACCAACCCGCTCTCCTTCAAGCTCCCGGCCATTTCTTGGGGCAGAGAGCTAGGAGGGGTCCGCGGCAGAGCAAAGCGGGAAGGCCCAATGGGCAGGAAGCCTCTCCAGCCGCCCCCAGCCCGGCCGGCCCCCGCACGCCCCAGAGGTACCTGTAACCGGTCTCCGCCGCCCTTGCGGAGGGCGCCCACGATCTCCTGCACCCGCCCAGGCTGCCGCATCAGGACCGTGGCCTTCATCAGGGTGCTCACCTGTCCCGAGACCCGAGAGAACCACTGACCCCTGCGCCGCGCTGGGCCCGAGGGGAGCCCGGGGCTCGCTCGGGCGCGCGTGTGAGGCGGGGCCGGGGTGCGCGAGGGGGCGGCTACTGGCCTGAGTGAAGCGGCGGTGCCTCGGTGACCAGCTGGGGGGCTCGAAGCGCCCCGGGGGTCGGAGTCCGGGCCCGCCCCACTCCGGACGCTTCCTCCCTCCTCACCTCCTCTGCCATCCCGTTCGAGGCCTGGTCGGCGGCTCGCGGGACAACGACAGCCCCGCGACCGCACTGCGCAGGCGTCGCCTCCTGCCTGGAGCCCGGGCGGGGGTTGGTGGGGCCGGGGGCCGGGGGCGGGGCGTGGGTGGGGCCGAGAATCGAGTGGTCCCGGAGATGGCCGCGATCCGGGTGGGCTTGCCGGGTGCGCTAGGCAAACTGGAGGAGGGTTCTATTTATTGTGAAGAGCAGGGTGAAGGTCCCAAGGTGTTGGGGTTACGTGGGTAGATAGGGTTCTGCCACTCTTTGTGGAGGAAAAGCCTTGCCAAGCGTGGTCATTTCCAGGCTGAAAGTTTGTGACAAAAACATGACTGGGGCTGGGCGCGGTGGCCCATACCTGTAATCCCAGGACTTTGGGAGGCCGAGGCAGGAGGATCGCTTGAGCCGAAGAGTTCGAGACCAGCCTGGGCAATATGACGAAACCCTGTCTCTACAAAAAATACAAAAATTAGCCGGGCATGGTGACACGCACCTGTTGTAGTCCCAGCTACTCGGGAGGCTGAGGCACGAGGATCACTTGAGCCCGGGAGATCCAGGCTCCAGTAGGCCGAGATCATACCACTGCACTCCACCCTGGGTGACAGATGACACCCTGTCTCAGAAACAAAAACAGAAAAACCACACGGCTGGATGGGAGGAGAGATGAAGGAGCCATAAACTGAATTCTGTTAATCACCCGGAAAGGGCTCTGTTAACTAGGCCATTCCTCATTCCAGAAGAAACTGAGTGACTAACCCATCCAGCGGGCTGGGAGACCCGGGACAGCTTTCTGAAATGTAATCAGCGTTGGCTGGGCACGGTGCGGAGCACTTGTAATCCCAGCTATTCAGGAGGCTGAGGTGAGAGGATCACTTAAGCCCAGGAGGTCGAGGCTGTAGTGAGTTATGATCACACCACTGCACTCCAGCCTGGGTGAGAGAGCGAGACCCGTCCCTAGAAAAAGAAAGATTTTTTTTTGAGATGGAGTCTCACTCTGTCGCCAGGCTGGAGTGCAGTGGAGCGATCTCGGCTCACTACAACCTCCATCTCCTGGGTTCAAGCGATTCTCCTGCCTCAGCCTCCCAAGTAGCTGGGACTACAGGCATGTGCCACCACGCCCAGCTAATTTTTGTATTTTTAGTAGAGACGAGGTTTCACCATGTTGGCCAGGATGGCCTTGATCTCTTGACCTTGTGATCCATCCACCTCGTGCTGGGATTACAGGTGTGAGCCACTGCGCCCGGCCTAAGAGAGAAATTTAATCAGTTTTACTTCTCCCTTCAGCCTCAACTGACTTGGATTTCCTTGAGTTCCGTGTCTAGGGAGCCAAGTGTTGGGCTGTGGAAGGTAGATGAATGCTCCAGCGATAGAGACCTGTATCAGGTGAGTAACAGGAGCTGGAATCAATAAACACTCAGATGGTGCTAGTGGTCATGGTTCTGTTCTGGGTTCAAGGACACAGAAGGAGGTGTGAGGTGGTTTTCAGCCTAAGTGGGGTGGTAAGGAGGGGAGAAGGAAGAGGACAAGTCCAGGAGGCAGTTCCAGAACCTGAGACGACAATCCTGTGTGATCTCACTGCAGGGCCAGGATTCTGGAACTTGGGTTGCCTGATAGACCCTATACAAAAGATGTAGTAGGGAAAAGGAGCGACAGCTGGCTAAAGGGGCCCCCCACAACCCTCCCCAACACCCTAGGAAAGCAGCCTCTCTCCGCTGTCCCAAGGTGCCATGGAGATGGAGAGCGCAGCGGCCTCCACACGTTTCCACCAGCCTCACATGGAGAGGAAGATGAGTGCGATGGCCTGTGAGATCTTCAACGAGCTTAGACTAGAGGGCAAGCTCTGCGACGTGGTCATCAAGGTCAATGGCTTTGAGTTCAGTGCCCATAAGAACATCCTCTGTAGCTGCAGTTCCTACTTTAGGTATAACAGGGTTGCCAAATTAAGCCAAAGGGGTAATTGGGCTCATTTTGAGACACTTTGATCCATTTTCTGTTTCCCACCCCATCACCTTAACTTTAGGGACACTGTCAAAGCTCTGGGCTCCTTAAAAATTAAAAAAAAAATTTTTTTTTAGAGATAAGCTCTCATTCTTTCACCCAGGCTGGAGTGTAGTGATGCAATCATAGCTCACTGCAGCCTTCAACTGCTGGGCTCAAACAATCCACCTACTCCAGCCTCCCAAGTAGCTAGGTCTACAGGCACATGCCGCTATGTCTGACTACTTTTGAAATGTTCTGTAGAGAGGGAGTCTCGCTATGTTGCCCAGGCTGGTCTTGAACTCCTGGCCCAAAGCGA
Source organism: Gorilla gorilla gorilla (assembly GCF_029281585.2). Classification (NCBI taxonomy): domain Eukaryota; kingdom Metazoa; phylum Chordata; class Mammalia; order Primates; family Hominidae; genus Gorilla; species Gorilla gorilla. Next base: position 50,628,897 of record NC_073228.2, on the reverse strand, counting down.
TCCTCCTGCCTCAGTCTCCCAAAGTGCTGGGATTACCACTGTGCCTGGCCAACTCTGGTCCAGGCAGGAGCTCCTGCCTGGCTCCTTTGCCTTCTGAAGAGGCATGACTAGGGTCAGGGCCTTTTTTCTCTCTTTTTTTTGTTTGTTTGTTTTGTTTTGTTTTGTTTTCCTTTTGCTCTTGAGAGATCTGATTTTTGTCTTTTTTTTTTGAGATGAGTCTCACTCTGTTACCCAGGCTGGAGTGCAATGGCACCATCTCGGCTCACTGCAAACTCCGCCTCTCCAGTTCAATCCATTCTCCCACCTCAGCCTCTCAAGTAGCTGGGATTACAGGCGCCTGACACCACGCCCGGCTAATTTTTGTATTTTTAGTAGAGACAGGGTTTTGCCATGTCGCTCAGGCTGGTCTCAAACTCCTGACCTCAGGTGATCTGCCCGTCTTGACCTCCCAAAGTGCTAGGATTACAGGCATTAGCCACCACACCTGGCAAGATACAATTTTTCTTTTTTTAAGATGGAGTCTCGCTTTGTCCCCCAGGCTGGAATGCAGTGGTGTGATCTCGGCTCACTGCAACCTCTGCCTCCCAGGCTCAAGCGATTCTTCTGTCTCAGCCTCCCGAGTAGCTGGAATTACAGGCTCCCGCCACCATGCCCAGCTAATTTTTGTGTTTTTAGTAGAGACGGGGTTTCACCACGTTGGTCAGTCTGGTCTCGAACACCTGACTTCGTGATCCACCCACCTTGGTCTCCCAAAGTGCTGGGATTACAGGCATGAGCCACTGCACCCAGCCTTTAAGATCTGATTTTTCAACTGGATTTCAACCAACTATTGGTGGGCCAGGTGCTTTAATCTTTGATTCTCACCCAAACCAACCTTTGGGAAGGTTGGACATCCCTACTGGATTTCAGATGACAATGCCACTTCAGGGACCCCCTGTACCCCTATCCCAATAGAGACCATTTCAAACAGGGTGATAAATTAACAAGTATTAAGGGGATGGGAAGGGAGATGAGGGGGAAATACCCAGGAAATATCAGAAGAAAAAGGGAGTTTGGGCTAAAACCATTGTAACCCAGGAGGTAGAAGGGCTATTTTGTTCATGAGCTGAAAATGTTTGAGTAATCAATTCCAATGAAGATATGATCAATGTGTCCTACCTGTTGCTAAAACTTCTCATTCAGGTAGACCACAGAGCAGAGTCCACAATTTATTTTTTATTTTTATTTTTTTGAGATGGAGTCTTGCTCTGTCACCCAGGTTGGAGTGCAGTGGCACAATCTCAGCTCACTGCAACCTCCACCTCTCAGGTTCAAGCGATTCTCCTGCCTCAGCCTCCCGAATATCTGGGATTACAGCTGTGTGCCACCACATCTGGCTAATTTTTCTTTTTTTTTTTTTGAAATGGAGTTTTGTTCTTGTCACCCAGGCTGGAGTGCAATGGCATGATCTCTGCTCACTGCAACCTCCGCCTCCCAAGTTCAAGCAATTCTCCTGCCTCAGCCTCCCGAGTAGCTGGGGTTACAGGTTTCACCATGTTGGCCAGGCTGGTCTTGAACTCCTGACTTCAGGTCATCTGCCTGCCTCAGCCTCCCAGAGTGCTGGGATTACAGGCGTGAGCCAACGCGCTCAGCTGAGTCCAGAAATAGACCAAATAGTAATTGTTTTAGGTTTTTGCAGGCCACACAGTCTGTTGCAACTACTCTGTTTTTATACCGCAAAAGCAGCCATAGACAATACTAAATGAATGGCTGTGGCTGTATTCCAATAAGATTATTTATGGACACTGAAATTTAAATGTATTATAATTTTCAGGTGTCACAGAATATTCTTTTGATTTTTTCCCCCAACCAGTGGGGCGCAGTGGCTCACGCCTGGAATCCCAATAATTTGGGAGGCTGAGGTGGGTGGATCATGAGATCAGGAATTCAAGACCAGCCTGGCCAAGATGGTGAAATCCCATTTCTACTAAAAATACAAAAAGCCGGGCATGGTGGTGGGCGCCTATAATCCCAGCTACTCAGGAGGCTGAGGCAGAGAATTGCTTGAACCTGGGAGGCAGAGGTTGCACTGAGCCAAGATCAAGCCACTGCACTCCAGCCTGGGTGACAGAGCGAGACTCCATCTCAAAAAAAAAAAAAAAGATTTTTTCCTCCAGCCATTTAAAATGTAAAAATCATTCTTAATTTGTGGGCAGCATGAAAACAAGAGGTGGGCCAAATTTGGACAGAGTCCATAGGTTTGCAGACCCCTGCTCTAGAGGAAGAATTTGATTTCTAAGACCACATTTCCTTAAACCTCTTAGAAAAAGGAAGCAAAGGCCGGGCATCGTGGCTCACCCGTGTAATCCCAGCACTTCGGGAGGCCGAGGCAGGCAGATCACCTGAGGTCAGGAGTGCGAGACAAGCCTGACCAATATGATGAAACCAGCCTGGCCAACATGGTGAAATCGCATCTCTACTAAAAAATACAAAAATGAGTTGAGCGTGGTGGCACACGCCTATAATCCCAGCTACTCAAGAGGCTGAGGCAGGAAAATTGCTTGCACTCCAGAGTTGGAGGTTGCAGTGAGCCAAGATCATGCCATTGCACTCTACCCTGGGTGACAGAGCAAGACCCTGTTTCCAAAAAAAAAAAAAGAAAAAAAGAAAAGAAAACAATTAATAAAAAGAGAAGCATTCCTGTTCTCATGAAGTTTACCCCCTGGATGAGGAAACAGGCATTAAATGAGTAAAATGCATATCAAATCATCATAAATGCCTGGGAAAATAAGAAAAGGAAGATAAAAAGCAGTGAGTGGCCATTTTATTTTTATTTTTTCAGACAGAGTCTCGCTGTGTCCCCCAGGCTGGAGTGTAGTGTCATGATCTTGGCTCACTGCAACCTCCGCCTCCCAGGTTTAAGCGATTCTCCTGCCTCAGCCTCCCAAGTAGCTGGGACTACAGGCATGTGCCACCATGCCCAGCTAATTTTTGTATTTTTAGTAGATACGGGGTTTCACCACGTTGGCCAGGCTGGTCTTGAACTCCTGACCTCATGATCCACCCACTTCGGCCTCCCAAAGTGCTGGGATTATAGGCGTGAGCCACCACGCCTGGCCCAAGAGACCTGGGTCTTACTCTCAGTTCTAGATCTTAATTTCTCCATCCACAAGGTAAGAGTGACCAAAGTCAGAGTTCTTGGAAAGGTGTTCTTCTTGTCCACTGTATATAGCACATGCCTGCACCCCACTTTCTCAGACCATTTCCAATGTACTCACCTAACAGGAGAGAAATGTTTCCGTGGCTGCTAGTTTCTTTCTTTTTTCCAGAGCTTTGTTTACAAGTGGCTGGAACAACACTGAAAAGAAGGTATACAACATCCCTGGCATTTCCCCCGACATGATGAAGCTAATCATTGAGTATGCATACACCCGGACCGTGCCTATCACACCGGACAATGTGGAGAAACTGCTTGCTGCTGCAGACCAGTTTAACATCATGGGTATCGTCAGGGGTTGCTGCGAGTTCCTCAAGTCAGAGCTGTGCTTGGATAATTGTATCGGCATCTGTAAGTTCACGGACTACTACTACTGTCCTGAGCTGAGGCAGAAGACCTACATGTTCATACTGCACAACTTTGAGGAGATGGTGAAAGTCTCGGCAGAATTTTTAGAGCTCTCGGTCACTGAACTTAAGGATATCATCGAAAAAGATGAGCTCAATGTCAAACAGGAAGATGCTGTATTTGAGGCCATTTTAAAGTGGATTTCTCATGACCCCCAAAATAGAAAGCAGCACATTTCAATTTTGCTTCCTAAGGTCAGTGTTCACTCTTGATTCATTTATCACAGAGAGATTGTCCTAAAAGCAAAATTCAGACATATGACAGATCCCAAGGCTGTATTTACATGTCCTTAGATAGAAGGCATCTACTATTCTCTGGAATTTTGCAACTGTCTTTTCCCTTGGCATTACTAGTTCTTTTTACCTAAGTTATATTCTTTGACCAAAATCCTTCCTGGTGGTGGGGGAAGAAGAGAGCCTTCAAAATAATTCTAGGTGGGGTGTGGTGGCTCACTTTGGGAGGCCGAGGTGGAGAATCACTTGAGCCCAGTTTGAGGCCAGCCTGGGCAACATAGGTTATAAAATTTAAAAAGTATAAAATTTGGCCAGGTGCAGTGGCTCAAGCCTGCAATCCCAGCACTTTGGCCGAGGTGGGCGGATTACCTGAGGTCAGGAGTTCGAGACCAGCCCGGCCAACATGGTGAAACCCCATCTCTGCTAAAAATACAAAAATTAGCTGGGCATGGTGGTGGGTGCCTGTAATCCAAGCTACTCAAGAGGCTGAGGCAGGAGAATCGCTTGAACCTAGGAGGCAGAGGTTGCAGTGAGCTGAGATCATGCCACTGCACTCAAGCCTGGGTGACAGAACAAGACTCTGTCTCAAAAAAAAAAAAGAAAAAAAAATTATAAAATTTAAAAATTAACCAGGCTTGGTGGTGCATGCCTGCAGTTCCAGCTACTGGGTGGAAGGCTGAAATGGGAGGACTGCTTGAGCCTGGGAGGTCAAGGCTGCAGTGTGCTGTGATCACCTCACTGCAGTCCAGCCTGGGCAATACAGCGAGACCCTGTCTCAAAAAAAAAAAAAATTCTAAAGGGCTGAAATTCCTTTCAGCTTTTTTCCTTTCTATGAATTTCTCCATACCCAAGGTAGAAGTTGAATTAGAAATCATGGCTGGCACAGTGGCTCATGTCTTTAATCCTAGCACTTTGGGAGGCGGAGGCAGGTGGATCACCTGAGGTCAGGAGTTCAAGACCAGCCTGGCCAACATAGCAGAACACTCTCTACTGAAAATACAAAAATTAGCTGGGTATGGTGGTGCATGCCTGTAATCCCAGCTACTCGGGAATCTGAGGCAGGAGAATAACTTGAACTCGGGAGGCGGAGGCTGCAGTGAGCCCAGATCGCACCATTGCACTCCAGCTGGGCGACAGAGAGAGACTTGGTCTCAAATTAACAAAAAACAAAAAAAAAAAATCTTAAGTATTGCACACAATTGTTGTCAGTTGGTGCTAATAAGCGTTATTTTACATATTAAGACATACTCAATTACTGAACAATTACCATGGTTTTTCTTGGTCTAATAGTACTGACCACTGACCAAGGAATGGGATTGCTCTCTGGCCACTTGAGGTGCCTTCTATCTAGCTCATTCTCAGCTTCCAAATGTATATATCACCTCCCCATAAATAAATAGTAAATAAATATTTATTATTTATTTATTTATTTTGAGAAGGAGTCTCACTGTTGCCCAGGCTGGAGTGCAGTGATGCGATCGTGGCTCACTGCAACCTCTGCCTCCCAGGTTCACGCCATTCTCCTGCCTCAGGCTCCCCAGTAGCTGGGACTACAGGCCGCCACCACGCCCGGCTAACTTTTTGTATTTTTAGTAGAGACGGGGTTTCACCGTGTTAGCCAGGATGGTCTTGATCTCCTGACCTCGTGATCCGCCTGCCTCGGCCTCCTAAAGTGCTGGGATTACAGGTGTGAGCTAGTGCCCGGCTGACAATTATTTATGTACTTTGAGACAAGTCTCACTCTGTCACCCAGGCTGGAGTGCTGTGGTGTGATCACAGCTCACTGCAACCTCCACCTCCTGGGTTCAAGCAGTTCTCACACCTTAGCCTCCAGAGTAGCTAGGACTACAGGCACGCGGCACCATGCCTGGCTAATTTTTTTTTTTTTTTGAGATGGAGTCTAGCTCTGTTGCCCAGGCTGGAGTGTGGTAGCACGATCTCAGCTCACTGCAACCTCCACCTCCCCAGTTCAAGCGAGTCTCCTGCCTCAGCCTCCTGAGTAGCTGGGATTATAGGCACCTGCCACCACGCCCAGCTAATTTTTGTATTTTTAGTAGAGATGGGGGTTTCACCATGTTGACCAGGCTGGTGTCAAATGCCTGACCTCAAGTGATCTGCCCACCTCGGCCTCCCAAAATGTTGGGATTGCAGGCGTGAGCCACTGCACTCAGCCTGATTTTTTTTTTTTTTTTTTTTGAGACAGAGTCTTGCTCTGTGGCCCAGGCTGGAGTGCAGTAGGGCGATCTCGGCTCACTGCAACCTCTGCCTCCCTGGCTCAAGCGATTCTCTTGCCTCAGCTTCCTGAGTAGTTGGGATTACAGGTGCGTGCCACCACGCTCAGCTAATTTTTGTATTTTTAGTAGAGATGGAGTTTTGCCATGTCGGCTAGCCTGGTCTAGAACTCCTGACCTCAGGTGATCCGCCCATCTCGGCCTCCCAAAGTACTGGGATTACGGCCGTGAGCCACCTCGACTGGCCCCGATTTTTGTATTTTTAGTAAAGACAGGGTCTTGCTATGTTGCCAGGCTGGTCTCAAACTCCTGGCCTCAAGTGATCCACCTGCTTCGGCCTCCCAAAGTGCTGGGATTATGGTGTGAGCCTCAAAATCGACTATTTAAACTGTGACTTATACATTTCAAAAACAAACCAAAATATTTCCAGCAATTCAAAGGCAGACTGTAAAATGGGAGTTAAGGATGTGGGATTTCCTGGCACTCTCACGTCACCTGAATGACTTTCTGCGTTTGCTTCTTAGGTTCGCCTGGCCCTAATGCATGCTGAGTACTTCATGAACAATGTTAAGATGAATGACTATGTCAAAGACAGTGAGGAATGCAAACCAGTCATCATTAATGCCCTAAAGGCCATGTATGACCTCAACATGAATGGACCCTCTAATTCTGATTTCACCAACCCACTCACCAGACCCCGCTTGCCCTATGCCATCCTCTTTGCAATTGGTGGCTGGAGTGGTGGGAGCCCCACCAATGCCATTGAGGCATATGACGCTCGGGCAGACAGATGGGTGAATGTTACTTGTGAGGAAGAGAGTCCCCGTGCCTACCATGGGGCAGCCTATTTGAAAGGCTATGTGTATATCATTGGGGGGTTTGATAGTGTAGACTATTTCAATAGCGTTAAGCGTTTTGACCCAGTCAAGAAAACTTGGCATCAGGTGGCCCCGATGCACTCCAGACGTTGCTATGTCAGTGTGACAGTCCTCGGCAATTTTATTTATGCCATGGGAGGATTTGATGGCTACGTGCGTCTAAACACTGCTGAACGTTATGAGCCAGAGACCAATCAATGGACACTCATCGCCCCCATGCACGAACAGAGGAGTGATGCAAGCGCCACAACACTTTATGGGAAGGTAAAGGACCAGGGTGGGAGGGGAAGACGTGGATGCAAAGTACAAGCCCAGAAATGATACTGCTCTTTTTTGGGGTGGATGGAAGACGCAGTGGCAGTATTCACTTTGGAGTACTCATTCTTTCTTCAATTGACAAGGTGACTAGTTGCAACTGTCTTTTATGTTGTTTATTGAAAAGTAATGCAAAGCCGGGCACGGTGGCCCAAGCCCGTAATCCCAGCACTTTGGGAGGCCAAGGCAAGCAGATCACTAGGTCAGGAGTTCAAGACCAGCCTGGCCAACATAGTGAAACCCTGTCTCTACTAAAAATACAAAAAATTACCCAGGCCTGGTGGCAGGCGCCTGTAATCCCACCTACTCGGGAGGCTGAGGCAGGAGAATCGCTTGAACCCCGGAGGCAGAGGATTTCAGTGAGCCAAGATGGCGCCATTGCACTCCAGCCCGGGCGACAGTGCAAGACTCCATCTCAAAAGAAAAAAGAAAAAAAAAGTAATGCAGGCTGGGCTCGGTGGCTCACGCCTGTAATCCCAGCACTTTGGCAAGCCGAGGCGGGAGGATCACGAGGTCAGGAGATCAAGACCATCCTGGCTAACATGGTGAAACCCTGTCTCTACTAAAAATACAAAAAATTAGCCGGGTGTGGTGGCAGGCGCCTGTAGTCCCAGCTACTCAGGAGGCTGAGGCGGAGAATCACTTGAACCTAGGAGGCGGAGGCTGCAGTGGGCGGAGGTTGCAGTGCTCCAAGATTGCGCCACTGCACTCCAGCCTGATGACAGAGCAAGACTCCGTCTCCAAAAAAAAAAAAAAGTAATGTGTAATGTGGCAGGGCCCAGTGTCTTGTGTTTGTAATCTCAGCACTTTGGGAGGCCAAGGTGGGCGGATCACTTGAGGTCAGGAGTTTGAGACCAACCTGGCCAACATGGTGAAAACCAGTCTCTACTAAAAATAAAAAAATTAGCCAGGCACAGTGGCACACACCTGTAATTTCAGCTACTCAGGAGGTGGAGGTTGTAGTGAGCCGGGATAGCTCCACTGCACTCCAGCCCAGGCAACAGAGTGAGACTCCATCTCAAAAAATAAAAATAAATAGGCTGGGCACAGTGTATCATGCCTGTAATCCTAGCACTTTGGGAGGCTGAGAGGGGTGGATTGCCTTAACTCAGGAGTTCGAGACCAGCCTGGACAACACAGTGAGACCTCGTCTCTACTAAAATACAAAAAATTAGCGGAGCGTGGCAGTGTGCGCCTGTAGTCCCAGCTACTCTGGATGCTGAGGCAGGAGAATTGTTAGAACCCGGGAGGCGGAGTGAGCAGAGATGGCGCAACTGGACTCCAGCCTGGGTGACAGAGCGAGACTCTGTCTCTAAAAAATAAATAAAAAGCAATGCATGCACATACAAAAAAAAGAAATTCAGACTGTACAGACTGGAATTAAGTGCCCACTACCACCACACACATATCCTTTCTTTCTACTCCCTAGAGTGGGAATTTTAATAATCTTGGAACTCTTCACACAGGTCTACATATGTGGTGGGTTTAATGGAAACGAGTGCCTGTTCACAGCAGAAGTGTATAACACTGAAAGTAATCAGTGGACAGTCATAGCACCCATGAGAAGCAGGAGGAGTGGAATAGGCGTGATTGCTTATGGAGAACATGTATATGCGGTAAGTTTATCTACTATCACAAAAAAAAAACCACATTACCCCTAGATTTTGTATTAGTAAATGGGTTTATGCTATTATTGGTAAGTATTTGAAAAGCTTTTTTTTTTTTTTTTGAGATGGAGTCTTGCTCTGTTGCCCAGGCTGTGCTGCAGTGGCAGGATCTCGGCTCACTGCAAGCTCTGCCTCCCGGGTTCATGCCATTCTCCTGCCTCAGCCTCCCGAGCAGCTGGGACTACCAGCATCTGCCACCATGCCCAGCTAATTTTTTGTATTTTTAGTAGAGACAGGGTTTCACCGTGTTAGCCCAGATGGTCTCGATCTCCTGACTTTGTGATCCACCCGCCTCGGCCTCCCAGAGTGCTGGGATTACAGGCATGAGCCACTGCACCCAGCTGAAAAGCTTTTTTTCATGGAAGATAATGGAAGAGGGAGTTATGAAATCACTGGTACCCCCAACAAGGGCTTCCTCAGTGAACAGAATCAATGGTTAGCAGTCAACGGTGTTTCTTTTGCTATCCACAGGTAGGTGGCTTTGATGGAGCTAATCGACTTAGGAGTGCCGAAGCCTACAGCCCTGTGGCTAACACTTGGCGCACAATCCCCACTATGTTTAATCCTCGTAGCAATTTTGGCATCGAGGTGGTGGACGACCTCTTGTTTGTGGTGGGTGGCTTTAATGGTTTTACCACCACCTTTAATGTTGAGTGCTATGATGAAAAGACCGATGAGTGGTATGATGCTCATGACATGAGTATATACCGCAGTGCTCTGAGCTGCTGTGTAGTACCAGGGCTGGCCAATGTTGAGGAATATGCAGCTAGACGGGACAACTTCCCAGGATTAGCACTGCGAGATGAAGTAAAATATTCTGCTTCGACAAGTACCCTACCTGTATGAGCCTCTTCATTTAGCTAATAAAAAGTCTAAGCAATAAGAATTAATTCTTTTTTTAAAAAATGCAGTGTTTAAACTTTGAAGAGTACTGGAAAATGTTCAACTTAAGAGAGCCAATGGCTGGATGAATGAGGGAGTAGGAGGGATGGAAGAAGGCAATTATATCCGACAGTGCATAAAGAAGAAAAAAAAGTCACACAGTACAAACCAGCTTTAAAGAAATATGTTTATTTAAAACTTACACTGAGACAATTAGTAGCTTTAACAGAGAACAAGATAGCTTCAGGAACATAAAACAAGCTATTTTACAATGTCATGTCTCAAGGTGTTCTAAATACTACATCTCCTCTGACTTAAGGGGAGATAGTGAAGATTATATTTTCAGTAGAGTAGGGACCTGGATACTACTAGTCCAAAAAACTTACTGCATCAACTCAAACTAAATGTTTATTTTACAAATAACTCAACGAGCCCAAGCACACGGATCATAAAGTCTTCAAACACCTAGCAAGCACTACTTTTCACGAGTGCATTATGCAGGAGGACTAAGTTAACAAGTGCTCTGCAGTCTGTGCTTCAATGTAAGACATTCGTAGTGATGGTCACTGAGTAAGACAAAAGGCCCTACAAGTGTAATAAACAAACCGCAGTGATTTTGCTATCTAATTAAATTACTTGAAGCAAAATGACTACTAGGTTATATTACTGTTATTATATTACATCACTCAACTATGAGCTGTTCTGTTTCCAATGACCAGAACATACGGTATAATAACAAAAACAAAAAATGGACTATTCTCAAGAAAGTAACAAACTGGAGTGATGAACTGTGCCAAAATGTTTGAGAGACTGAATTGTTTCTCAAATATTTTGCAGTTAAAGCACCCTCTGGTGTAGACAGAGTACTTGGTTTACAGTAATGTACAACACTTTCAAAGACATGAAATGTGGCCCGTATACTATATTTAAACTTAATTTGAGAAAAGTATCAAAACAGAAGTCCCTTTAGTTATGCTTGGTTAGACCAAATAACTAAAATATACAAATCAGCTCTCCTGTCTACATACAGTATAGTGTTGACCTTAGAATTACGAAGCAGAAAATGAAATATTTTAAACATACCACATGCTACACTAGTCAAGAGGTAAGGAGGAAAAGTGAGCCCTAGAAACTGCCTTACCAGCAGCCTGACGGGTTTAAAAAACACAAAAGCACACAAATCTTCCATAAACACTATCTTTCCAGCTTCAAACTTCTGTTTTGTATTAAAAAGGTATATTTAAATTTTTTGGTCCCAGAAATACTATATAAAACCAGGTGATCAAAACAAAACTTATGTCATGAATTTTAAGAGTTTTTAGCAAAAAAGATATTTTTGAACTGGCACAGCAAAAGCAAAGTTGAACATCATGATACACAAGACTAATCATGCAAACAACTGTAAGTGGGATGTGTTACTTAAACACTAAGCTCATGACTGACATTCTCAATATATACCACTGATTTTTTTAAGCCATGGTGGGGTAGATATAGTTCAAGGATACCCATTCTAAGATATAAGTAGCCTCACTCAAAGTTACATATACTATTACTTTTTGGTATAATAACTTCCTCTCTCTTCTACAAACAAAAGCAAAAGCAACAAAACAAAGGTTTGCTTGAATACACATTAAGCTGTCTTTCTAAAGTCATGTTTTTAACTGCTTACATTACCAAAAACAATATTTTAAGTTTTCTCATCAAAAAGGAAATTTCTTTCCCAAGGAGCTATTTTAGGCCTGATCCTTGTACTTAGAACCTTTCCAAATACTCTGGGAAGTTATTTCCAGTTTAGAATTTCAGAATGTCAGCCTTGAACAGATTTAAGCAAATCTGGTTTCTTTCCTTATTAACAAGTTAGTTAGGATATTTCAGAAACACAAGTTATTGATGTGAAATTACACATGTGAATTCAAATATAAAAATTAGAAAATCAGGAAAACCTGCACACATCATCATGCAATGAAGGACTTACCCCTTCTTTTCAGCCATGGCCTAGGCTGCCTGCTAAGTTAAAAAACAACAGTTTCAATCAAGGTTTTAAAACCAGATTATGCCTAAATCTTATGAGTTATAATTTCTGTCACATGATATGAAAAAAACACAACCCCACAAATGACTTGGTAATGATTATCTCAAAAGACAACTCTGAGAAAACAAAAAACACATCACACCCTTCCAGTTAAAAACTATTATCGTAGTGAGATACTAAATTATTTAAATACAATCAAGAAAACGAAGTTTGCTAGCACAGTCAATTGGAGAGAAATGAGAACTTCATTTAGTGAGCTTCATTTAATGATTCTGTTTTACTTGCATAGACCTATCACAGCTAAGAATTAGTGCTTCTCAGAATCCAAATGGCTTTTACTAAAATAACTACAAAGAAACAGAAATTGAGAAAAAGGTAGTGGTGGGATAGGACAATATAATAATATATCCTTATATGTAGAAATAGACTTGCAGTTTCTCACGCCCACTCCAGTCTAAATTAAATGGATTTAAAGTTGATTTTCAACACATTTATTAAAAACTTTTCACCTAGGCAGGGATACTAATTTAAAAATTTCAAGTTCTTAGTATAGAGCCCAAGACCTACAACTACTAGTCTTGCAGCAAATAGCCAAAATTTCTGGTTGTGCTTTTCTCTTTTGGTATTTGATCACTAACAAGAAGATTAACTATAATGGACTAGGGAAAAAAAAAATCACTGCACTTGGAATTTGACTTCTAGAATGGTATGACAAAATGTCTAAGAAGGTAAAGACAGTCCTTAAGAAACAGGATAAATCATTGGACAGGTGGCTCTCTGGGAGGCCAAGGTGGGAGGATTGCTTGAGGAAAGGAGCTTGAGACCAGCCTGGCCAATAAGGTGAGACCTCACATCTTAAAAAACCAAAACAACAACAAAAACAAGAAAACCACATTGTAAACTGTTAGGAATCCTTTATATTAACTGAGCATTAAGAGTAAATTTGAGGGCCGGGCATGGTGGCTCATGCCTGTAATCCCAGAGCTTTGGGAGGCTGAGGTGGGCGGATCACGAGGTCAGGAGTTCGAGACCAGCCTAACCAACATGGTGAAACCCCATCTCTATTAAAAATACAAAAATTAGCCGGGCGTGGTGGTACACACCTGCAATCCCAGCTACTCAGGAGGCTGAGGCAGGAGAATCGCATGAACCCGGGAGGTGGAGGTTGCAGTGAGCTGAGACTGCGCAACTGCACTCCAGCCAGGGTGACAAAGCGTGACTGTTTCAAAAAAAAAAAAAAAAAAAAAAAAGTTATTTTGAGGCCGGGCGTGGTGGCTCACACCTAATCCTAGCACCCTGGGAGGCTGATACGGGTGGATCTCCTGAGCCCAGGAGTTGGAGACCAGCCTCGGCAACATGGAGAAACCCCATCTCTACCAAAAATACAAAAAAAAAATTAGCTGGGCGTGGTGGCGCGTGCCTGTAGTCCCAGCTACTCAGTAGGCTGAGGTGGCAGGATGGCTTGCATCCAGGAGGTGGAGGTTGTAGTGAGCCGAGATCGTACCACTGTACTCCAACCTGGGTGACAAAGTGAGACCCCATCCCCTGGCCCAAAAAAAAAAAAGTCAATTTGAGTGCTAACTTTTATAAAGCTCAGGAGACATAAGAGAATTAGAACAACGTATAAAACTAAATAAAAGATAGCTTCAGTGATCTTTTTACTTTTTATTTGAGACACCGTCTCTCTGTCACCCAAGGTAGAGTGGCATGATCACAGCTCATTTCAGCCTCAACCTCCCCAGGCTCTGGTGATCCTCCCACCTTGGCTTCAAGTAGGAAGGACTACAGGCACGTGCCAGCTACCACACTCAGCTAATTTTTGTACTTTTTGTAGAGACAGGATCTTGCTATGTTTCCCAGGCTGGTCTTGAACTCTTGGGCTCAAAATCTGCCCACCTCAGCCTCCTCCAAAGTGTTGGGATTACAGTCATGAGCCACCGTGCCCAGCCCATAAACCTTTAAAAGCCAAAATTATGTACCCAAATTTGGTATCCTAGGCTCAGGCAAAGTTTGAAAGTGTGGGGCAACTGGATAAAATATAACAATCAGAAATAATAAGGCTTCTCTTTAGCAACATTTCTCTAAATTGTGACTTCCTTCCCATTTTGGAAAAAAAGTTTCTTGTAGAAAAGAATAATGGACTGGGCACGGTGGCTCATGCCTGTAATCCCAGCACTTTGGGAGGCTGAGGCGGGCGGATCACCTGAGGTCAGGAGTTCAAGACCTGCCTGGTCAACATGGTGAAACCCTGTCTCTACCAAAAGCACAAAAATTAGCCAGGCGTGATGGCGGGTACCTGTAATCCCAGCTACTCGGGATGCTGAGGCAAGAGAATCACTCGAACCTGGCAGGCAGAGGTTGCAGTGAGCCGAGATTGCACCACTGCACTCCAGCCTGGGCAACATGAGCAAAAAAAAAAAAAGAGAGAGAAAAGGAATAATGAAGATTCTATATAATATGCATTAGATCAAAAATTAAAATGGAAGGCATTGAGTGTCGATTGTCATAGGCATTATTTACACTCATTAACACATCCTCAAATAATCCTGCAACTCCTGAAAAAAATGTTGAAAAAATTTTAAATGCCTTTGATTTCCCAGTCTACACTAATACTTTTCTTCTTAGAGAAACAAAGTTCACACATGTAACTTGCTCTGTATTTAGTCAATCAGCCAAAGATCTATACTTTTGCCAACTACCGTCACCTCAGATTGAAGGCTTAAAGTCTATAAACAGCTGCTAATGAAAAATATTCAAAAAATGCATGAGCCAGTAAGAAATTTCATCAGTCACATCTTCTAGGAAGGAAACTGGCATTTCTAGATAAACATAAGAAAATATCAATGCAAACATTCTCAAATTATCTTGCTGAAATATTGAGTGTTTTCATTCAAATTTCAGTCTCACTATTGCACATGCCTCCTGCAGATGAGGGCTCAATGCAGAAGTCAGATCTTGCCAAAACCAATCATTTAATAAAAAATGAAAAAGAATATCAAAGTAAATGTGCAAATAAAATTGGTGCTTAAAGCATGTTCAAAACATAAGTCCTCAAGACAAAGGAGTTATAACTCGTTGGCAGGAAAACAGCTAAGCAACTACACCTGATTTTTCCACTTGTCCTTAATAAGATCTTATTTAGCTAGCACAAACAAACAAACCAAAGACAAAAATTGCAAGCTAACAAAATGACCATGTATTGAACTGAGTCTCCCATTCTTTAGTTTTTAACTCTATTTCCTTTATATGGGGTAATAATCAGTTCATGTAGAAAATAAGTTATCGACATACTTTTTCAAATAACAGCCTGGGTATCTTCAGCTTCACGAAACGGGTGTAACAGTTTTAATCGGCACGCTTGAGAGAACCTAGCATTCAATCTGAGAGCTTGGCACTCGCCTCATGTTCAGGGCGTGACGATGTATCTCTTGCATCTGTCTGATGCGGTCCTTCTGCCACATCAGGTTTTGAGGCATAGGGTATCTCTGTGTGCCATGCAAGTACCGGTATGGGATCCTCACGTGACAAGCAGTGGCTCTACAACGAGGTTGTGGCATAGGAGGAAGAAGCATCCACCTCTTCCTCTCCGCACAATATCGGTAGGCTTCTTTCCGATACTGTTTATCAATATCATCACTGTTTTTCCAGCCTCCTATAATGAAGACATCATCTTTGTAATAGCAAATGGCTGCTCCTTCGATGCTTAGGACTTCTGGAGGCAAGCTTTCAAGGATCTCATCAGACACCTGGCTGGCAATTTTTCTTACTGCCTCTTCGTTTTCTAAACAATAACTCTTGGGACAACATGATGCTGTCTGATAAAAGTTTGAATTGACCACAGACATTTGGAAAAAGCAGTAATTGTCAATAAGCGGCAAAGATTCCACATCTTGCCACTGTCGAGTCTCTGTATCATAGCAAGTAATTACAGCCTTTAATCCATCTTCAGTGTCCCGGTCTACAGGAGTGCGGGCGGCAATGTATACAAACCGGTCTTCAATGGCTAGTGCTTTGACATCTCGAAGAATCTTTGGTGCTGATTCCAAGTTGTGCCATTTATCAAGCTCAGGATTATAAACAGTCACATCTTTAAAACCAGGACTAAAGTTGCCATGTCCTCCAATGCTATAGAGCTTCCCTTTGACTTCTGTTAGTCCAAAAGAATGCTTTCTTGTCATCAGACTACAAACATGTTCCCATGTATTCAAATTTGGGTTATACCTTTCTACAGTTTTAGCAAACCCTGGCTCCATTGATCCAGCAACATACACGTAGGATTCTGTTACTGCAACAGCATGTCCATCGAGGTGATTATGAATATGTGGCAGATTTACCCATCTGTCCTCATCAACAAAATATCCCACACATTCACTTAAATAGTCCCCTCCTTCTGACACACCTCCAATAACCATGATCACATCCATGTTTTGCCCATAACGAGGCAATAGTGACACATGAGAAGTGGGGTGCTGGCATGTGCCAGATTGTATATTCTCAGCTCTCAGAGCATGTCTCTCCACTGCGTCAGCGACCAACTTGACACAAACTTCATTATTGGCTACCAGCCTCTCTGGTTTGACATGTCGAGTAAGGTAGGTAGGTTTCATCTGGGACAACCTGAGCAATTTAAAAAGTTCTTCAAAGTATCTCTCTCTCTCTTCAGCATTTCTCTGAACCCATTTCAAAACGGTTTCAAAGAGAACCTCTTCAGAATCAACTGTAATTTCCAAATCTGAAAGCCAGTCTCTAATGAGATGGAAAGGTAACGTATAAAATTCTTCATCCTGAATCACTTTGTGGAAATTTCTCCGTATCATATCAGCAGCCTTCAGAGCAAGTTGGCTCAGGGTGTACATGTGTGCTAAGCTATGAATTGCCACACAATTTGAGAGATGAAGTTTTTTCTTGAGAAATTCTCCACAAAATTCTTTTAAACGAATGAGTAGGAACCTAAAATCAAGAAAAAAAGATTAATTTTTCAAATGTGCATATTTTATGTGGTTACTTTTTTCTTTTTTTTGAGACAGGGTCTCACTCTGCCACTCAGGCTGGAGTGCAGTGGCGTGATCTCGGCTCACTGCAACCTCTACCTCCTGGGTTCCAGCGATTCTCCTGCCTCAGCTTCCTGAGTAGTTGGGGCATACCACCATGTCCAGCTAATTTTTGTATTTTTAGTAGAGACAGGGTTTCACCATATTGGCCAGGCTGGTCTCAAACTCCTGACCTCAAAGTGATCCGCCCGCCGCGGCCTCCCAAAGTGCTGGGATTACAGGCATGAGCTGCCGTGCCCGGCCTACATTTTTTTTTTTTTTTTTTTTTTTTTGAGACAGAGTCTCACTTTATCGGCCAGGCTGGTGTGCAGTGGCACAATCTTGGCTCATGGCAACCTCCGTCTCCCAGGCTCATGCAACTCTCCTGCCTCAGCCTCCCGAGTAGCTGGGATTACAGGCATGTGCCACCACACCCGGATAATTTTTGTACTTTTAGTAGAGACAGGGTTCACCATATTGGCCAGGCTGGTCTCGAACTCTTGACCTCAAAGTTATCCGCCTGCCTCGGCCTCCCGAAGTGCTGGGATTACAGGTGTGAGCTGCCATGCCCGGCCTACACTATCCCCCAAAAAAAAAAAAAAAACAACTCCAAAAAAACAGAGTCTCACTGTATCGGCCAGGCTGGTGTGCAGTGGCAAAATCTTGGCTCACGGCGACCCCCTTCTCCCAGGCTCATGCAATTCTTCTTCCTCAGCCTCCCGAGTAGCTGGGATTACAGGCGTGTGCCACCACACCCAGCTAATTTTTATATTTTTAGTAGAGATGGGGTTTCACCATGTTGGCCAGGCTGGTCTCGAACTCCTGACCTCAAGCATCCACCCACCTCAGCCTCTCAAAGTGCTGAGATTATAGGCGTGGGCCACTGTGCCTGGCCATGGCCTACATTTAAAAAAATTATTTTTTTTTTCTAGAGATGGGGTCTCACTATATTGTCTACACTGGTCTTGAACTCCTTGCTTTAAGCAATCCTCCTGCCTCTGCTTCCCAAAGTGTTTGGGATTACAGGTGTGAGCCACCACACCCAGCCTATGGTCACATTTCGAGAGCATCTAAATTATACATATTGAAATAGTTAGATTAATCTCACTTTACACACAAAATCTGAAAACAACAACAACAACAACAAAACCACCACCAAATTAGAAAATATTGTGCTGGCAAAGTATGTTTAAAAGCACATATAGGCTGGGCATGGGGGCTCACACCTATAATACCAGCACTTTGGGAAGCTGAGGGTTGCTTGAGCCAGGAGTTCAAGACCAGCCTGGGAAACATGGCAAAACCAAGTCTCTTTAAAAAAAGGCACATGGCTGGGCGCAGTGGCTCACACCTGTAATCCCAGCACTTTGGGAGGCTGAGGCAGGCAGATCACTTGAAGTCAGGAGTTTGAGACCAGGCTGGCCAACAACATGGTGAAACCTTGTCTCTAATAAAAATACAAAAATTAGCTGGGCATGGTGGTGGGCACCTGTAATCCCAGCTACTCGGGAGGCTGAGGCAGGAGAATCACTTGAATCTGGGAGGCAGAGGTTGTAGGGAGCTGAGATTGCGCCACTACACTCCAGGTTGGGTGACAGAGCGAGATTCTGTCTCAAAAAAAATAAAAATAAAAAGCACATATAGAGCTGGGCAGGGAGATGCATGCCTGTAGTCTCAACAACTCAGGGGGCTTAGGCAAGAGGATTGGCTGAGGTCAGGAGTTCAAGGCTGCAGTAAGCTATAATCGTGCCTGTGAATAGCCACTGCACTCCAGCCTGGGCAATATAGCAAGACTGTCTCTTTAAAAAAAAGTGTATACAGGCCGGGCGCAGTGGCTCACGCCTGTAATCCCAGCACTTTGGGAGGCCAAGGCGGGTGGACCATGAGGTCAGGAGTTCGAAAGCAGCCTGGCCAACATGGTGAAACCTTGTCTCTACTAAAAATACAAAAAAATTAGCTGGGCATGGTGGCGGGCACCTGTAATCCCAGCTACTCCAGAGGCTGAGGCAGGAGAATGGCTTGAACCCAGGAGGCAGCGGTTGCAGTGAGCCAGGATCGCGCCACTGTACTCCAGCCTAGGCAACACAGCAAGACTCTGTCTCAAGAAAAAAAAAAAGCATATATAAAAATCTTATTTATATATAAAATATAAAGTATTATTTATATTAGTTTATATAATTACCTATCATATATGTGAAATACATACATATATACACACATATACATATATAAAAACACAAAATAGAGTTTTTTTTTTTAAGAGACAGGGTTTTGCTATGCTGCAGTGGCTATTCACAGGTGCGATCACAGTGCGCTACAGCCCCAAACTCCTGGGCTCAAGCAATCCTTCTGCCTCGGCTTCTAGAGTAGCAGGGACTACAGGCACATGCTACTGTGTCTGGCTGGAGGTTTTTCTTCTTTTTTGTTTAGAGACAGTGTTTCGCTCTTGCTGCCCAAGCTGGAGTACACTGGCGCGATCTCTGCTCACTGCAACCGCTGCCTCCTGGGTTCAAGCAATTCTCCTGCCTCAGCCTCCCGAGTAGCTGGGATTACAGGCGCGCGCCACCACATCTGGCTAATTTCTTGTATTTTTAGTAGAAACAGGGTTTCACCATGTTAGCCAGGCTGGTCTCAAACTCCTGACCTCAGGTGACCCACTTGCCTCACCCTCCCAAAGTGCTGGGGTTACAGGCGTGAGCCACCACGCCCAGCCACACACTTTATTTTCACTTTAATTTGTCCTTGGCAAAGGCAAATCCCTATCCAAACTTGTCTTTGCCATCCTTTCCTAATTCCTTGCTAGTCACCAGCCTCTTTTTTTTTTTTTTGAGACAGATCAGATTCTCACCGTTACCCAGGCTGGAGTGCAGTGGTGCAATCACAGCTCACTGCAGCCTCGACCTCTAGGGCTCAAGTGATTCCCCCACCTTAACTGCCCAAGTTGCTGGGACTACAGGAACATGCCACCAAACCCAGATATATATATATATATATTTTGTTGTTGTTGTTGTTTTTCTCCCCGTGAGATGGACTTTCGCTCTTATTGCCCAGGCTGGAGTGCAATGGCACAATCTTGGCTCACTGCAACCTCTGCCTCCTGGGTTCAAGCGATTCTCCTGCCTCAGCCTCCAGAGCAGCTAGGATTATAGGCACCTGCCACCACACCCAGCTAAATTTTTGTATTTTTAGTAGAGACAGGGTTTCATCATGTTGGCCAGGCTGGTCTCGAACTCTTAACCTCAGGTGATCCACCCACCTCAGCCACCCAAAGTGCTGGGATTACAGGTGTGAGCCACTGTGCCTGGCCACCCAGATAATTTTTTTTTTTTTTTTGTATTTTTTTGTAGAGACAAGGTTTTGCCATGTTGGCCAGACTGGTCTTAAACTCCTGAGCTCAAGCAATCTGCCCACTTTAGTGCTGAGATTACAGGTGTGAGCCACCATGCCCAGCCCACCAGCCTCCTCTTAAATGAAACAGGGTCTAAGTGAAGGGACTTTATGGTATAAAGTAACAGCCAGGCAGGAACTTCTTTGGGGGTCTGCTCAGTCAGATATCAGAAGGAATGCCCCCCTTACTCAGATTTAGGCTTTCTGCTAGAGGTTTTATTTCATTTTTAAATTTTTCTCCAGGATCATAGATTCAAGTTGCCCTGAATATATACTCCCTGTGTCAGAGGTTTTAATCTCGTCATCAGAGCTTTTTCTTTGGGCAGCCAGAGGGGATGGGGTACTGAGAAGATTTGTCCTGAACTGGGTTCTCATCAAAGCAGGAATGCAAAGCAAACTCAAACATCTGAAGAAGCAGAAAACAAAACAAAAACACAACAAAAAAAAATGTGTAGGGTTGGGCGCAGTGGTTCAGGCTGGGTGCAGTGGCTCAGGCCTATAATCCCAACACTTTGGGAGGCTGAGGTGGGTGGATCACCTGAGGTCAGGAGTTCGAGACCAGCCTGGCCAACATGATGAAACCCCGTCTCTACTAAAAATACAAAAAATTAGCTGGGCGTGGTGGTAGGTACCTATAATCCTAGCTACTCAGGAGGCTGAGGCAGGAGAATCACTTGAACCCAGGAGGTGGAGGTTGCAGTAAGCCGAGATCACACCACTACACTCCAGCGACAGAATGAGATGTTATCTCAAAAAAACAAAAAACAAAACAACAACAACAAAAATTAGCTGGGCGTGGTGGCGTGCATCTGTTATCCCAGCTACTCAGGAGCCTGAGGCATAAGAATTGCCTGAACCTGGGGTCAGAGGTTGCAGTGAGCTGAGATCACGCCACTGCACTCCATCCTGGGCGACATAGTACAAAGCATGTGTAGGTTAAAAAACAAAAGAAAGTGATCTGGCATGTAGCTGACTAGATATTGTCTGCTCACCTAAATCCATTTAAAGTTTAATTTAAAAAAAACCACAATCATTTCAGACAAATTCATAAATCTGGCAGCAATCAGCCTGAGGATAGCCAATTTGAGACCACTGCTTTAAAAAGACTAAGTCCCCAGAACCGAGAAGAACCTTAAACAAGATTAAGAATCACTTCATCAATTCAGGCCTCTCCCAATTCAGTAACCGTTTGTTATTAGTGACTGTGCTTAGTAACTCTCTTAACTATGATATGATAATCAATAAGGCAGGCTCCCTTCACCCTTTTAAGAGAACATATCATTTTAGAGATAAAGCAAAGACAAAGTAGAGTGGTATGGGATATAGTGGCTCCCAGACATGTCTGGGTGCCAGTGTCACCTGATTCCCAGGCTGCCCTGGGCTCCTAGTTTTAGCAGGCACTCCAGGTAATTCAGAGACAAATTCCCTTAAGTGTCTGGAAGCAATGCTCTATGAAAATAGCTGTCATACACTTGGCATCTGTCATGTGAGGGGCATTGTGCACATCCTATTATTATATTTCTGATCCTTACAAATGCCCAGTGAGGCAGGCATGATCATCAACAGACATTTGTACTTAGGGGTTTTGGAGGGGGTGGGGGCGGGTCCTGCCTCAGAGCTGATGGGAAGATTAAATGTGATGGTTGCAGGGCACTTTGAACAGTGCCTGACAAAAGTCATTGGCTTAGCTGCTGACAGATGGAGAGAAGAAGTTAAGAGTTTTTAGTAAAATGCCCGGAGTATCGTCTCCTCTCCTCTAACTCCCCAATACAGCAGGAGCAAATCTGACAAACTCAAGATGATATGACAGAATCAAACCTAGCTTTGAGTGAGTGCAATGACCCTTTTCCACCCATTTTCATGCAACAAACCTCTCTCCCTCAGAGCTATGCCCATCCCACTCCACCTTCTCATTGATGACCCAGCCTCTTGAGAAAACAGAGACAATCAAGCAGGAACTTCATCTTCCCACCACCCATTCCACCAGCAGTTGTACCCTATACTTTGCAGTCCAACCGTTCCAATTTTAATATGGATTCTACACTGAAGAATAACCAGAATATTTCACCCCAAAATATACTCATTTGACATATTCAGAGGGGCCGAAACCACAGGAATAGCTTTGAAGAGCTGTCTTTTGTGGGGGCGATTTGCATCTGTAGAGAAAATCTACATTAATGAGGTAAACAGCAAGGAAAACAGGGATGCAAACAGGCTTTCTCTGAGGCCTCCCCTTACTCAGATTGAGGAAAGACGCACTCACAGGAAAAACTAAGGAGGCTAAGGTCTGACACTTTAAAGATCTGACAGAAACTTTTCCCATAGGCTACATCCATTTTTTCTGACAGCTGCTGCCCGTGAGGTTTCACCTGCATAACAGGACAGCCTGTGCTTGCCAAGCTTTCCTCTCCTGGCTCTCCCATAACCTGTCTTGATGCATTCCAAGCCCCTATTCCTTTCTATAACCACAGGATGGTATAAAAACTTCAGTCACCCTTAGAGTTTTCATATTTTGTATGACTCTCGAGCACAAATGTGCCTGTAATAATCTGCTATGCTTTTCTCTGTCCTATATAACCTGTCTTTTATTATAAGAATGTCAGCTGTGGCCAGGTGCGGTGGCTCACGCCTGTAATCCCAGCACTTTGGGAGGCCAAGGCGGGTCAGGAGTTCGAGACCAGCCTGGCCGATACAGTGAAACCCCATCTCTACTAAAAATACAAAAATTAGCCGGGCGTGCTGGCACATGCCTGTAATGTCAGCTACTTGGGAGGCTGAGGCAGGAAAATCGCTTGAACTCAGGAGGCAGAGGTTGCAGTGAGCCGAGATTGCGACATTGCACTCCAGCCTGGGAAACAGAGCGAGACTCTTGTCTCAAAAAAAAAAAAAAAAAAAAAAAAGAATGTCAGCTGTGACCCCTTTATGAGGGGGAGGAAAGGGATCACCCCTCTTCCATCCCGACAGTTCCCTTATTGGTTGCAAGGACTTTACTCCTGCAATTATTCCCCTGCTCCTGTAACACCAATTACTCATCTTCTACTGAATCATTTTCAGCAGCACACAGACATGCTCTAGTATCTTTTACCTTGGTGGGATTGTCCCCCAAAACATTTACACGTTTCTGATCCTCTTTATAAAGCAAGGCTTAACAGCTCTTGTCAATGGCATCTCTGACCTGCAACCATCACTAATGGGTTGACAGAGTTGACACGACTGGCTACTCCCTCCTTGATATCCTTCTTTTCTACGTTTCCATGAGATCAGTCTCCTCTTTAAGATTCTTTTTTTTTTGAGATCCAGTCTCTCACTCTGTTGCCCAGGCTGGGGTGCAGTGGCGCAATCTTAGCTCACTGCAATCTCCACCTCCCGGGTTCAAGCAATTCTCCTGCCTCAGCCTCCTGAGTACCTGGGACTACAGGCACCCGCCACCATGCCTGGCTAATTTTTTTTTTTTTTTTTTGTATTTTTAGTAGAGACGGGGTTGGGATTACAGGCACCTGCCACCACGCCCTGCTAATTTTTGTATTTTTGTATTTTTTTTTTTTTTTGAGATGGAGTCTCACTCTGTTGCCTAGGCTGGAGTGCAGTGGCACGATCTCAGCTCACTGCAACCTCCGCCTCCTGGGTTCACGCCATTCTCCTGCTTCAGCCTCCTGAGTACCTGGGACTACAGGCACCCGCCACCATGCCTGGCTAATTTTTTTTTTTTTTTTTTGTATTTTTAGTAGAGACGGGGTTTCATCATGTTAGCTAGGGTAGTCTCGATCTCCTGACCTCGTGATCTGCCCACCTCGGCCTCCCAAAGTGCTAGGATTACTGGCGTGAGCCACCACGCCCGGCCTAATTTTTGTATTTTTAGTGGAGATGGGGTTTCATCATGTTGGCCAGGCTGGTCAAGTGATCCATCTGCCTCGGCCTCTCAAAGTGCTGGGATTACAGGCGTGAGCCACTTCGCCCAGCCGGCTATTTTACATTCTAGAGAACCCCAGGGCTCAGTCTCGCCTACTCTCTCCCCGCTGTCCCTTTTCTATGTATACTCCTTAAGTAATACCATCCAGCCCCAAGGCTTTAGTTACCATTTATACGGTAATTTCCCCCAATCTGTATCTCTAGCTCCCATGCACTTCCCAGGGATCTCCTTAACCAAATCCAAAAACTCCTGATCTTACTCCCAAACCTGCTCTTCTGCAATCTTCCACATCTTAATAATTCCATCCTTCCCATTGCTTGGGTCAAAAAGGTAGCAGTCTTTTCCCTTATACCCCACGTCAAATCCATCAGCAAATTCATCTCATCCACTTTCAAAATATATCTGGAACCAGAGCAGTTCTCATCACCTTTACTTCTCCCTCCTCAATTGAAGCCTCCACCACCACTGCCACAACCTCCTCTCTGCGTCTCTCTGCAGCTGCCCTTGGTGCCCCCTCCTCCCCAATGCCACATCCTTTGTTCTTTTTTTTTGAGACAGAGTCTTGCTCTGTCCGCCAGGCTGGAGTAGAGCGGCGCAATCTCAGCTTACTGCAACCTCAGCCTCCCGCCTCCCAGGCTCAAGCGATTCTTGTGTCTCAGCCTCCCCAACAGCTGGGATTACAGGCACGCCACCACGCCCGGCTAATTTTTGTACGTTTAGTAGAGACAGGGGTTTCACCATGTTGGCCAGGCTGGTCTCGAACTCCTGACCTCAAGCATCCACCCACCTCGGCCTCTCAAAGTGCTGAGATTACAGGCGTGGGCCACCGCGCCTGGCCGCCACATCCTTTTTTCAACACAGCACTATTCATCAAATCAGACTGCATCATTCCTCTGCCCCAAACCTTCCCATTTCAATCAGAGTAAAAGCTCATGTCCTTCCACAGGCCATCAAGGCCCTACGGGATCTGGATCCATGCCCATTACCATCCTGGGGCTTCTCCTGTTCCTCTCATCCTGCATCCCTTTGATACAGCCACACTGACTCCCCGCTGTTCTCTAACATACAAGCTCCACCTCAGAGCCTCTGTACCTGTGTCCCCTACCTGACACAGTCTACCTTACCTGCTTCGGTTCTTAGCAAAACGTCTTCTTCATAGGGCATTCTCTATCAACCCAATTTGGAAAACACTTCCTCTCCCCCAGCAGTTTCTATGTACTCCCCCCATGCTTTATTTTTCATCAGTGATAACAATCATCCAACAGGCTATACATTTAACAATCATCCAACAGGCTATACATTTTACTTATTTACCGTCCATCTACCAACCTATGTGCGATAAGGAAAATGACTTTTGTCTGTTTTGATCACTGCTGAAACCCTAGCACCTTAGAATCCCGCATCTGAGCTGATGCGTAATAGGCGCTCAATAGGCATTTTTGTTAATGTATCTGTAAGATGATAACTGCCAAAACAAACGCTTCTCCATCTCTATAAACGGTATTACCTGCCTTCTAACCAGTCTCTGGAGCATTCCTGCTCCCTACAATCCGTTTAACACAGTGGCAGAATAATATTAAAATACTTAAATCAGCTATTTCTTTACCCAGCTTCCTATCACACTTAGTGAAATCCAAACTCCTTATTCCAACGCATCTCACGCATCCTTCTCCCCTTCATCCACTAGATCCAGCCTCACTGGACTGTATTTTAATTCTCTTCTCTAAGCCAAACTGGATCCTGCCTGAGGGCATTTGCGCTGTCTGGAATATTCATTCCCCATCTTTGCACGGTCAGTTATTTTTTGACATTCAGAGGTCGATCTAAACTTCACCTCTTCAGAAAGATCTTTATTCAATCCCTAGCCTTTCATTCCTTTTGAACGTCAGCACAACAGTTACCACATACTGACTTTCCTTTTCATCACTTTTGTCCCACCACCTAATATCTGAGCTCCTTGGGCGCCGGGCGCCTTCGCCGGACCTGATGGTGCATCCTCCTCGCCCACCGCGGTGGCTGCCCCCAAGCAGGCGCTCAGCGAGGGTGAAACCAATGCGTTCACTCAGGACTCGCGAGCTGCCGTGGCAGGCACTGCCCTCCCCTCCGCCGGCGAGCATCTCCCCGTCTCCGCGTCCGCCGCCCTCCGCGCTCCCGCCTCCCTCGCCTACCTGTCGGCCAACTCCAGCACCTCGTGCACGCTGCCCGTGCTGACGCGGATGCGCCCGGTGTACATGTACTCGATTACGGCTTCCACTGTGTCGGGTTCGGGCCCCGGCTCGGAGCTCCACTTGCGCATCTCCACCCGTCCCGAGCGGGACTCGGAAAACTGGCCCGAGAGCAGGGGCGTGAAGTACTCGGTGGCGGCAGCCAGTACCGAGCGGTGGGCCCGGAACTCGCGGCCTCCAGCCCCGCCGAAGCACAGGGTAATGTCGCAGAAGAGGCCCTGGCGCCGCTGCTCGTTCTGCCGCCAGGACAGCTCTGAGCAGTGAGAGCTGCACTCGAAATCCTCAGCTTCTGGGCCCGGATCGCCCCCGCTCGCCTCCATTGCAGAGATCCCCGGCCCAGGCCCGAAGTCCACCGTGCCGCTGCCTCGGACCTCGGCGGCCAGTCCTGCCGAGCCGGCGGCGGCCGTCTCCATGCTCTCCATCTCCAGTACCTGAAGAGATGCAGCCGCGGCCGCCGCCGCCGCCGCCGCCACTGCCGCAGCCGCCATCTTGACGCCGCTGCGCCCAGCCTCCACAGCCTCGGAACGATGCGGCCGTTTGGTGCGACACAGAGGGATTCTGGGATTAAATAGTGCGCGCGGGGCGGGGCCAGGTCGCCCGCCGGCCGCACATGCGCCGCCTCGCCTCCAGCAGCTCTGCCTGCCTTGGTGAGGTCCGTCAGTAACAGTCGCCCAGTCCAGAAGACTTAGCCCCAGGCCTACCCCCAGGGCGTCGGTGCGAGGATGGCTCGCTTCCTTTCCTTAGTGGGTAGCATGCTCTCTGCAGTCATTTTGTCGAGTAAAGCCACCTTAGACCATCACCTGTTGTTAAAGCCTTGAGTGGCAATAAAGGATTTTTATAAGATCTAGCCCCAGCTAAGTGGATGAGGGATGAATGAGTTACTCGTTATCCGTTTTTTTTGTTTGTTTTTGTTTTGTTTTGGGTTTTTTTTTTTTTTTTTTTTGAGACGGAGTCTCGCTCTGTTGCCCAGGCTGGAGTGCGGTGGCGCGCTCTTCGCTCATTGCAACCTCCGCCGCCCGGGTTCAAGCGATTCTTGTGCCTCTGCCTCCCGAGTAGCTGGGACTACAGACGCCCGCCACCACTCCAGGCTAATTTTTTTTTTTTTTTTTTTTTGAGCCGGAGTCTCGCTCTGTCGCTCAGGCTGGAATGCAGTGGCGCGGTCTCGGCTCACTGCAACCTCCGCCTCCCGGGTTCACGCCATTCTCCTGCCTCAGTCTCCGGAGTAGCTGGGACTACAGGCGCCCGCCACCATGCCCGGCTAAGTTTTTGTATTTTTAATAGAGACGGGGTTTCACCGTGTTAGCCAGGATGGTCTCGATCTGCTGACCTCGTGATCCACCCGCCTCGGCCTCCCAAAGTGCTGGGATTACAGGCATGAGCCACCACTCCTGACCGTAGATGAGCATTTTTAAAACCATATATACTGAAACTATTAGTACAGTTCAGGCCAGGCCAGGCACAGTGGCTCACGCCTGTAACAGCACTTTGGGAGGCCAAGGAGGATGGATTGCTTGAGTCCATGAGTTCCAGACCAGCCTGGGAAATACAGCAAAACCTTATCTCCACAAAAAATACAAAAGTTAGCCTGGAGTGGTGGTATGCTCCTGTAGTCCCAGCTACTTGGGAGGCTGGAGTGGGAGGACTGCTTGAGCCCAGGAGATGGAGGCTGCAGTGAGCTGTGATGGTGCCACTGTACTCCAGCCCTGGGGCGACAGAGTGATACCCTGTCTGGAAAAAAGTACAGTTACAAAGGAATACAGATCAAAGGATATGGATGCCAGGAGCCAGCAGTATGCCTTCATTGTTACTATATAGTTTATTTAAACCAGACTATGATAATACAGAGAAGAGACTGAGGTGGCAGCTGCCCAGAATCTTTGTGGATTACAGATGCAAAGTAGTTAGGAGTCCTTGGACCCACACTTCAGTTACAGACAGACAAATCAGCTGCATAAATACAGAGAACATAAGACACAAGACATTTCACAGCTTTCTGCATTTCCATTTTAAATGTATGTATGTTACAACTTTACATATTAAGTTACTACTCCACATATTTTGTGACAATGGCTAAGGATGCAATGGCCCCATCCCCCTGACATAAACAGACTCTGGTCTGCAACACAGAACATTTCAGTGGGATACCAAACAAGCCCTTAACACATAACATACAAAAAGATCTTTAAAAATCAGATTAATACAATGTTCTTCATGTTATATAAGGAAGAAGGGAAGTAAAAAAAAAAAAGAGACATTGGGGTGCTTTAAATGTATAGTATCTTGAGGCCATAAATGTTTCATTCCCTTCCTCCAAGGGAGAAAAAAATGTTTAACTAATGGAAAAAGAAAGCAACATCCTAACGCCCTACAATGAGGAAGACCCCATCCTGACAGTACTTAGATGCTTCCATATAATAAATACAGCAGGTAGCAGAGCAAAGTCACAAGTATTGGCTTGGTTTTTATTTCTATGCTTATAAAAAAAAATATGAAGCTTCTTTGTGTGGACTGAAGGGGTGTTAGCCTGTGGATGTTGGTCTTCGGTGCCTGTACCCCAGTGGCTGTTTACATTCCAGGCCCCTGCTAAATAAAGCAGGCTCCACTGCCAGCTGTCTGTACACTTTTTCCTGGGGGAGGAGTTCTTGTCTTCAGTTTACTGCAGTAGGGTTCCTGGCTCTGTTACATGCTCATGTGTTCCGGAAGAACATATGAAATATCATCCCACGGATGACGATACAGCCCCTGCTTCAGCCTCTTCTGATCAAGATAGTGTCCTAAAATGAAGCAAACACATCTTTTTTATTAGAGCTTCATAAGCCTGGTGAGAGGAAGAGGCTAAGGAAGGGAAATCTTTCTAACACACAAAAAAAGTAGACACAAAGCAGTGGGAAGTTTAGTCCAAATCCACTGTATAGGTAGATGAGGCGGACTTTGTACAAGGGAGCTGTTGGATCTGATTCTATTTTCCTTTAAATTAAAACAAAATTTTAAAGCGAAAAAATAAAATAAATAATAAAAATAGGCCGGGCACGGTGGCTCATGCCTGTAATCCCAGCACTTTGGGAGGCCGAGGTGGGCAGATCACGAGGGTTGGGAGATCGAGACCATCCTGGCTAACACGGTGAAACCCCGTCTCTACTAAAAATACAAAAAATTAGCCAGGCGTCGTGGCATGCGCCTGTAGTCCCAGCTGCTTGGGAGGCTGAGGCAGGAGAATTGCTTGAACCCAGGAGGCGGAGGTTGCAGTGAGCTGAGACCGCGCCACTGCACTCCAGCCCGGTGACAGAGCAAGACTCAGTCTCAAAAAAAAAAAAAAAATTTTCCTGGGCTAGCAATCATTTCTAAGAACAAAGGAACAATAATAAAGATAAGGGGAAAGGTTAAAGTAAGAAAGGAAAGATTAAGAACAATGATTAAGAGGATATGACATTTCTTCTGTAGAAACTGAACCACAAAAAGAAAATTAAAAAAGAAAAAAAAAAAAAAAGAAACTCAACCCCATGGGTAAGTGGTGTAGCTGAACCATGGGGTTTAAAAAAAAACACTTAAAACAACAACGAATGGACTCACCAATGAAGCCCATACTCCTTCCCAGCACAAAGATGCCATTGAGGGCTCCAATGTCAATATATTCATCAGCTTCCTCCCTGCAACACACAATCAACTTGTAGTTTTAAAAGGCTCACGTGACTGCCCTCCTCCCCACAGACAGTACTACTACTGCCCAAGAATGAGAAGAAAAGGGGTGCTCTGGGTGGTAGCATTACAGGCAATTTTTGTTTTCTTCTTTATACCCCTCCTTATTTTTCAAATATTCTAGTATGAGTATGCATTACTTTTATAGTTTGGAGGAAACAACAAAAATCGACAAACGTAATGAAGAAGAAAACAGCTGCAATGCTCACCGAGTAAAGGACCCACAGTTTCTAAGCATGTCTACAAATGCGACTCCGATGAGACCATCTACATTCAGGATAAGATTTGGCTTCTGGGAAGGCAAAAAAATTCAAAGCATTTATCATTATTTCTCATTTTTTCTTCATAATTTTCCACTGTTACTACTATTACTACGAATTGTGACCATCATTTAAAAACCTTCTACCAGCCCCACTGGTCGACACTGTGTCTGACTCAGTTCAATTCCCAGCATCTAGCAAAGTACCCAACACCTAGTTGACATTTAGTGCATGTCTGTTAAATTTAGTTATGAAACAAAAATAACATTTCCAGAAAACTAGGTTTGCTTTTAGCTGCATAATCAAAATGTAATGTGGCTCCTATTTCCTCCAATAAACTTGTCCAACGTAATATTAGGGAATTAGGAAGTTTTTTCTTTGTTACCTTCGAGGTGGTAATCTTCTCTACTTCCAGTGCATAATCGAGCAGAGGAGTGGCAGGGAAGTGCTGCCTGACGTAATCTTTGAGGATCTGCACTCGCATGTCTGGGTTGTTTATCTAGAAATGAACCCAACGGTACAGAGGAACACTCACATACTGCTGGGATGTGTTTGTTCATACTTGTGTTACAGGTAGGTAGAACTGGACATATCCCAGCGGCAATTCAGGAACCTGGCCCACGTGTACCATCCCATGCGGCACCAATTGTGCTAATGCCATGAGGCTGGCTTTTGAAGTCCTCTCATATCTCAATTGGGACACAAAACAACCTTGGTAGGTTCTCACTTTTAAGTTGCAAAGAAGAAACTGAGCCCTGAGATGTTCAGGGAACTGGCCAGGTCCTACAGTGTTGAACAGCAGAGGTCTGAAAGTTAACCACTCTCCAACTCAAGAGTCTTAGGTTCCAGCCTCCAGCCATGCCCCCGCCAGCTCTGTGCCTACTCAAGCTGTGACAAAGTTCAACACTAAACAAACACGTGTTGAGTGTGGGGAGGCAAAGTATTCCCAAAGTTTTAGGAAAAACTCTAGACCTGCTGTGAATGAAATTAACCACCTGTCAGTGGGGGAGGAAGATGATCTAGGGACATACCAAATCGAATACCAAAGCAACTTCAGCCCTCAGCAAAAGAGATAGCTGGGTCAGTACATCCTCTAGAAAGCGGGGAGCTCAAAGAGTGAATGAGTGAGTGTGGAGTGCAAGTCTAGCATTATCTTAGAAAGAGGCTCTGTGCTGTACATAGGCATGTTGTTATATGCTCAGGAGCTGGGGCTGGCTGAGCAAAGTCCAGCAAGTCCTGGATGGAATGTCCCTCAGAGCCACCCACCTTCCCTGCTTGGTTCTGAGCTGGTCCTTGCTCATCAAGCAACCTCTGGGTATCACCTGAGATGGCCAAGTGTTTGGTTGCCTAGAAGGTGGTGTCCTGAATCACATGCATGACCTTCGTGTTAATACTCCCCACCTAGGCCAGTGGAGTGACCAAATAAATGAGGTTGCTGGAGCTACAGAGCCAAGGAGCCCAGGGTAAAGGGATCTGCTAAGGAGCTGTCCCCATAAGGCCCTGAGCAGCTGCCAGTGACCTCATCTCTTGCTCTTCGGTTTCTAACCACAGCACACTATAAGGACATAGAAATGACTGGCCCTGTGTGAGACTATATAAACTGTTTCAAATATTTACTGTCCTTTCCCACTGGTCTCTCCCAATCAGATATGCCTTGATATTATCACTCTTCCTGCCCCAGTGATGTCACAAATAACCACTTGACTTGCGGTGGCCAATGAAACGTGAGTGAACGTGAATCATGTAAGGCTTTAAGAGCCTGCACGTGGTCCTGCCATTGCTGTTATCCTGCTGACGTGAGGCCAGCACATCCCAGACGGCGGCTGTTCCTTCAGCACAGATAGCAGAGAACAGGCACAGCAAACCCTCAGTGGATGTAGTGTGAATGAGACATAAACCTTTGCTGTGGTAAGCCACTGAGATTTTTGGAGTTGTCTGTTACTGCGGAATGAGGTATTATCTAGCCGAAGGTGACCAATATGTCCCCTCAACCTGACCTTGGCCCTTTTACCCATAAGATTCATTTGGGAAACCAAAGTTACCAAGTTTTCCATCTCATTTCAACTGCTATTTCCATACTGCAAGCGAACGACAGAAAAACTGTTAAGGGCAATCTGTATTATAACATGGAAAAAATAGCTGCTTTGTATTTGGCATCTGTCAACACATCCAAAGCTTTGTATGTTGGAGTTGAAAGCTTAGGTATTCTCCCAAATAAATTAATGCCCCCACTATCACCACCCACCCAGTAGATCCATCCCACTTTTTTTTTTTTTTTTTTTGAGATGGAGTTTCACTCTTGTTGCCCACGCTGGAGTGCCATGGCACAATCTCGGCTCACCACAACCTCCACTTCCTGGGTTCAAGCAATTCTCCTACCTCAGCCTCCTGAGTAGCTGGGATTACAGGCATGCACCACCACGCCTGGCTAATTTTTTTGTATTTTTAGTAGAGACGGGGTTTCTCCATGTTGGTCAGGCTGGTCTCCAACTCCCGACCTCAAGTGATCCACCTGCCTTGGCCTCCCAAAGTGCTGGGATTACAGGCATGGGCCACCGCGCCTGGTCTCCATCCCACTTTTTTAGGAGAGTAACAACTCACCGACTTCACTCGGTGACCAATGCCCATGATCAGCTTCCCTTCCTTCTTCATCTTGTTCACAAACTCCATGGGGATAATGCCACTGTCAAAGGCTTTACTGAACATCTTGGCTGCTGCATCCAAGGCACCCCCAAACCGATCCCCCTGGAAGAGAAACAAGTGTATGTTGCCTTGAGCTTTAAGAGTTTCCTTCAGTTGGGCAAACCAACCCAGTGTGTCCCGAACGGCCCTGAGCACTGGGTTTTACACTCAGGGGCTCCTTCTAGGGCCCTGCTGTGGCAAAGCAGCATGAGGCCAAGGCCCAGTGTCCCCACTGTTCACCTCCCATGATGACAGTACTTACGATGGTGAGCAGCCCCGAGGTGAGGCTGGAGACCAGGTCTTTCCCAGCTCGCGCACAAATGATGGTGTTGTGGGCTCCAGAGACGGCTGGCCCGTGATCAGCTGTCACCATCAGACACATCTCAATGAACTGGCAAGAGTACTTAGGCAACCTGGAGCGGGGGGAACAAAGGCCAGGAGATGGTCGACAAGGCCATGCTCGTACTTTCCCCCATCTCCCTAAACAAGTCATTCAAATCCAAGAAGGGTAACTACCAACCCAAGTCTAATACTACCACACAACTCTAAGGCAAAACCTCCTGATTCTTTTCTTTAGACAGAGTCTCATTCTGTCACCCAGGCTGGAGTGCAGTAGTGCGATCTTGGCTCACTGCAACCTCCACCTCCTAGGTTCAAGCAATTTGCCTGCCTCAACCTCCCAAGTAGCTGAGACTACAGGTACGCACCACCACGCCAGGCTAATTTTTGTATTTTTAGTAGAGACGAGATTTTGCTATGTTGGCCAGGCTATCTCGAACTCCTGGCCTCAAGTGATCTGCCCACCTCGGCCTCCCAAAGTGCTGGGATTACATACAGGCATGAGCCACCGTGCCCGGCCCCAAATACTGTTTGTAAAATAGAGTTTGAAACCAGAGTTTTGAATCTATTCTTTGATCAGTGATTTTCAGCATGAGTTGCCTGCACCAGGATTTGACCTGTATTTGTGGCTATGCTCCATGTGCCAGACAGACAGGAGGTGAGAACCCTGTCCCTTCACAGTGTAAGAGGCCCCATGCCTCATTCCTGTAGTATTCAACCTCCCAACTAAGAATCAGGAACAAAGTATGGAGAGGTGGGAGGCAGGAGCAGACAGAGAGAGACCTGCTCAGGTGTTATAACCCGTGAACTTTTCCCAGGAAGGGTCCAAAGCAGGACCAAGACCCATCTCTCTGCAGGTGAGGGCATGACACAACCAAAGACATTGACCTGGCCTTCTGCCCAGCACCACATTAAGTCCAGGGCTCTGTGAATCACATACTCACTGGCTCCCCTGCCCAGCCGTCAGTCCCACGGGAGGGCTAAGATTGGGAGTTGCAGAGAAAACCAATTTTTTCTAACATTCAAGCTGATGGGAGAAATAAATTTGCAAAGTGAACACAAGATACTTTCTTTTTTTTTTTTTTTTTGAGACGGAGTATTTTTGCTCATTGCTCAGGCTGGAGTGCAATGGCGTGATCTTGGCTCACTGCAAACTCCACCTCCCGGGTTCAAGTGATTCTCCTGTCTCAGCCTCCTGATTAGCTGGGATTACAGGCGTGCACCACTATGCCTGGCTAACTTTTTGTATTTTTAGTAGAGATGGGGTTTCACCATGTTGGCCAGGCTGGTCTTGAATTCCTGACCTCAGGTGATCCACTCACCTCGGCCTCCCAAAGTGCTGGGATGACAGGCGTGAGCCACCGCGCCTAGCCCATAAGGTCCTTTCTATCTGTTCAGCAGCTCCACCAGGCCCACACTCCTTAGGCCACCACATCTTTCCAGTTCTCTCCTGCCTAACCTCTATCTTGCTGTCAAGAGATCTGCATTTGGCCGGGTGCGGTGGCTCATGTGACTGGACTTTCTGTCCTTGGAAGACTTAGGAATAGCTTATGTGTCCTTCCTCTGGCCGTTCAATTGACCTGTGGCCCCAAAGATTGACCTTGGACACACTCCCCAGGCCTGTCCACTCCCACCCCTTTGTTGGGGGAAAATCATAACTCTGAGCTGCAGGGCCCTGTCATCTTCTGCCCTCCATGCTCACCTTTTCTGGAACCAGAGGAGGCCGAGGACCCCGCCAATGCCCATCTCTTCCTTGAAGACCTCAGTGATGGGCATGCCCGCGTAGATGAGCTCCTGTCCTCGCTCATCGCAGATGCTGGTCATGAACGAGGCAGGTTTGCGGATCAAACCAAGCTCCTGGGCAGAGATGGGGAAGAGGGAAGCAGGGCCCTGGTGACCACCACAGATTTTTCCAGGACTGCCCTGCTGTGTGTACTCTCAGAACCAAAGCGCCCCAGGAATGTCGTAAACTCTGGCAGCCAAGTAACAACTCTCAGACAAAGTTTTCCCAAGAAAGAAGTGCAAAAGCCCTTTCATTAGATCATTTTGGACATAGAAAACAGGAAGACCCATGATACCACTTGGCATCAGCACTATCAGCTCTATTTCTATCCTTCCCTGAGCATTTGCTGGGCTAGGAAATAGCCTAAGCAGTTTATATTCATTGCTTCATTTCTGGAGGGGGACCAGAGTCTCTCTGTTGCCCAGGCTGGAGTACACTGGTGAGACCATAGCTCACTTCAGCCTCAAACTCCTAGCTAGGCTCAAGCGATCTGCCCAGCTATGCCTCCCAGTACCTGGGGCAACGAGGCACGCACCGCCACGCCTGGCTAATTTTAAAATTTTTTTGTAGAGACAGGGTCTTGCTATGCTGTCCAGGCTGGTCTTAAACTCTTGTGCTCAAGCAGTTCTCCCACCTCGGCCTCCCCAAGTGCTGGGATTACAGGCGTGAGACCCAGTCCATTGCTGCTTTTTTTTTTTTTGAGACGGAGTCTTGCTCTGTCGCCCAGGCTGGAGTGCAGTGGTACGATCTCAGCTCACTGCAAGCTCCACCTCCCAGGTTCATGCCATTCTCCTGCCTCAGCCTCCCAAGTAGCTGGGACTACAGGCGCTTGCCACCACGCCTAGCTAATTTTTTGTAATTTTAGTAGAGATGAGGTTTCACCGTTTTAGCCAGGATGGTCTCAATCTCCTGACCTCATGATCCGCCTGCCTCGGCCTCCCAAAGTGCTGGGATTACAGGCATGAGCCACTGCATCCAGCCCATTGCTTCATTTTAACCTCACAAAGGAGAAGCATTCCTTGTGTTATAGAAAAAAAAAAAAAAAAGAGGCTTAGAGAGGCTCAGTAACCAGCCCAAGGTCACCTGGGTAAGAAATGGTAAAATGAATCCAAAGGGAAAATCTTACATACACTTCAGATATAGCTGCCAACCATAACAATAATGTAACGGGGCAGGGCACAGTGGCTTATGCCTGTAATCTCAGCACTTTGGGAGACCAAGGCAGGCGGATCACTTGAGGTCAGGAGTTCGAGACCAGCCTGGCCAACATGGTGAAACCCCATTATCTATTGAAACTACAAAAATTAGCTGGGCGTGGTGGTATGTGTCTGTAACCCCAGCTACTCGGGAGGCTAAGGCAGGAGAATCACTTGAATCGGGGAGGAGGAGGTTGCAGTGAGCAGAGATCGCACCATTGCACTCCAGCTTCAGCAACAAAAGTGAAACTCTGTCTCAAAAAAAAAAAAAAAAGGGCGAGATACGTGGCTAAAGAAATGGGGGAGCCCTTCAATATGTCTTTTACCCAGGGGACGGGGACTGAATTCCTGAATTTCCCATTTCCAGAGTTGAGGCAAATCAGCCAATTTAGTCCAATCCTATTTCTCCAATTATCCTCTATGAATTTTTAAAATGCTTTACAGTTACATTTTTATTACAAAAACAACATGAATATGTTCTCTATCTCTCTCTCTCCTTTTTTTTTTGAGACGGAGTTTCGCTCTTGTTGCCCAGGCTGGAGTGCAATGGCACGATCTTGGCTCACTGCAGCCTCTGCCTCCCGGGTTCAAGCAATTCTCCTGCCTCAGCTTCCAGAGTAGCTGGGATTACAGGAGCCCACCACCGCGCCTGGCTAATTTTTGTATTTTTTCAGTAGAGATGGGGTTTCACCATGTTGGCCAGCCTGGTCTCGAACTTTTGACCTCAGGTGATCCGCCCACCCTGGCCTCCCAAAGTGCTGGGATTACAGGCATGAGCCACCAGGCCCAGCCCTTTTTTTTTTTTTTTTGTTTAAATTACAGACAGGGTCTCACTCTGTCACCCAGGCTGGAGTGCAGTGGCACAGTCATGGCTAACTTCAGCCTTCAACTCCTGGTCTCAAGCAGTCCTCCCATCTTGACCTCCAAAAGTGTCAACTTGACTGGATTGAGGGATACAAAGTATTAATCCTGGGTGTATCTGTGTAGGTGTTGCTAAAAGAGATTAACATTTGAGTCAGTGGGCTGGGGAAGGCAGATCCACCCTTAGTGTAGTGAGCATAATCTAATCAGCTTCCAGCAAATATAAAGCAGGCAGAAAAATGTGAAGAAGAGAGACCAGCCTAGCCTCCCAGCCTACATCTTTCTCCTGTGCTGGATGCTTCCTGCCCTCAAACATCGGACTCCAAGTTCTTCAGTTTTGGGACTCGGACTGGCTCTCCTTGCTCCTCAGCTTATAGACAGCCTATTGTGGTACCTTGTGATCATGTAAGTTAATACTTAATAAACTCTCCTTTATATATATATATCCTATTAGTTCTGTCCCTCTAAGAGATCCCCGACTGATACAGAAGGCCTGGTTTCCAAGAGTTCAAGGCAAATCAACGCGAAACCCACCACCATAGACCCATAGATCTCCCTTGCTCACACTGTTAGGGACATTTAAGGCACCTACCCTGGCCCAGGAGTAGTCCATGGGCACGGTTGGGGGCGGCACCTCCTGGGCAGGTACAATGACTCCATTGGCCACGAGATCTTCGTATACAGACCTGGGAGGCAGGAAAAAAAAGACATCCATGCGGATTTTCTTATTTTGGGCTCCTGTAAGACATCCCAAGAATGCTCTATCTAACCCAAACACTGTAGGTTTCTTAGTTTACTCTTACCTGCTGAATTCTGAGAACTAAATGAAAAGAAGTTCTAGCCAAGACTGCACCTGCCCCTCTGCTCCCTACTACCTCATGTCCCAATCTCTGGATGGCAAGGAAGGACACAGCCGGGAGTCCAGGCAGGTTTAAGAGGCAGAAATGGGAAGAGATCACAGGATATCTAATAACTCTCTATCAATCATAGATAATACTCTCTAAACATTTTCAGGTGGAGCTCTCATCTATGGCTGCCACCTCCCAGCCAAATAGGTAGGCTCAGCAACTCAACACGTTTTAATACCAGCCTAGACCTACTGCTTCCACAAACTAAATAAAACAAAAGGAAAGCCAAAGAGAAAGAGGATTTTGAACCATCCATACAGCTGCACTAGACACCGAGAGGGACCAGGAATACGGGATGTCCCTGTGTGGGAGAGGCTGCTGTCTCAGGAGGGATTTAGAAATGAGGGGGAGGCCGGCATCCTCCCCAAGGTCCACTTACTGGATGATCTCTCCAAGCTCATCAAAGCTCCGGGGCACAAACACTCCTGCTTCCTTCAAAGCCT
The DNA here is from genome assembly GCF_029281585.2 of Gorilla gorilla gorilla. Taxonomy (NCBI): domain Eukaryota; kingdom Metazoa; phylum Chordata; class Mammalia; order Primates; family Hominidae; genus Gorilla; species Gorilla gorilla. The sequence goes on along the minus strand of NC_073228.2, from coordinate 50,590,335 downwards.
GGTTCTTGGCTACTGCAGTTTCAGAAGCCTGGTTGGCACAAGCTCCAGCATGGCCAAACTGGACCTGGAAAGCAAAGGAAAGTAGCTTTACTGCTAATCCCCCAAGAGTGAACATAGAATCCCCATGTAAAGTGTGCTAAACACTTTACATGAATCACTTCATTTAAGCCTCAAGCAAGCTCACTGAATAGGTACAATAGATGATTTCCATTTTACAGACAGGGAAACCAAAGCACAGAGAAGTTCAGGAGCTTCCTCAGGGTCACGCAGCTAATGTGCATGGAAGTCAGGATACAAAGACTGGCAGCCCAACTCCAGAATCACCTTCCTCTGCCTCCTGGGTTCCAGCGATTCTCCTGCCTCAGCCACCCGAGTAGCTAGGATTACAGGCGCCTGCCACCACGCCCAGCTAATTTTTGTATTTTTAGTAGAGATGGGGTTTCACTATGTTGGCCAGGCTGGTCTCGAACTCCTAACCTCAGGTGATCCACCAGCCTCGGCCTCCCAAAGTACTGGGATTACAGGTGTGAGCCACCACGCCTGCCCCCCCCCGCCTTTTTTTTTTTTTTTTTTTTTAAAGTGACAGGGTCTCACTCTGTCACCCAGGCAGGAGTAAAGTGATGCAGTCACGGTTCATTGGCACCTTGACCTCCTTGGGCTCAGGTAATCCTCCCACCTCAACCTCCTCAATAGCTGGGACTATAGATATGTGCCCAGGAGGCTGAGGTTGCAGTGAGCCAAGATTGCGCCACTGCACTCCAGCCAGGGTGATAAGAGCAAGACTCCGTCTAAAAAAAAAAAAAAGAAGAAGTGCTAAATGGTGTCTGTGTCTTTTCTTTCTTTTTTTTTTTTTTCGAGACAGGGTCTCGCTCCAGTTCCCCAGGCTGGAATGCAGTGGTGCTATCTTGGCTCACTGCAGCCTCAACCTCCCAGGCTCAGGTGATTCTCCCACCTCCTCCCGTGTAGCTGGGACTACAGGCGTATGCCACCACAGGCATATGCCTGGCTAAAAGTTTTTTGTAGTTTTTTAGTAGAGATGGGGTTTCGCCATGTTGTCCAGGCTGGTCTCCAACTCCTGGACTCAAGCAACCCACCCACCTCAGCCTCCCAAGCTGCTGGGATTACAGGCATGAGCCAGCGCGCCCAGCGTGACTGTGTCTTTAATCAAGCGATGGAGGAAATTAACCCACAAGACATCTGATGCAAAGCCTTGTCTTAGGATGGGGTGCAGAGAGTAATCATAGTACTATCTAACCTGTTTACATAACACTATGTTCAGGCACTTTTCTAAGAGTTTTACTCATTCAATCTCAGTAGCTATGATCGTTTCCTAAAAAAAAGGAAATGGGAGCACAGATGGGTAAAGTGATTTATCCCAGGTCACACAGGTAGCATGTGGTAGCACTTGAACCTAGGCAATCTGGCCTCAGCCTGTGCTCTTCACCATGCAAACAGAACAAAAAGATGAAAAGGTTAGGAACTGCTGCTCTGTAAGCAAAGGTTGAAAGACACCTTAAAGCGTGAGTTCCCAATGCGTTCTTTGTAGGATTTAATCTGCATCGGCAGATGGGTGGGAAGAAGAGAGTCTATATTCAGAAACCCTAGGTTTAAAGAAGTTAAGTTTCTTGTAACTCTGGATTTCTCAAAACTAAAAACAAAATTTCTAAAAGGGAGATGAATTATTTAAAAAACAAAACTAAAGGGCTGGGCGCAGTGGTTCACGCCTGTAATCCCAGCACTTTGAGAGGCCGAGATGGGTGGATCATGAGGTCAGGAGATTGAGACCATCCTAGCTAACGGTGAAACCCCATCTCTACTAAAAGAATACAAAAAAAATTAGCCGAGCTTGGTGGTGGGCGTCTGTAATCCCAACTACTTGGGAGGCTGGAACAGCAGAATGGCGTGAACCCTGGAGGCGGAGCTTGCAGTGAGCCGAGACTGCACCACTGCACTCCAGCCTGGGCGACAGAGCGAGACTCCGTCTCAAAAAAAAAAACCCACAAAAACCTAAAATAATTCAAGGACCCACCCCACCCATGGGGCGATGAGTGCCGCCAGATACTGAAATGCGAGGTGCTCACCCTCTTAGAAGTGTCCTGATCATGGTGGGGATGGGGAGGTGGGGTGGAAAGGTGGAGGGGCTGGTAATGCAAAGCAAGCCAGGAGAAACAATGGAGGAGGGTGACTGGTTTTTGGCTGTTGGGCGAGTACAGAGTTGGGGGGAGAGCAATGGAGTTGGGGGAGAGCACTCAAGAAGAAAGAGAATCGGCTGGGCGCGGTAACTCACAGCTGTAATCCCAGCACTTTGGGAGGCCGAGGCAGGTGGATCACCTGAGGTCAGGACTTCGAGACCAGCCTGGCCAACATGGTGAAACCCTGTCTCGACTAAAAATACAAAAATTAGCCGGGCGTGGTGGCTGTTATCCCAGCTACTTGGGAGACTGAAGTAGGAGAATTGCTTAAACCAGGGAGGCAGAGGCTGCAGTGAGCTGAGATCGCACCACTGCACTCCAGCCTAGGCGAGAGACTCCGTCTCAAAAAAAAAAAAGGAGAATCAGAAACAGCTTCATGGAATAAGTGGACTGACAAGGCATGGGGAAAAAAAGAATAGTTTCTAAGACCTATGCACGCCAGACCTTTACAATTACTTCCTCATTTAAGTCATACAACAACCTTGCGGCATGGCATCCTCATTTTACAGCTCAGGAAACAGTTACCAAGAGGCTAAATGACTTGCCCAGGTCTACCAAGATCTGATTTTAAAGATCTGATCTCAGCTCACTGCATCCTCCGCCTCCCAGGTTCAAGCAATTCTCCTGCCTCAGCCTCCGGAGTAGCTGGCATTATATGCCCCTGCCACCACATCTGGCTACACAGATCTACCAAGGTCTGATTTTAAAGCCTGTGCAAGCAGAGCTCACCCTGGAGGGATGGGCAGGATTCTGGACCTCTCCTCCCCTTTTACTTACATGGAAAAATAAAAAATAAAACCCACATACACACACACTTTACACAAAATGGATATTATAAGCATTTACTGAACTCTGCCCTTTCTTACAGGTAATGTATCTTAAACTCTTTCTGTATCAACATATCAAGTTCCACCTCCTTCTTTGCATGCCTGCCCTGTTTTCCATTAGTTTGTGGATATGCCATGCTGACAGTCCCCTCCTGATAAGCATGTAAGTTGTTTCCAGGCCGGGCATGGTGGCTCACGCCTGTAATCCCAGCACTTTGGGAGGACGAGGCAGGCAGATCACAAGGTCAGGAGCTCGAGACCAGCCTGACCAACATGGTAAAACTCCATCTCTACTAAAAATACAAAAATTAGCTGGGTGTGGTGGCACGCACCTGTAATCCCAGCTACTCAGGAGGCTGAGGCAGGAGAATCATTTGAACCCGGGAGACGGAGGTTGCAGTGAGCCGAGATCACACCATTGCACTCCAGCCTGGGCGACAGAGTGAGACTCTGTCTCCAAAAAAAAAAGTTGTTTCCAGTTTTTGCTGTTAATGATACTGCAGAGTATTCTTGTACACATACCGGGTACCCGGCTTTTCCTTCAATTTCATCATCATCACGTGAGCCACCTTCAAGGTGGTAAAGGGTTCTCTAAGCCGAAGCACAGGGGCTGAAGTCTGGCATATGATCCCCCAGCAGAAGACAGATAGCTCAGAAGCTTAGCAGGCAGCAGAAGCCCAAGGAGTGTTTATATTCAATACCATCAGGTGCGCCAGACACTTTCACGTACATTTTATCATTTTAACACATCAAGAACAAACCTTTCCTTCTACCACCTCTCCCCACACAAAACATCTCACCAAGCCCCACCCAGCTGAGCCCAGGCTGTGTCCTTCTCCCTCCTCGGCCTCCCTTTCATCAGCAAAGCCCTTCTCATCCCCTAAACTACAGTTCAAACATCACCTTCTCAGGGAAGCCATCTCAACTTCTCCAGACAGCTGGTTGCTACCTACGCCAAGTAGGGACTCAGAGCCTGACTGTAGCTTTAATCTGCTTATAAATTGGTCTCCTCCAACTGGATATAAGCTCCCAGAGAGCAGGGCCCTGGCTGGACTTTGTAGTAACTAAGCAAGTAACAACCGTTTCTTGAAGGAACTAGCTGCTTAATAAGATGATTACATGGTTCGCCTCAGATGCCCCCTCTTGCAATCCCCACTCCCAGCCCAGAAGTGATCCATCTCAGCCATACCTCAGAGGAGAACATGGTGGCACAGGTCCCGATGCACCAGCAGACGATGGGCTTAGTGAGGCGGCCCTCCTTGATGCCCCGGCAAATCTTATATTCCTCAGTGCCCCCAATCTGCCAAGGAATGGGGAATGAGAAAAAGCCAAGTTAGTGCAGCCCATCCTGACGTAAAAACTGGATAGAAAATGGAGTGACACGGGCTTTGGCCAAATAAAAGGAGTTTAATTTCAGCCTGGATACAAGGAAGATTTCTAAAGGAACAAACAGCAGGTCTCCTAGAGGAATCTCTGGGACTCCCCCTTCCTAATCTAGAAATATAACATGATTTAGGATTAGACCTGCCTTCAGAGGTGCAAACAAGGGATGCGGTTATGGCACTCCCAAATTTTTTAGTATTTAGAAATTTTTTTTTAACTGTTCTATCCAAAAGTCATCACATTTTTTAAAAAGCGCTTTTTTTTTTGGCTTTTTTTTTGAGATGGAGTCTTGATCTGTCTCCCAGGCTGGAGGGCAGTGGCGTTATCTCTGTTCACTGCAACCTCTGTCTCCTGGGTTCAAATGATTCTCCCGATTCTCCCACCTCAGCCTCCCAAGTGGTTGGGATTACAAGTGTACACCACCATGCCTGGCTAATTTTTATATTTTTAGTAGAGATGGGGTTTCACCATGTAGGCCACGATGGTCTAGAACTCCTGACCTCAAGTGACCCAGTTGCCTCAGCCTCCCAAAGTGCTGGGAGGATTACAGGTGTGAGCCACCATACCTGGCCAAAAAAATGCACTTTTTTTACTCCAGCTTTCCACTGCCCACCAGGTAGAGACCACGGCCAGCCAGAGCAGAGCTTCTCTCTTATTGGCGCTAAAGTTTGGGACGCTGGGAGATTAAGAACTCCCTTCTCTGAAACATAAATGGCAGTACTAATAGTGACAACCTCGAGGCCCCAGCATCTAGGGGATGGGATTACCAGGGACTGTCCCTTTAAGTTACATGTAACCAAAATGTTTTAATTTTTTGAAAACTGAGATCATGCATTACAGTTTTAAAATCATAATTTTTTTTTTTAAAGTAACTCACCTCTCCAAGAACCACAATCATTTTGACTCCTGGAGTGTCCTGATAGCGTAACACATGATCCATGAATGTGGAGCCCGGGTACCTGTTGAGAGCAGGGAGTATCAAGATACAGGATCAGGAGGAGGCCTGGGGAAGTGTGTACAGGGTTAGAAAGCACACTTGTACTGGGTACACTGGATTTTGGGGGGATGTGGATGCCAGTAAGGGTCCAGAGATGCCCCAGCAATAATGGACAGGGGAAGGTAGCAAATGGAACAGAAGAGAAGAAAGAGGGAAGGAGTTGGAGCTATTTAACTTGCAAAGGAGAAGACTGGGCACAAAATAAGCCCAGAGAGGTTCGCTCAGCAGTAAGAGATGACCTAGAAAGTACGCCCTGGTGCAGTTGTTTTAAAATATATCCACAAATTCCGGCCAGGCGCAGTGGCTCATGCCTGTAATCCCAGCACTTTGGGAGGCCCAGGAGGGTGGATCACCTGAGGTCAGGAGTTCCAGACCAGCCTGGCCAACATGGTGAAACCCCGTCTCTACTAAAAATACAAAAATCAGCCAGGTGTGGTGGTGGGCGCCTGTACAGTCCTAGCTACTCAGGAGGCTGAGGCGGGAGGATCGCTTGAATTTTTTGATCGTCTCAAAAACAAAAACAAACAAACAAACAAAACCTAAGAACACACACATATTTTCTTTCTTTCTGAGATGAAGTCTTGCTCTTTCACCCAGGTTTGAGTGTAGTGGTGTGATGTTGGTGCACTGCAACCTCCGCCTCCCGGGTTCAAGCAATCCTCCTACCTCAGCCTCCAAAGTAGCTGGCACTACTGGCACATGCCACCACATCCGGCTAATTTTTTTTTGGTAGAGATGGGGGTCTCTACCAAATTCGAGACTGTGTTGCCTCAGCTAGTCTCGAATTTCTGGGCTGAAACAATCCTCCTCCCTCAGCCTCCCAAAGTGCTGGGATTATAGGCATAAGCCAATGTTCTTGGCCTCTTCATGTCTTTTGATATGATCATTATAAATCTAAGAAGACAATCTAAACAAGCAGCATTTCCTAGACTTATTCCCTGAGCCTTTGGTCAGGCAGTACCCAAGGACTGCGGATTCCCAGGCCACACCCCTAAAGACCTTGGTGAGAGTTCTTCCTCACCCAGGCATCCTATCGGAAATCATGTGGTAGAGCCAGGGAGACGAACAAGGTGACTCTATCTCAACAGCTTTTGGTTTCTAAGCCCGACAGCAGTAGTAATAGTAGGAATAATAAACAATAATGGCTAACATTTATTATGAACCTACTAAGTGCCAGACGTTACTCTAACATATAATACTGTATTCATGATCTACTGATTAGTGTTCCCACTACCAAAAATAATGAGAATACTATTATTAACTACAATAAAAACTCACTGAGCACCTGCTGAATGCAGGCCCTGGCTCAGACACTTATATGTATTACAATTCATTTATTCCTCCAGTAGCCCCATGAGGCGGGGGTATTATTTACCCATTTGATGTGTTGATGTGTAAAAATGATGGAGGTCTAGGGAGGTTAAGTAACCGGACCAGGATGGCCCCTGCCACCCACCCCCTACTAAAGAGGGAAAATGGGATTTGAACCTCTTTAGTCCAATTTCAGAACTGGCCCTCCTAACCACTGTACTCTGCTGCCTCCCTATGACCAATCACAACAAACAGAATTATCCCCAAAGCCCAGTCGCCTCTCCTGCACATTGTTGCCCTGTTCTGTGTTTTCCGATTTCATGTTCTGTCAGTCCTGAGACAAGAGCAGTGATGCCCCATTGTTTAGACTTCAGCAGCATTCCTGCGGGCCTGGAACTGAGGGGCAGCAAGCAGCCTGCAGGACACAGCATCGTCTCCTAGCCCACTGCTCTCAAAGCAGGAAGCCCCTCCTTGGCTTCCCAGCTGATTACCTGTCCCCACCAATGGCCACGCCCTCATAGACGCCATCCGTGGTCCGAGAAATGATATTGTTGAGCTCGTTGGACATGCCTCCGGAACGTGAGACATAGGCCACGCTGCCTGGGCGGTACAGTTTGGAGGCCAGGATGTTGTCCAGCATCCCACCCGTGTTGCCAATCTTAAAGCACCCAGGCTTGATGCCTCCAACCTGTGGGGGCAGAAACCACAATCAGGGAGGAAGGTGACTTCCAGATTCACCACAAAGAATCACAAAGCCCCTGCATTACTGCCCAGCCCCTTCTGGCCAGGCTGGGGAGAGAATGACCAAGAGAAATCACGCTTGCCCACTGGGTTTCCTGCTTAGGAAAGTCTCCTCTCTCTCTCAAGAGACATACAGAACAAAAGAGAGCCTTATTTGTAAAGCATGGCTCACTAATTCAGGTTCAGATACGTATACTTGGCCCGGCACAGTGGCTCAGGTCTGTAATCTCAGCTCTTTGGAAATAAATACTAGCTCCAATTTTTTAATACAGTAAGAAGTAAAAATAAGCCAGGTGTGGAGGAACACTTCTGTAATCCCAGCTACTCAGGAGGCTGAGGCAGGGAGATTGCTTGAGCTTAGGAGTTCTGGGCTGCTGAAGTGTGTTATAACTGCACCAGTGAAAAGCCACTGCACTCCAGCAACACAGCGAGACCCTGCTTCTTAAAAAAACAAACAAAAAATAATTCAAAGAATAATTTCAGCCAGGAATGGTGGCTCACGCCTGCAATCCCAACACTTTTGGAGGCTGTAGGGGGCAGACTACCTGAGGTTGGGAGTTTGAGACCAGCCTGGCTAACATGGTGAAACCCTGCCTCTACTAAAAATACCAAAATTAGCCAGGCGTGGTGGTTCACACCTATAGTCCCAGCTCCTCGGGAGGCTGAGGCAGGAGAATTGCTTGAACCAAGGAGGCAGAGGCTGCAGTGAGCCAAGATCGTGCCACTGCACTCCAGCCTAGGTAACAGGGCAAGACTCCATCTCAAAGAAAAAAAAAAAAAGGCCAAACACGGTGGCTCACACCTGTAACTCCAGCAATTTGGGAGGCCAAGGTGGGTGGATCACCCGATGTCAGGAGTTCGAGACCAGCCTGACCAACATGGTGAAATCCCGTCTCGACTAAAAACACAAAAATTAGCCGGACATGGTGGCGGGTGCCTGTAATCCCAGCTACTTGGGAGGCTGAGACAGGAGAATCACTTGAACCCGGAAGCGGAGGTTGCAGTGAGCCAGGATTGCGCCATTGCACTCCAGCCTAGGCATTGCAGTGAGGCTGTGTCTCAAAAAAAAAAAGCTAAAAATGGACAGACTGATTTTCAACACATATTTCCTGAATCTTCTCAACCTAGGAGGGAGATAGAGGAGTCAAAAAGTAAACTTCCTAAGGGCATTGAACTTCATAAGATAGCATCGAACGTAAAAGGCTTTCCGGAGGGGAAGCTCACAGTGGCAGGTCCGATGATGGTCACTCCCTTCTGGTCCGCCTTCTTGATCAGCTTTCTCGTGAGGGCCTCAGGGATGCCTTCAGCTATGATGGCGATGGTCCGGATCTAGAGGATGACAAAAGTCCCTTCCTGTTAACTCTCTGCCTCAGAAAGGGCAACAAGACAGCACCGTTTAAGGGCCCACCTCCCATTCCGCGTGTCCCCTTCCAGGGTCCAAGAACAAAGTAATGTTAACAATATGCATATCAGCCGGGCGCGGTGGCTCATGCTTGTAATCCCAGCACTTTGGGAGGCCGAGGAGGGTGGATCTTCTAAGGTCAGGAGTTCGAGACCAGCCTGGCCAACGTGGTGAAACCCCGTCTCTACTAAAAATACAAAAATGAGCTGGGTATGGTGGTGCGTGCCTAAAATCCCAGCTACTAGGGAGGCTGAGGCAGGAGAATTGCTTGAGCCTGGGAGGTGGAGGTTGCAGTGAGCTGAGATGGCACCACTGCACTCCAGCCTGGGTGACAGAGCGAGACTCCATCTCAAAAACAAAAACAAAACAAAACGAAAAAACAAAACCAATATGCATCTCATTCTTCCCACAGGCCTCTGCTCGTAATCACTCCAACCATCTCCTGAAAACACAAGTGGTGGATAGCCGAAACTGATCTCCACTAGCTAACGCCACAGTGATCCACCCAAAAGAGGCAGGTATTTTGGAAGCCCTGCTACAGTCATAGCAGCTACGTTCACTCTCACCCAAAAGCTCACACCCTCCTGTTGTCTACCTGTTCCTGTGCCTGCTCATAACGCAGCTATCTAAGGCTTTTCTTCATGGGACCCTCCGAGTCTTGTCACCATCCCCACAGGACAGGGTCAGCGTTTAAGAGAAATGAGCTGCTTCTACACTCAGCCCAGAGACGGGGTGGGAGGGGCATGGGACAGATCCAGGAATCACTTCTCTTTGGCTCTAAACCAGGGCCAGCAAACTTCTGTAAAGGGTCAAGATAGTATTGTAGGGGCCAGGTAGAGTGGCTCATGCCTGTAATCCCAGCACTTTGGGAGTCTAAGGCAGGTGGATCCCTTGAGCCCAAGAGTTCAAGGCCAGCCTGGGCAACACAGGGAGACCCAGTAGAAGGATCAATTGAACCCAGGAGGTTGAGGCTGCAGTGAGTTGCATGATTGCATCACTGCACTCCAGCCTGGGCTACAGAGCAGTATGTGTGTCTCTTTAAAACCAAACAAAAACCCCTGGCTGTGCGCGGTGGCTCACGTCTATAATCCCAGCAATCTGCGAGGCCAAGGTGGGCAGATCATTTGAGATTGGGAGTTTGAGACCAGCCTGACCAACATGGAGAAAACCCATCTCTCCTAAAAATACAAAATTAGCCAGGCATAGTGATGCATGCCTGTAATCCCAGATACTTGGGAGGCTGAGGCAGGAGAATCACTTGAACCTGGAAGGCAGAGGTTGCGGTGAGCCGAGATCACACAACTGCACTACAGCCTGGGCAATGACAGCAAAACTCTGTCTCAAAAAACAAAAAACAAAAACAAACAAACAAACAAAAAACAGCCCTAAAACTAGGTGATGTGCTAGGTTTTGCCTTGGGCCATAGTTTGCCAACCTCTGCCCTAAACTAAAGAAGCAGCAGCCGGACGTGGTGGCTCACGCCTATAATCTCAGCACTTTGGGAGGCCGAGGCGGTTGGATCACCTGAGGCCTGGAGTTCGAGACCAGCCTGACCAAAAAGGTAAAATCCCATCTCTATTGAAAATACAAAAATTAGCTGGGCGTGGTGGCAGGCGCCTGTAGTCCCAGCTACTCGGGAGGCTGAGACAGGAGAATTGCTTGAACCCGGGAGGTGGAGGTTGCAGTGAACTGAGATCACGCCACTGTACTCACTCTAGCTTGGGTGATGGAGAGAGGCTCCATTTAAAAAAAAAAAGTAGCTCATTTTCAGCAAATGTATTTTTTCACTTCCTCTAGGTATCAAGACAATTTTATATTCTCCAGTCATAAACTGAAATAAGCCAGTCTGGGATCAGATGATAATTTTCAACAAAATAATCAATATCCTAATTTTATTTTTTTTGAGATGGAGTCTCTCGTCGCCCAGGCTGGAGTACAATAGCACGACCTTGGCTCACTGCAACTTCCACCTCCCAGATTCAAGTGATTCTCTTGCCTCAGCCTCCCAAGTAGCTGGCACTACAGGTGCCCGCCACCATACCCAGCTATTTTTTTTATTTTTAGTAGAGGCGGTGGCCAGGCTGGTCTCGAACTCCTGACCTCAAATGATCACCCACCTTGGCCTCCCAAAGTCCTGGGATTCCAGATGTGAGCCACCGCACCCAGCCTCAAACCTGCACCTTCTGATGCAGTAGTTCAACTTCTAGAAATTTATGCTTAGGGAATAACTAAGGATATAGGCAAATGTTAATCCAAGATTGCCCATCACAAGATTTGCAAAAGCAAAAGTGATGCTGCCAGTAAGTGCTTACTGATGTGGAAAGAGCAACTGAAGAAAGCAGATTATATGAGTGGCATACAGTATTATTCCCTTTGTTCAAATCTAGAAAAGGGGGTAGATAAGGACATACCGTCATAGCAGCAGTCATGTTTTTCTGAAATGGGACCTCAAGTATTTATTTTCAACAAAACAGTATTTATCAGTATTTTGAAACTGTTCTATAATAAATATGTAATATTTTTATAATGAAATGTTGGAGTCTTTCTGAGCCTCCTCTGGCTTGGGAAGCTGACCGATTAAAAAAAAAAAAAAAAATTTGCCGGGCACGGTGGCTCACGCCTGTAATCCCAGCACTTTGGGAGGCCGAGGCGGGCGGATCACGAGGTCGAGAGATCGAGACCACCCTGGCCAACATGGTGAAACTCCGTCTCTACTAAAAATACAAAAAAAAAATTAGCCGGGCATGGTGGCAGGCGCCTGTAATCCCAGCTACTTGGGAGGCTGAGGCAGAAGAATCACTTGAACCCGGGAGGCGGAGGTTGCGGTGAGCCGAGATTGTGCCATTGCACTCCAGCCTGGGCAAAAAGAGTGAAACTCTGTCTCAAAAAAAAAAAATTTTTTTTTAATTAAAATAGGCCAGGTGCAGTGGCTCACTCCTGTAATCCCAGCACTTTGGGAGGCCAAGGTGAGTGGATCACTTAAGGCCAGGAGTTCGAGACCAGTCTGGCTAACATGGTGAAACCCCATCTGTACAAAAAAAAAAAAAAAAAGCCAGGTGTGGTGGCATGTACTTGTAATCCCAGCTACTCAGAAGGCTGAGGCACGAGAATCACTTGAGCCTGGGAAGTGGAGGCTGTGTGACAGAGTGAGGCCCTGTCTCAAAAAATAAATAAATAAATACAAACATACATAAAATAAAGTGCTTTAATCCTGATTTGCTTTTTTGTTTGTTTTTGAGACAGGATCTGGGTCTTACTCTGCTGCCCAGGCTGGAGTGCAATGGCATGATAACAGCACACTGCAGCCTCAACCTCCTGAGCTTAAGCGATCCTCCTACCTTAGCCTCCCTACTAGCTGGGACTAGTGAGTGCCATCATGCCTGGCTAATCCTTTTTTAAGTACAGACAAGGTCTTGCTGTGTTGTTCAAGTTGGTCTCGAACCTCTAGCCTCAAACAATCCCCCTGCCTCTGCCTCCCAACAAACACAAGCCATGGCATCCAGCCAATCCCGGTTTTCAAGCCAGTTATGCATAGCACAGAGAGAATATAGTGGGGGTGGGGTGGAGCCTGAGCCACCTCATTTATTTATTTAACATTTATTTATTTATTTATTTAGAGTCTCACTCTGTTGCCTAGGCTGAAGTGCAGTGGTGTGATCACAACTCACTGCAGCCTTGACCTCCCAGGCTCAAGTGATCATCCTACCTCAGCCAGCACATGCCACCATGTCCAGCTAATTCTTTTTTTTAAAAATTTTTTTGTAGGGACAGGGTCTTGCTTTGTTGGTCTCAAACTCCTGGGCTCAAGCAATCTTCTTGCCTTGACCTCCCAAAGTGCTGGAATAACAGGCATAAGCCACCATGCCCAGCGTATATTTTATTTTACTTTATTTAATTTTTTAAAGACAGGGTCTTGCTCTGCCACCCACGCTGGAGTGCCATGGAATGATCATAGCTAACTGCAGCCTTGAACTCCTGGGTGATCAATCGATCCTCCTGCCTCAGCTTCCTGAGTAGCTGGGACTACAGGTGTGAGTCACTATGCCTGGCTTGACTAATTTTTAAGCTTTTTGTAGAGAATGGGTCTCGCTTTATTGCTTAGGCTGGTCTTGAACTCTTGGCTTCAAGCAATCTTCCTGCCTCTGCCTTCCAACGTCCTAGGATTACAGGCATAAGTCACTGTCCCAGGCCTGAGCAGCCTCTTTGTAAGCCCAGATAAGCAGCCTCTGCCCAGACTGACCTGCCCTAAGTCACTATCCTGACTTCTGAAGATCACGTGTCTCCAACCATTTCCACCTAAGCCACTGGCTACTCCCAAATCCCCAGCCCTTCGTCCCAGGCAGCAGTGACGGGACATCAACCAGGAGCCATTCCTGCTTCCCCACCCTCTGTCCCCTAGAGCCCAGTGATCTACCTGCGCATAGTTCATGGTCCCCACCGCCAACCCTCCAGAGCCCAGTGATCTACCTGGGCATAGTTCATGGTCTCCATGGTGCTGTCATAGGCAGAGCGGAGAGAGGCAAAGTTGATGAGCACATCTACCTCTGGGTGCTTCCTCATGGCATCAGCCATGTTCTTGAAGACAGGGATCAGGATCTCTTTGTGCCCCCAGTAAAACTTCTGCTTGTGGTCCCCACTGTGAGAAAGTAAAAGAAGAATTAGGATATCCTCAACCTGTCAGGACTGGGGAAGGGGAAGCTGAGGGGAGGAATTTCACCTAGAAGATAGAAAAGGCATGGTCTGTGCCCTCAAAGAATTTTCATCTAAGGGACAAAGATCCCCCAGGAATACTGACTGCCTCTGTCTCTAGGATGGGCAAAGCCTTCCCCAGCAAAGGGAATGAGCTCGCTGACTCCTCAAGCCTTGCCTTTTTTTTTTTCTTTTGAGACAGGGTCTTGCTCTGTCACCCAGGCTGGAGTGCAGTGGCATAATTAGAGTTCACTGCAGCCTCAACCTCCAAGACTCAGGCAATCCTCCTGCCTCACCCTCCCAAGTAGCTGGGACTACAGGTGCACACCACCATATCCGGCTAATTTTTAAATTATCTGTAGAGATGGGGGTCTCCCTATGTTGCCCAGGGCTGGTCTCAAACTCCTGGGCTCAAGCAATTCTCCCACCTCGACCTCCCAAAGCGCTAGGATTACAGGCATGAGCCACTGTGCCCAGCCCCAAGCTGTGTCTTAGCACAGGAAGGAGATATTTTCCGCCATGGGGTAACTCACGTGAAAGGGTAGACCATGGCAGCCACTGAGGGCTCGTCTCGGGAGCAGACATAGTCAAAGTCCAGCATGCCTTGCACGGCCCGGGTCTGCATGCCCCACACAATGGCCTTGGTGTGGCGGCTGAAGAGGGTGGTGCTCTTTCCTGGTGGGCAAAGACACAGAGAGTGCACCCAGAACACATACCCCTGGGAGACCTGCAGGGGCCAGGGCTGCCTGACAGACCCCTCCACGCCCCATGTCCACAGGGTGATGCCTCATCACAACCGTAAAGGAATGTCAAGAGGACAGAATTCTGAGAACTTGGGGAGGAGGTGCCTCGATTTTTCCGGAAGAAGGTGGCAGAAAGAGCAAATCAAGCTAAGAGGGCCTGCTAGCTGGTAAGTAGCTCTGCAAAGAATGGAGAAAGAAGGGCCCCACAGTCAAAGATGCCCAGGATAATTCCTATAGGACCTGCTTCATTTCCCAGGCAAGGTGTGTCATCAGCTTATATGCAAATGAGGTCTTAACAAATTATTTTTAAAGTCATTGGAAAAAAATGCTTAGCTCGCCCAATTTTGGTGGGTTCAGGACTTATGTTCCAACAATGCTTATTACCCTGTAAATCTGGACATAAAACCAGCTCCAGTCAGGGTTTGAATCAGCATGAATTCTAGGTCAGTGTAGGTCCAAAGAAGAGGTTTGTGCAGCCAGGGCTGAGGACACAGCAGCCTTATCGCTAACTGTGGTTCCGGCCAGGGCTCTGCACAAGGCAGGAGCAGCAAGCTAGTTACACAGGGCCAGTGCCCTCAACCTGCTCTCCTGTTTTTCCTGTCCTTCTCCCTTCTACCAGGTGGCTCTTTCCTGCTCAGGACAGTGCTCTTGGACAGACCCTCCAGTGGGCACTTAAGAGGTAAGGCGCAGGTCAGGTGTGGTGGCTCACGCCTGTAATCCCAGCACTTTGGGAGGCTGAGACCAGTGGATCACTTGAGCTCAAGAGTTCAAGACCAGCCTGGCCAACACGGTGAAACGCTGTCTCTAATAAAAATACAAAAATTAGCTGGGTGTGGTGGGGTGGACGCCTGTAATCCCAGCTACTCAGGAGGCTGAGGCAGGGAGAATCGCTTGAACCCGGGAGGCAGAGGTTGCAGTGAGCCGAGATCGTGCCAGTGCACTCCAGCCCGGGTGACAGAGCGGGACTCTGTCTCAAAAAAAAAAAAAAAAAAAAAAAAAAAAATTAGCGTGGTGGCATGCACCTGTAATCCCAGCTTCTTGGGAAGCCAACACACAATCACTTGAACCAAGGAGGCAGAGGTTGCGGCGAGCCGAGATCGCACCACTGCACTCCAGCTTGGGCCACAGAGTGAGACCCTGTCTCAAAAAAAAGGGTAAGGGAACAAAAGGAGCTGGTAGAAGTGCAGTTCTCTAGGTGGGCATAGTGGTGCATGCTTGAGTCCTAGCTACTTAGGAGACTGAGATGGGAGGATCACTTGAGCCCAGGAATTCGAAACCAGCCACTGCGGCATAGTGAGACCCCACCTCAAAAACAACAACAACAAAAAAAAACCTTCCATAATGCGATTATTACGCTTTGCACGCCTGTACCAAAATATCTCATGCACCCCTACTATGTACCCACAAAAATTTTAAAAAGAAAATTTTAATGCAGCAAGTATATTTTTTAAAAAAAGAAAAAAGTGCAGTCCTTAGCCTGAAGGGAAAGGACTTTTACCACGCTTCAGGCAGTTGACTTTCCCCTCTGGGTCCCTGCAAGTCCAAGAGGAGGAAAGCAGCCCTCAGGGAGGTTCTGAGCTCCCCTAGGGGAGAATGATGCATCTAGCCCAGTGGCATCTGGTATTAATTAACCTACTGTACTAGAGCAGGCTTGGCTAACCAAGTTCATGGTCTCATTAAATCCCTGTACGGGCCTGCCTCTTCCATCACAGCCTTACAGCTTCTCATGGCAGAAGGTTCCTGATGTTGCAAATACCTGGGATTTACTGTCACCTAGACCCCCCTGGGTTCTGCTGAGACATGAGATCACAGAACAAGGGAAGCCACCTAATCCAGTTCTCCCACTTCCCAGTCCTAGGAAACTGAAGCCCAGAGATGCCAAATGATTGAGGTCCGAGGTCATCCAGCATCAGAGCCAGGATTACACAATCACTTAAAATGCAGCTCAACTGTGAAAGTGAGGAGGGAGAATATAAGTGTGAGTTCATGACCCGCCATCCTCAGGGGAAGCCTGCATGTCACCCCCGCCAGGTGACGCATGTGCACATGCCTCTGATCTATCTACCCTTCCAGCCACAGAAATCAAGACAAAGCCTGGAATCTACCAACCTACCAGCATCTCCAGCAGGAAAGGGTGGAGGTAAAGTGGCCCTTCCTTAAGCACAGAGAAACCAAAGCTGAAGGGTGTATCCTCAGCCCACCAGCAGCAGAGAGGCTCCAGAGAGAACCTCTGTGCCAGGGGCTATGCCCCCTACACCAGGCCTCCTCTGGCCTCGCTGAGGGGAGGGCTCGCTCAGCCATAATCTGTTCTCCCTGACACACCCTCCTTTTATTTCTCTCACTCCAGAAAGTAACAAGGATAACCCCCCTCCTCATAACCCTCCTCCCCTTCAGAGCACAGAGAGCTCCTGGAGAACCAGGGCTGGTCTCTGTTCTTTCCACACTGGGCTCACTCTGCTCTTAACTTTTTCCAGAGGCAAAAACATCAGGATTAAAGCCAGGTGGCCAGAGTGCTGCATTCCAGGCCTTTCCAGCTGGTTATCGACCCTGCCACTTACTCCTTCCCCTCCCCTTAGCAAGGGGACAACAAAGACTTCCCCGCCTCCACGGCTGTGAATGTCAAAGTTAAATGGAAGCTCTGATGCTATGAACCAATTAATCTACTCAGCTAGGCTAGTGGGTGAATGCGCATGCACAGAAGTGTCCACTGTAAAATGTGACCTCATACACCAGACAAAGCTCATACCCCTTCCAATTACCCAGTCACTAGATCCGCCGCACACCCTTCTGCGCTTCCGTCTACCTCCTTCTTCACCTCTCTTGTTCCTCCACCACAACCCCAGAAAAAGATAAACTGGTCCCTGGAGCTTGAGGATGAAGCTGGCAGTGGTGAAGCCGAGGCAGGAAAGGTGGGAAAATGACATCAGGAGATGTAAATGAGAAGCAGGGGTGACTTGTGGCTCCCCTTCTGCACCCCAGCAGTGACAGACGCCCACAACTCTCTGCCACTCCCCATTCAGTTGGATGGCTCCCTCCTTCCCAGGCGACACTCTCTCCTTGACACTACACTCTCCAGGGCTGTGGGTCTGGCTCTTGCTCCTTCCAAAATCTCTACCCCTTCCCAAGCTTGGAGCCAGAAACAGCCACACAGTGAGGAGAGCACTGAGTGGGGCGCGTACTGAGCACGGATAGGAGGGGAGGAAGAGCGAAGACTTAGGACTTCGGGTCAGGCCACATCAAGGCAGGGACAGAAAATAGACCAGACGACACTGCAACCCACCAGGGGAGGGGGAAACAGAGCACACAGTAAAACTGTCACCCACTAACAAAGCCACACGCAGAGTGGGGGCAGGGTGGGGGCATCCTACCTTGCAGGGATCTTGGACTTGGGACTGAATCTGTCAAAGAAAATGACCAAGGCAACTGAGTGACCCATTGATGGCTGGAGGCTTTGGAGGGAGAGGGTGGGAACAGGGAAGGGTCCCATGGACAAGCCTTTCAGGACTAAAGCCCTCACCATCCCTCTCCCGTTCTGCAATGGACAACGGAGTAAGGCCAGCAGAAGAGGTGAAAGCACCGATGAGCAGAATGGAAGCAAGAAAGAGCAAAGACCAAACGGGCAGAGAGGGGGCAGGAGGAGGACGAAGGCTGGGCAGGTGTGCTCAACACCAGCGCCTCCCCCAGGCCCTCTGCAGGGACAGCTGGATGACTTGAACTCTGGGCTCTCTAGCTGGCGCAGTCCCACCCTCTTAATGCCAATCCCTTTTTGTCTCCATGAAACACTATGAGATGATTGGCCAGCATGGGGTTGACCCGTGCTGTGGACAAGATTGCTGATTTGGGACAGTGTCACTATTTCCCAAAATGCCATAGCAAAGTGTGTCCCAGAAAGAGGCTGCACAGGTATACCAGCCCAGGGGTAACTAACACCACTTATGTAGAGCTGGCTGCAAGGGCTGGCCGGCAGGAATCACATCTACACGGAGAGAAAAATTAGTTGAAATACAGATGGGCTGACAGGCGGGGGCTTTTCTTGCTGGGGATTCAAAGGAGAGAATGTCTGTTAGGGCCCCAAGATGGCGGGGGTGGCCTGGGAACTGCTGTTGTATGAGCTGGCTCTGCCGTCCTGGGGTCCCGGTGTCTGCCCTCCACTCAGGAGAAGAGTCTCAGAGAACTTTCCACTTCCTGGAATTTCTGTAACCCTATCTCCTCCACAGCCTCCCTGCCCAGTTCACACCCCCATAAGAAGAACAGGGGTAGAAGAGAATAGGGGGAATTGAGGCGACCAGGCACGGCGTGGGTCCTCTGCCTCAGGAGCGCCCACAGGGAAGGCTCAAGTCATACCATCCTCGTGTCCCAGGTGCACTCCCATTGCAAAACCCAAACCGCTGTTCATCTGCCTCTGCCAGCCCAGGGGGGAAAGGGAAAGGGGAGAGAGATACAGAGGGTACCGAAAGGCCACTCCCTGCAACATGCCTGAAGCCTCAGGGAGTTACCTTGTGGCATGGCAGGCTTGGCCTTCTTTGCAGGCGCCACCTCATCGGCCCTGGACTCAGAAAAAGATGCTGTCCTGCTGGGGGCTGGCGTCTGGGGTGAGATAAGGAGAGAGTGTAAGAGGTAAGAGTCACACCTGGGAAAAAAGCCACTGGTTCTTAAAGGCCCCAAAGAAAACTCGTAATAAAAATTATGCACAGCAATGCTCTTTATAAGTTGCTTCCAAAAGTACTAATAATCCTCTAAGATACGAATTAATATTATCCCATGTTATAGATGAGCAAACTGAGGCCCTGGGTGGACAAGGTACTGGCTAAGGTTGCTCTCTCAGCAAAAAGTAAGAGTAACGATTTTTAAGTTTTTCTTTTCTTTTCTTTTTTTTTGAGACGAATTCTCACTCTGTTGCTCAGAGCTGGAGTGCAATGGTGCCATCACAGCTCACTGCAACCTCCGCCTCCCGGGTTCAAGTGATTCTCATGCCTGAGCCTCCCGAGTAGCTGGGATTACAGACATGCACCACCATGTCCGGCTAATTTTTGTATTTTTAGTAGAGACACAGTTTCACCATGTTGGCCAGGCTGGTCTCGAACTCCTGAGCTCAGGTGATCCGCCAGCCTCGGCCTCCCAAAGTGCTGGGATTACAGGCGTGAGCCACCATGCCCGGCCACAATTTGAACTTGGATCCAATTTTAAAATCCTTTGTCCTTCCATTATACTACTTTAATCAGGACAGGAAAAAAATTGGCAGAGATCCACAAACCAACCATGCACTAACTCCCACTGTATTTCCTCTATGCCCCCAGGGAACAGAGGAAGAAGACTGTATCCTAGTGGAAAAGATGAAATGGTTCCTTCCTGTAAGGTTTGGGGAGGCTGGCACCTACCGATGTGCTCCCGCTGGCGTTGAGGAGGAAGTTTGCAGTGTGGGCCGCTGTGGGTGGCTGGTTGGGGATGGGCCGGTGGCCCAGGGCCATGCCCACAATGGCCGTCATGTGAGTCTCTGTGCCAAAGACATGGATGGGGATCCCAGTGGTCTTCCCTGTAAGGGAAGGAAAAAAAAAAATCCATAATTCAAGTCTGCAGATAAGCGCCCAAGTCCATGTGACCCTGCAAAGGGCCTTTTACAGCCATGATCAGTGTTTGGCGCATTCAGTGCAAGACCAATATCCAGGACAAATCAGCTGTCATAATTTCACCACCAGACAAATCTTTCTAAAGGCCACTTGCTGATAACAAGAACAAGAAACAGGCCAGGTGCAGTGGCTCACACCCGTAATCCCAGCACTTTGGGAGGCCGAGGTGGGCAGATCACTTGAGGTCAGGAGTTTGAGACCAGCCTGGCCAACGTGGTGAAACCCTGTCTCTACTAAAAACACAAAAAATTAGCCAGGCGTGGTGGTGTGCGCCTGTAATCCCAGCTACTCGGAGGCTCAGGCAGGAGGATCCCTTGAAACTGGGAGGCAGAAGTTGCAAAGTAAGCTGAGATTGCGCCACTGCACTCCAGCCTGGGCGACAGAGTGAGACTCTTGTCTCCAAAAAAAAAAAACCACACAAGAAACATATTTACTGGCAAGATTCAAGTAACCAAATTATCAGAGCCCATATTCGTCCTGTTCGCAGTCTGGACCCCAGCTCTCCAGCTTTCCTTAGCCCTCATCGCATGCATCCACCAGTGCTTGGTCTCTGTTCCTAAACACCCTGAGCCCATTCCCCCAGGGCTCTGGCCCTGCTTCTCCCTCTGCATGGAGCTCTCCATGGAGCTTCACCTGGCTGCTCTCTGGTCTCCCAGCTCAACCCAAGCACTACCTCCTGAGAAAGGCCCCCTCTGACCTTGATGGTCACTCTCCCATGCCACGCTCCCCTCCTCCTTGTACAGACAGACCCCTAGCATCTTCTCCTACTGTTTACTTGTGGAATGTTCTAATTTTAAGAGCATGATCTGGTAACTTCACTGTGCTGTCCCCAGGCCTGCCCCACTGCACATAGCAGATCCTCAGCTTTGAACCAGCTCTATTAAAAAGAAAACAAAAGGCTCACACCTGTAATCCCAACACTTTGGGAGGCCTAGGCAGGTGGATCGCTTGAGTCCAAGAGTTCGAGACCAGCCTGGGCAACATGGCAAAAGTTCGTCTACAAAAAAATTAGCCAGGCGTGTGCTAATTTTTTGTACAAAAATTGTGTATTTATTGTGGCATGTATCTGTAGTCCCAGCTACTCAGGAGGTTGAGGTGGGAGGATCCCTTGAGTCTGGGAGGCAGAGGCTGCAGTGAGCTGTGATCACACCACTGCACTCCAGCCTGGGTGACAGAGTGAGACCCTGTCTCCAAAAAAAAAAAAAAAAAATTGCCTATAATCTCAGCACTTTGGGAGGCCGAGGCAGGCAGATCACGAGGTCAAGAGATTGAGACCATCCTGGCTAACACGGTGAAACCCCATCTCTACTAAAAATACAAACAAAAATTAGACGGGCGTGGTGGCAGATGACTGGAGTCCCAGCTACTCGGGAGGCTGAGGCAGGAGAATGGCGTGGACCCAGGAGGCGGAGCTTGCAGTGAGCCGAGATCGCGCCACTGTACTCCAGCCTGGGTGACAGAGCGAGACTCCATCTCAAAAGAAAAAAAAAGAAAAAAAAAGAAAAAAAAATTAACCCTATTCAATTCAAACCTAAGTCAAATTGTGTCACTTGGCTGGTTGTAGTGGCTCACGTCTATAATCCTAGCACTTTGGGAGGCAAAGGCAAGAGGATCACTTGAGGCCAGGAGTTTGAGATCAGCTTGGGCAACACAGTGAGACATTATCTCACATCAAATTTTTTTTTTTTAATTAGCCAGGCATGGTGGTGCACACCCGTGGTCCCCAATACTTGGGAGGCTGAGGAAGGAGGATCACTTGAGCCCACAAGGTGGAGGCTGCAATGAGCTATGATGGTACCACTGCACTCCAGTCTGGGTGACAAAGCAAGGCACTGTCTCAAAAAATAATAATAATAAATATGTGGTTCCTCTGCTTGAACACCTCTTGTGCCTGCTGTCTCACAGTGATGAGCAAGTCCTCCTGTGACCTGTAGTGTCTCGCTGCCACTCTCTCAGTCCCAGCCCCTTACCACTGCAGGGTACTGGAATTTGCCCTTCCCTCTCCAAGAGTCACCATGGCGCTGCTCCCTCATTCCAGGTCTTTGCTCAAATGTCAGTTTTCTTTTCTTTCTTCTTTTTTTTTTGATACAGGGTCTCACTCTGTCACCCAGGCTGGAGTGCAGTGGCATGATCATGGCTCACTGCAGCCTCGACCTCCCAGGTTCAGGTGATCCTCCCACCTCAGCCTCCCAAGTAGCTGGGACTACAGGTGTGTACCACCATGACCGGCTAATTTTTGTATTTTTTTTTTTGTAGAGGCGGTGTCTCGCCATGTTGCCCAGGCTGGTCTTGAAATCCTGAGCTCAAGGGATCCTCCCGCTTCGACCTCCCAAAGTACATGAGCCACCTGTGCCCAGCCTTGATCAAGTTTGATCAAGCATTTTCTGATCTCCCTGTTGAAGGCTGCCCTGACCCCTCCCACATGCATTCTTCCTTTCCCTGCTTTGTTTTCCTTCCTGGCACTCGGCACCCCCTGACATAGCAGTTTGTGTCCTCCATTCCATCAAGGCTTGCTGTCTGTCCATTTGTGGCTGTAACCCTCGTCACCAGCACAAAGCCCAGCACAGAGCGAGTGATCTTTAATAAATATCTGTTAAGTGTAGAGCTCAATGAAAATGCTTTCCTGACCACTCCAAAGTTTAGGACAGCACTCTGTATTGGGACAGGGAATGGAAACCCAAACTGCACACCCAGGAAGGGGAGTAGAGAGCAAAAGAGCCCAAGACTGATGCTCAGGAATCAGAAATCCCAAAGAGGAAGGCCACCCACACTCAGGGTGAGGGGGAGAGAAAAGGTCCTCATCTTACCGACTTCTCCCATCACCCGTAAGCCCTCCTGATAGTTGGGGCCACCTCTTCGGACAAAGATTGTGACTTCGTGCTCCTTCAGGGGGCCCTGGTAATCTCGAATTGCTCTCACGATGCCCTGGAAGCCCAAAGTGACATGTGACTAAAAACAAGGCAGCCACAAGTCAATGATTTATAACCGTGATAAACAAACATACCAGGTATATGTGACAAGTGCTGCTCCTCAGGAAGCACAGGACTACGCATAAGCAGCCACGGCCTGGGATATGATCACTCAGAATGTTGCTGAGGTGGGAACGTGGGGTACCCGGGATTGACACCCCTTAATGTCATGGTGCTCCAGGCCTCCATCATCAGCAAGGCCTTGCTGGTCTCTCTTTTGTCCCTTCTGCAGTCATTACTGCCTCTTACTACATTTTTGTTTTTGGTGGGGATATCTATGTTGGGCTCTATGCAAGGGTTCTCAGAGGTACTAAGACATACTCAATGTCCTACAAAAGCTTCTTAAGTGATGTGCGGGAATAGTTCTTTTTTTTGAGACAAATTCTCGCTCTGTCACCCGGGCTGGGGTGTAGTGGTGCGAGCTCGGGTCACTGCAACCTCTGCCTCCCGGGTTCAAGCGATTCTCCTGTCTCATCCTCCCGAGTAACTGGGACTACAGATGTCTGCCACCACACCTGGCTAATTTTTTTATTTTTAGTAGAGATGAGGCTTTACCATATTGGTTAGGCTAATCTCAAACTCCTGACCTCAGGTGATCCACCCACCTCAGCCTCGCAAAGTGCTGGGATTACAAGCGTGAGCCACCGCACCCAGCGCGGTGTAAGAACAGTTCTTACAATGGATATCCACTTTGGAAAAATGAGAGGGTGGAAAGGTGTGTCCTAGATCTGTTTCTCAAGACAGAGGCTAGATTTTTGAGCCTGGAGTCTGACTTCTGTCACCCAAGGCATTTTACACAAAGCTCCATGTACAGTACCTGCTCCAAACCAAGTGCCCTAACCAAGGGTCAGTGCAGGGCAGCTCAGAAGTTAAATAAAAGCTGCTGAGGCTCCCCTGTCCCAGATTTGTCTGTTAAATCAGGTCCAGTTATGGATACCCTGTTTTGGGCAGGACTGATGGGGTCTGGTCCCACATTTTATCTATGTTTTGAGACAGGGTTTCATTGTCGCCCAGGCTGAAGCACAGTGGCACGATCACGGCTCACTGCAGCCTCAACCTCCTGGGCTCAAGCAATCCTCCTAGCTCAACCCACTAATTTTTTTTAAATTTTAGTAGAGATGAGATCTCATTATGTTGCCCAGCCTTGTCTTGAACTTCTGAGCTCAAGTGATCTGCCTGCCTCAGCCTCTCAAAGTGCTAGAATTATAGTTATGAGCCACCACGCCCAGCCTCTCACTTCTTGAGATCTCAGACTTTCAAGTTTGACACTAATCTAGTCATTATTCTCAAAACTCACATGGATCCACCAGATGTGGCACACACTCTTTTGAATACACTCACTGAGCATCTGACAGCATGGAATATTAATAAATGGCCTCCTTGGGTGGCTATCTTGAAAGGGATGACTCTTGAGACACGTTAGCTCTGTCTTCCTTGTTGACAGCAGTCACATGTGCTTTAAAGCATGTGCACACACAGCCCTGACCCGTGAACAGGCACCCAGGTTGAGAAGACCCCGGTAGGATGAGAGGAGCCCCGGATCATCAAAGCACTTTCTTCATTCCGATCTTTTGGAAAAAGGGCTCATGACAGAAAGATATAAGACCAGGATGGCCGGGCACAGTGGCTCAAGTCCGTAATCCCAGCTCTTTGGGAGGCCGAGGCGGGCAGATCATGAGGTCAGGAGGTCGAGACCATCCTGGCTAACATGGTGAAACCCTGTCTCTACTAAAAATACAAAAAAAATTAGCCGGGTGTGGTGGCGGGCACCTGTAGTCCCAGCTACTTGGAGGACTGAGGCAGGAGAATGGCATGAATCTGGGAGGCGGAGGTTGCAGTGAGCCGAGATTGTGCCACTGCACTCCAGCCTGGGCAACAGAGCGAGACTCCGTCTCAAAAAAAAAAAAAAAAAAAAAAAAAGGAGATGCAGAGAACCCAGAGTCTCACGAGAGTGTTGAAAGTAAGGAGGATCGGTTGGACATGGTGGTTCACACCTGTAATACCAGCACTTTGGTAGGCTAAGGCGGGTGGATCACCTGAGGTCAGTTCGAGACTAGCCTAGCCAACATGGTGAAACCCCCGCTCCACTACAAATACAAAAATTAGCCGGGCACGGTGGTGGGTGTCTGTAATCCCAGGTACTCAGGAGGCTGAGGCAGGAGAATCACTTGAACCCAGGAGGCAGAGGCTGTAGTGAGCTGAGATTGTGCCATTGCACTCCAGCCTCGACAACAAGAGTGAAACTCCATGGAAGGAAGAAAGGAAGGGAGGGAGGGAGGAAAGGAGGGAGGAAGAGAGGGGAGGGAGGGAGGAAAGGAAGGAAGGGAGGGGAGAGAGGGAGGAAAGGAAGGGAGGGAGGAAAGGAAGGAAGGGAGGGGAGGGAGGAAGGGAGGGGAGGAAGGAAGGGAGGGGAGGGAGGAAGGGAGGGGAGGAAGGAAGGGAGGGGAGGGAGGAAGGGAGGGGAGGGAGGAAGGGAGGGGAGGGAGGAAGGGAGGGGAGGAAGGAAGGGAGGGGAGGGAGGAAGGAAAGGGAAGGAAGGGAAGAAGGAAGGGAAGAAGGAAGGGAAGAGAAGGGAAGGGAAAGGAAGGGAAGGGAAGGAAAGAAAGAAAGGATCGATTGAGCCAGTGCTCCAAAGCATTGGTCCTGAGAAGGAAGAAAGCAGAAATTCGCCTCCCATGGTTCAGGTGGGAGAGTTATAGTTCAGCGTAGCAGCTGCTTGCCCAGAGACACACAGCGCAGATGGGCAGCTCCTGTCCCAGTGTCTTCTCCACCCCTTTAAGAGACCCTGGGGCAAGAGCTCCCTACCTGACCTGGGAACTCATGGTAACTTGGCTCTGGCTCAAACTCTGCTTTCAAGGTCCCTTCCCTGCTTTCCCCAAACCACTTGCCCCAGAAACTGCACCACTGTTGCAACTGTTACCTTGAACGTGGCAGCCACGTTGGTGAAGTTTGCGATGCTGCCTCCAATGATGAGGATCTTGCCTGGATTTGGAGTAAGAGAGAATCAAAAACAGTTACATAGGTAGACTTGAGCATCTTCCCAGCAATCCAACTGAGGAAGTTCTTGTTCCCCTGAATGAGGGTCCCCCATCTGCCAGGAGGTACTGGGGAGTGAGTAGGACAGTCTCTCCAGACATTCCGCTTTATCAGCTCAACTCTCCATTACCTATGCCACCAGACAGGGGTCAGAACAAACCCACAGGAGCACTACATAACTCCTAACCAACATCCAAAAATCCAGGTTGGTTTCTAGATATCTCTGGAGGGAATCTCTCTCCCTCTCTGGCTCAAGGAAAGAAGAACTGGTATGCAGAGCTCCAAAACACAGGTGGTAAAGGGGCACTGAGACTCACAGAGGCCAGGTAATATAAGAGGGTCACTGAGTTTATTGCAATCAGAGTTTATCGCAATTGGATAAACTGAGTTTACTGCAATTGTAGCAGGAGCATGCCACAGCCACCTCCTCCCCTGCACTTGTTTGAAGGGCTTTATCACACATTGCCTCTTGCCCTCTCAGTCCCCTCCCACTGATAGATGTGGTCCCTGCCCTCTGTGCAGTCAGAGAAACTGAGACCCAAAGTTCAATGATTAGCCTCAAGTTGCAAAGGACCACACACAGCCTTGGTGACTCCTCAGACGAAGCTGTCCCATTGCAGCCTGCTGGGCTGTCCTGGGGAAGGGGGGACAGGTATGTGTGTGTGCACGTATCTCACCATCTGGGTGCTTCTCTCGGGTCATGAGGGAGAGGATAGTCTTGGCATAGTCATAGGTCTGCTGCTCGCTGGGGGCGCCTGAGTACTCCCCATAGTTTGCCAGCTCGTTGACACCCCCTAGATCACAGATGGTATCGCTGCCAAGGAGACAGAAGTCAGTGATGGCTGTCATACTTGGGGCAGGGAGTGGCAGCCTGGTGTCTGGGAGGACACACGGATCCCTCAAAACACTGGAGTTAGCCTGTGGAACTGGCCTCTTGGATCTCCAGCCCCCAATTCCCATGCAAGTCTGGCCTGCAGGTTAATGGTGCTACATCAGACTCTTCTGGGCAGTGCACTCTGCCAGCCCTAGGGCACTGGGGAGCCCTGGACAGACAATGGCAGGTAAAATGAACAATGAGCACCTCCCTAACACAAAGACAAGCAAAATCACACACTGCAGGAGTCCCTGACGGGCTGCCCAAGAGAAAGTGTGCTGCAGCCAGAGGAAATAGTGCCAGTCACACACAGAAGGGAATGGCAGATTGC
This sequence comes from Gorilla gorilla gorilla, assembly GCF_029281585.2. Classification (NCBI taxonomy): domain Eukaryota; kingdom Metazoa; phylum Chordata; class Mammalia; order Primates; family Hominidae; genus Gorilla; species Gorilla gorilla. The sequence goes on along the minus strand of NC_073228.2, from coordinate 50,563,213 downwards.
ACATCTAGAAATGAGCAGGTGTCTACCATGCTTAAAGTGAAAAAAACTGCTAATTATTGTAAAGGGTGTAGAATATGATCCTAATATTCTGTAAAGCAAAGAGTATAAATATTTATATGTGCTTGACAGGACATACAGTAACTTGCTAACTGGGGTGACCTGGTCAGGGAGAGGATGGGGAAATGTCCAGGCAACTTTCACTTTCTAGCTCATTTTCTGTACCTTTGTATGGAGCACATAATTTTCAGAATTAAAACTCATAAAACAGCTTCATTTTGACACAAACAAGAAGGTTATAGAAGACACTGTGTGCAGGACAGGTCCTCACCAACATCCCTCGAAGCCCTCTGGGATGCCACTGCTTTCCTCTGCCCCAAATTCCCACACCAAAGTGACAGGACCCCACCCACCCAGGCCACACACATGTTGATGCTGGGTAGACTGGGCTGGCATCCCTTCAGCAACCCCCTTCGGTCACCTGTACACGACAGAGGCGCCACCCCCGGCCACCATGGTCCAGATCCTCCCTTTGGGGTTCAGCAAGGTCAGCTTCAGGCTTGCCCCACTTTTGGCATCTAGGTCTGCAATGTAGGCTTCCTGGGGACCAGACAGCAACAGGTAGGCCCTTGGGGTACCCCCTTTACCAGGTCCCAGATCCTAGGACCCCTCCCCGCTTTCCCTGGAGGCACATGAAAAGGTCACTAATCACCTTAATGGGGTGGGAAGAAGGGGCTACGCAGGGCCCCACATGCCTTGAAGACACTTGATGGTGTCTCCAAGTACCAAAACCACCCATAGTCACAGTCACTGCCTAGGGACAAACTTCCCATCTCCCTTCTCTGACGTCAAGTCCTTGGCCCTCTGCCTAAGTCCTGAGCCTAACCATGTCCCTCTGCTCAACCATGCCCTCACCCCAGCATCTGCCTGCCCGGCCCATCACACGTCCCCGCAACCCCAGGCCTCCCCAGACCAGACCGTCTCCTAGCCCAGCCTCTTCCTTGGGCCTGGGGTACTTCCCAGAAAGCCCAATCCTGCTGTGAGGACTTCTCAGAGGACAGAGTGGGAAAGAGCAATTAAAATTCTCAGTGAGACGCGGAGAGAATGACCTTCCATCAGGATTAAGGCGAGACACTTGGAACCATGGAGAGGCAACAAATCAAGTGAAGAGTCGAGGGAGGCTGATTGAGAGAGAAATCTAAAAGGATTTCTGGCTGGGATTCAGAGGCTTGGCTCACTCCCACCCCCACCCCATTGGGGTTTTAAGAAAATTAAATGCTTCTCAGTCTTCCTTTCCCTGCCAAATAAACAGCTCATGAAGGGGGGCCAAATGCACATCAGAGATGAGTCACCTCCCCACCGCCCTCCCCCCAGTCCCCATCTCCTCTCTAAACCAGCCTTACCTCTGGATATGCCTCCCGCCCGAAGGGGGGAGGGAACTCGATGTCACCCCACTTCACTTTGCAGATGTAGTCGGCAGTGGCGTCCACCTTGGCCGCCAAGTCAAGGACATAGACTCCATCTTTGGTCACTACTTCAAGGGGAGCAGAGGCAATCATCAGACACCGGCTCTGGGTAGAGACAACCACCAACCTCCAACCCCTCCACAAACACCGATCCCACGGTGGCCCATTCAGGCCTCAGAACTCTCTAAGCTCAGTAAGAAACCAGAGAGGCCCTTATGGAGACAGAGCTTTTCCCCATTAAAGGCAAAACAAATTCTACAAGGCCATTCCCCTCTCCCTGACCTATAGGCAATGGGACATGGAGGTCTGTATTAGTTGCCATGGCAATTTTCAAACATCTTTACAAAACGCTACACTCCCTGCTTTTGAGTATCTAACCATGCGCAAACCCATGGTCCGGCCACTTTTAAAAAGTGTTTAAAGGTACATGTTGCTGACAGAAGACCCCCCACCGGTATGCACATCTATGTCTCCCAGGGTCTGGCTAGGGGAAGCCTGTGTCAGGTGGAGCAGGGGCCGCAGGGTGCACTGGACTCCCAATCAGCAGGATTCGTTTATACCACCTCACTGGACACCCATCTTCCTCCTCCCCCAGGGCCATTTAGCTGATTGAGTTAGCACAAGGCCATCTGGTCCATTAGAGGGGCTGCATCCTCAGCTGGAATGATTTGATTTCTCGCCTTCCTAGACTTTGCCCTGAGAAGTCCTGGCCAGAGCCAGCCCACGCCACTCTCCCTCAACACCACCTGCTTCCTTCACAGCCCAAGAGACTGAGACCAAGCTCTTCCCAGCATCAAGGATTAATGATTGACCAACTCCCACAGAGGGAGGCAAGTGTGAGGCCTCTGAGTGCACCAGGAGGAATGAAGGGCCAAAGGGTGAGAGCAGTGCAGAGGCTGCCCACCTCCTGCTGTCAGAAAGCCTGACCCAGCGGGAGGAGCAGAAGCACACAGTCAGATCAAAACCAGGACTTCTGGCCGGGCGTGGTGGCTCACGCCTGTAATCTCAGCACTTTGAGAGGCCGAGGTGGACAGATTACCTGAGGTCAGGAGTTCGAGACCAGCCTTGACCAACATGGTGAAACCCTGTCTCTACTAAAAATAAAAAATTAGCCTGGCGTGGTGGCGGGCACCTGTAATCCCAGCTACTCAGAAGGCTGAGGCAGAAAAATTGCTTGAGACCAGGAGGCGGAGGTTGCAGTGAGCTGAGATTGTGCCACTGTACTCCAGCCTGGGCGACAGGGCAAGACTCTGTCTCTAAGACCAAAGAGAGAGGTTGGAGTTGACTAAGAGAAGAACTACAGTCTTCTGAGAGCTCAGAAACAGGAACTGGCACTAAACGTGCATGGGGACCCCTCTGCTTGTGCATATCTGTCTTGTGTTACCCTCTGGCAAGTGGGAGTCTGGTTCTCTGAATGCCAAGGCCAGGGCTGTCATAGGCACTGGGACCCTTGCCCCCTCCCAGCCAAGCACACCCAGTTACCAAGGGGATTGATCTCGAGGTAGGTGAAGTACAGGTCCTCGTAGAAATTGAAGAGGCCGGAGATAAAACTGGCCAGAATTCTAGAGGTGGGAGGGAGAGAGGGACAGTTCATCCATCAGGGAGCAGCTCGGCAGCACCCCAGGTGCCCCGCAGCAATCTCTCACTGCCACCGACAGCTCCATTTCCCGAAACGCACCCCACTGGCCCTTCCATCTCCTCTGCAACCCCTGCTCCCTGGACATAGCTCTTCAGCCACTGAGGCGGAAAGGAGCTGTCAGGCGAGAAGCTGGAGGCAGAGGTGTCAGACAGACAGGCGCAAGGAGGTGAGGGACGCTGGCGGCATATTTCAGTCTGGTTCCAAGCCAGTCCCCGCCCTGCACCCAGCTGTCTTCCTCAGGACAGGGCCGTGTCTACCACCTGGCTCCCAGAGACGAGACCGCTCCGTTCTCCCCAGTCTGTGCCCAGAGCCTGTCGGTCTTCTCATCCCAACTGCCACCTCCCTACTGTCCCTCTCACTCAACTCTTTCTTGTCTTCAGGGGCGTGGACCAACAGGTGTTTTTTGATGTCCTCAGGATTCAGTTTCTCATCCACGCCAACAAGCAGCTTCTGGGCCTTGGCGTCCACATCACCCACGTCCACACCCCCCTCGTGGTGGAACAGGACGTAGTCCCCTTCTCGGGTGGCATAGATGCAGACATAGAACTCCTCAGCCTTGCAGGTGAAGAGACAGGACAGTGGGATTGGGGTTGTGAGGGCGAAGCTGGTGAGGGGCGCTGAACTGGGGAAGATGGTCTACCATGTACTGGGAGAGGAAACCAATCCCCACGGTCTCATTTTCTAAAACCCAGTGAAAACCATTCATCCAGAGACTTGTCCACCATCTTTTCCCCAAGGACAAGAGGAAGAAGCCTCTACCCCACTGGCTGGTGGTCCAGACTGAATCAGTATGACCAACCCCAGCTGAGGGGTGGGGCCTGCCTCCAGGTCGTTCTCATCCCTGCACTTGGAAGTCCCCTTTGTTACCAGTCCTAACTCCTCTCTGCTGTAGACCAAGCCCTTTCCTTCCCCTCTGGACTCCCGAGTCCGCAGCACCCTCAGATCCTCAGTGCAGCTTCAGGGACCCTGGTCCCTCTGACTGTCCTCATCAGCTTGACTTCTTTCCTCATGTTACGGTGGACAAACCCAAGGTTCCAGGAGGGAGAAGACCCAGCCTGGAGCCGCCTCACACATACCTGACTGTGGGGGACGAAGGGCTCGATCAGAAAGTTCTTGAGGAAGCCTGTGGCCTTGCCAACCTACAGAAAAATTGAGGGAGATGAAACTCAGAGGGACAGCACGTCTTGCCCCTAGGGCAGAAGGAGGGACTGCACAGGGGTGGTGCCCAAGCACTCCCACCACCACACCCAGCAAAGAGAGATTTTTCCAGAAAAAATGGGGTCACAGATCCCTAAGCTCAGTAAGTCCTCACGAGATGCCCTTTCACCCGTTGCTCTAGTGCGGGCTGTGCCTGAACAGGCACCGACCTTGCCCACTCTTGGCCTCCTCTGGAGGGTGACACAGGACCTGCGCAAGTGAAAGGGCTCCAACAAGTCACGGCTGTGGCAAAGCTTGACGGGGAGGGGAAACCGGGTAGAAGGGAGGTAACCATTCTGCTTCATGAGCCTTGAGGAAGGCACAGTGACTCAGCCTCAGGACATGGGTCCGGGCGCAGGGAATGGGTGGAGAAGTGGTGAGCCAGGGCTTAATCAGGGAAACTTCTCCACGCAGACTCTCCTGGCTGAGGACCACAGGCCTGCAGAGCTAATCAGTTTGAGTGATTCCCTGGCGGCGGCTGTGGCGAGACAGCCCTCATCCTAGTAAGTCCCAAACCCCCCGCCTGGCCTGTGCGTCACTGCTGAGTCAGGGACCAGACAGCAATCCATCAGAGGTAATGAGCCAGTCCTGCTGGCCCAACGCTGCTGCCAGCTCAGATGTCTGACGTCCCACCTTCCCCTCCCAGAGGCCAGCAGAAGGAAGCAGGATGTGCTCCCTGGGGACATGCTCAGCATCCCTCCCTCCAATCCCACCATCCTCTCTCCAAAGGCCTGGGAACTCAAGGGACAGGTCGCTTCATGCCTGGGTCCATGTGCAACTTCAAGGATCCCTCTTTACCCATGAGGGCCAGAAACTGGGAAATTAACATTTAAGGGCTACTCTGAGGAAGCCCAATGAGGGAGGAAGACATCTCCATCACCACCTTCATTGCTATTCTTGAGGCAGCCAAGGAAGAGAACAGCTCATCCTTGGTACAGTTTCACCCCAGATGAGCACCAGGCCCTTCAGAGCCATGTGCTCTACAGAGCCAGGTGTGGATGGCACATTCTTCCCAGGCTAGGCCAGGCCTCAGCTCCACTCCCTCCCTTAGTCCTCCAGCTCCCCTGGGGAATAAGAAGAAACATAATTTTATTTCCAGGCATCTCTTAGCCTTCCTAAACCATGTTTCACTTTAACTCTCTCATCTACGTGGTTGAAATTCATCACCAAGCTGGGAGAAGTTAATAATTGAATTTGGGCTTGGTGGCACACATCTGTGGTCCCAGCTACATGGGAGGCTGAGGCAGGAGGATTACCTGAGGCCAGAAGTTCAAGACCAGCCTGGGTAACATTCAAGACCCTAACTCTATAAAAAAATGTTAAAAAGCAGCCTGGATGGTGGCATGCACCTATAGTCCCGGATACTCAGGAAGCTGAGGTGGGAGGATAACTTGAACCTGGGAAGTGGAGGCTGTAGTGAGATGTAAACATGCCACTGCACCACAGCCTTGAGTGACAGTGTGAGACCCTGTCTTAAAAAAAAATAAAGTAGGCCGGGCGCAGTGGCTCATGCCTATAATCCCAGCACTTTGGGAAGCCAAGGCAGGCAGACTACCTGAGGTCAGGAGTTCGAGACCAGCCTGGCCAACATGGAGAAACCTCGTCTCTACTAAAAATACAAGATTAGCCAAGTATGGTGTTGCATGCCTGTAATCTCAGCTACTCAGAAGGCTGGGGCTAGAAAATCGCTTGAACCCAGGAGGCGGAGGTTGCAGTGAGCCAAGATCACGCCACTGCACTCCAGCCTGGGCTACAGAGCAAGACCCTGTCTCAAAAAAAAAAAAAAAAAAAAAAAAAAGAATCAGACCATTTCCACCTGGCTCTTGAATTATATTGAGGTTACCTCTGCAGCACATCTTGCCCAAACCAATAAAACAAAGAAGTTTGGATGATGAGGGAGCTGGGAATGGGCACCAAGACTGAGCCTACTGCTGGCAGCCACCTGAGTGGGTCAGCGCCACAGGACTCCTGCCTTCCCTGAGCTACAATGAGACTGGCTGTGGGGGTGATCCACAGAGCTGCTGACCTGGAGGTGACCATATTTGCTTCTGTTACCACACACGTTCATCCTGACCCCATGCCCACTCACTGTGGCTTCCTGTCCCAGCCGTGGCTTCAGCCAGGACTTGACCCCATCCAGAGTGAGGTTGACCCCAACGAGACCAAGTTTTCCACGACGTTTGATCAGCTGGTCTGGCTTGACTACCAAGTTCTGGAACAAAAGCGGTTTGTATTTAGAGTGAGGAAGAATTAGATAAACCGTAGTATTTTGGGGATCCAAATAGAGGACAACAGGGATTGACTTCCCATTCACTCTGCTCCAAAGCCAGCCCTAACCATCCTTCAGAGTCAACTCCTGGATGCTTCCTCCACCTACCCTAGCCAATATCTTGCTTTTGACAACCAGGTATCTGGAGGCATTTGTGCCCAGATGGAGCCTGGCAGAGTAGGCGCTCAGCAAATACCTGCTGAGTGAATAAGTGATTCTCTACCCTCCCTATGTGATACATTAGCTTCTTCATTCAACAGTAAGCCCCTCAGAATATGGACCAGAACATGTGTTCCAAAGAGGAAAACAGAGAGACAGAGCCTTGAGGCAGCAAGGAACCTTAGAGGTCATCTGGTCAACCCCATCCCTGTGCTTGAACCCTGGCTACAACAGGCCCAAAAAGCAGCCCCTAACCACTGCTCATACATCTCCAGGGCCAGGAAACTCCCTCCATCCCTTTGTGGTTGAGCTGCCTCCTAGTGGGAAGAAACACCACCACTAGTCCTAGGCTTACTCTCTGAGCCCTGCCAAGGAAATCTAAGAGCTTTCTAACAATGGCCCTGCAGAGATCTCAAGAACAGAGCCTCTATTCCAGGCTGACCCTCCAGGGTCGGGGCCATTCTTCACAAAGTACAACATCACACTTCCTAATTGCCTTGATACATTCCTGATATACTCCACTTAGGGGAGAAGAGGGCACATCCCTACTTTTTACTGAGCATCTACCATGTGCCAGGCACCAAGCACGCTAAATGCTTCTTGCTAATCCTTACAGCTCAAAGTGAGTATTATCCCATTGGAGAGATGGGGAATGTAAAACTCAAAAGAGGTGAAATGGCTTGCCCCAGACCACATGGTTAATAAACACAGCTGTGATTTGGACACCAGTTTGTCCAGTTTCAAGCCCATGGCAGGGTATACCATGCTGGGGTACCTCAACATGCAGGGCTCGGCATGAACACAAACCCTGCTCAGCCCATGGCATGCTTCCCACAGCTGCTGCTGGCAGCCTCCAACCCCATGACCCTGTCGGCATCACCAACAAACCAATGGCTTTCTCTTCCTCAGACCCCGGGCCTGGAAGAAAGGCCCAAAGTGGAGGCAGGGCTCACCTGGCTGAGCAGCCAGGGGTGGTCCTGCAGCAAGCGGGCCCAGTCTGTGTCAGGAGTGACCCGAGCATACTTGAACCGATTCTGGATGGCTGAGGTGGTACAGATGAACTTGTAAAGGAGTTCTTTGCCCGTCTGCTCTGAAATTGCCTTGGCCGACATGGCTGCAGAGAGACCTGCTCTACCTGTCTGGGAGAGAGGAGCTGGTCAGAAGGGGGCGGGCGTGTGGAGGCACTATCTTCCCCAGCAGGGCAGACCCACTCCCAGTTGCCCCCAGACAATAAAACCAGATCTCAGCTTTTCTCAAGAGGAAGGAAAAAATGCTGTCCCAGTGGGAGGGATGGAAGAGAGATATCAAGCAGCACTTTTGCCAGCAGAGGAAGAAGATCCAGAGATAATGGGTGAGGGAAGATAGAGAAAAACAAAAGTGCCATTTCCCCTGGGACTCTTGCCTCACCCTGCCCCACTCCCTCTAGGCAAACTAGCTGATCCACAACCACACTCATCCTGGAGCAAAAGGCAGCTGGCTAGAAGGCCAGGAAAACCGGTGCTTTGACCCAAATCTGACTGCTGGTCCCATCTGAGATGGGCAGACACTGAAACACCTTTCTGTTCTCTGACCAGTGCAGAGTACGGCTGAAATTGCAAAAGGCTAGCCTTTCTCTCCCTACAGGTTTCATCTCCCCCACACCCAGATTTACCCCTATACACACCCTTACACACCACTGGGCCAATGGCCAAGCCAGCAAGTTTACTTAGCCTCAAAAAGGGTCACACCCCCAGGTCCTGGTTAGAAGGGGAGTAGGGGAGGGGGGAGGATCATCACAAAGCTCTTTTCTCCTCTTTTCTCCTGGACACTAGCCTCCCAATTCTGAGTATGGAGCAGACACAGGGCAGGGAAACCGACCTTTAGCACATTCCACCCGCCCCACTGCGTCATCCAGCTGCTAATTTAGAGCAAAACTCACTAAGAAGAACAGATGCCTCTCTGGGGACCACCCTGTAGTGGTCACTTCTAACTGGGGCGGACTGAGAGGAGGAGGAGGAAGAGGCAGAAACCATCCTCCATCACATGTATAGGAAAACTCATCTTGGAGTTCAAGGCTACAGTGAGCTATGATTGCACCGCTGCACTGTAGCCTGGGTGTCAGAGCAAGACCTTGTGTCTAAAAAAAATAAAAAGAAACTCATCTCATATGAGCTCTGGGAGGTACACTGAGATTTATAACCCCATTTCTTAGATGAGGAATAAAATCTCAGAGGCGTTAGGATAACTTGCCCAAGAAGCCCACCTAATAATAAGCAAGGTTATGACCCAAGACTCGAACCCAAACCCTCTTACACCTAGGTCCCCAGAAAAATCCACACCAGCCCATGAAAAGACCATTTTTCCAAGAGCCAGGCCCATGTGTGCTTTTCACTTCAAAGAGTCTATGATAAGAATTTCATCATCTCCCCTCCCCACGACTCTTGTCCTGATACACCCATTCTCCTGTGGGTAACTCAAGGAGCGAGCTGGGGAGGGGAATGGGGGGAGGTGGGCATGGAAATTCAGGCCAAGAGCTTGGCCGGATCAGGAAAAGTCACTCCTGTCTCCCCCGCCAAGGCCCAGAAGCAAAGCTGTTTAATTTGCTGGGGGAGAAAAAAGTCAAGTACAAATAAAGGAGGGCAGAGTGAAGGAGCCGGCTTGTTTACACGTGCTGGAAGCTGGGTCTCCGTTCCCAACTCAGAGAAGGCCAACATTCCAGGGGCTACATCGCGCCCCATCCCAATCGGCCAGGCTGGTGGGGCTTCAGGTTCTCATCCTGGCTTGGCTGCCTCTGTCAGCCTCCTAGCTAGTATCCAGCATGGCACAATGGGTGTATTCAGCCTGGTGTCTGCCTAAAGTGGGGTAGCTGGGAAGGGGCTCAGAATGTTCCCTTTTCTGGCCTTCCCCTGGAATGACTTGCATGAGTTTCCAGAGACGTCCCAACCACCTCACTGCCCCACGGTCCTCCACCCCCCACCCACTGCTCCATTTCCCAATATTTTTGACTCAGACCAGAAAAACTGGTCCTCAAATTGAATGGGTACACCCCCCACCCCCTTCCAAAGAGAGTGCAGCCCAGGGCAGATCAAGGAACACTCAGAGAGGAGGGGGCAGTGGCTGACCATCCTCAGCAATTCAGACTCCTTCCATAACTCCAGGGGAAAGGAAGTCCCTGGGCTATGCCTCTCTAGAAGAAAGAAGTCTGAGACTCCCAGTAAAACAGTCCCCTGAACCTGGCACCTCCAAAACAGACACAAGACCCAACTTTGGAAAGGACAAGGGAAAGAAAATGGACCCCTGCAGCTGAGAAATCACAGTTTTCTTGAGACCCAGATCAAACTTCAGGTCCAAGAGCCGATGTCCATAGGGTCTTTGGAAGGGGGATAGGAGAGAAGACACAATGGGATAATACAGGATAGAAAACAAGATTTGCCAGTTTACCAAAACAAGAGATTTGCCACTAGAGCATTCTGGCTTAGAGACGGGAGGTTGAGACAAGGAATGTATACAACATAATAAAAATAAGGCCTCTGCAAATTCACCAATAAAGAGAAGGCAAATGGCTCACAAACCCAGGGAGTGGACTCAGTAGAGATAAATCGCAACTTTAGTGGTTCAGTGAGGTCTTCTTCTTTTTTTTTTTTTTTTTTTTTTTTTGAGAAGGACTCTGGATCTGTCACCCAGGCTGGAGTGCAGTGGAGTGATCTCGGCTCACTGCAACCTCAGCCTCCCAGGTTCAAGTGATTCACCTGCTGCAGCCTCCTGAGTAGCTGGGATTACAGATGCACGCCACCACGCCCATCTAATTTTTTTGTATTTTTAGTAGAGGCGGGGTTTCACCATGTTGGTCAGGCTGGTCTCGAACTCCTGACCTCGTGATCCACCCACCTCAGCCTCCCAAAGTGCTGGGATTTACAGGCATGAGCCACCGCGCCTGGCCTTCAGTGAGGTCTTAAAGTCTCTCTAAGGCAGTGGCTCTTAACCTCTTTGAGGTCTCAGACTCTTCTGAGACTGAAAAAAACCCCAGAAAAAGGTACACAAATCCAGTTGTGCATATTGTTTCAAGGTGCTCACCTGTGACAATGATCCGATGGCCCACAGACTGACCACCAGTTAAGAACATTTGCAGCCAGGCACGATGGCTTGTGCCTGTAATCCCAGCACTTCGGGAGGCCAAGGAGGGCAAATCACGAGGTCAGGAGTTTGAGACCAGCCTGGCCAATATGGTGAAACCCTGTTTCTACTAAAAATACAAAAATTAGCCGGGTGTGGTGGTGCACACCTGTAGTCCCAGCTACTGGGGAGGCTGAGGCAGGAGAATCACTAGAACCCAGGAGGCGGAGGTTGCAGTGAGCCGAGATCCACCACTGCACTCCAGCCTGCCAACAGAGCAAGACTCTGTCTCAAAAAAAAAAAAAAAAAAAAGAATATTTGCTCTAGTGTAATCAGCAAATACCTACAAATACCTATCTGGGTTTGGGACCGCTCCCCAGAACGTCTTAGTCTGCCTCCCCAGTAGCTGAATGTGCTGTCAAACAAGTAACAGATGATTGGGCTGAGCCTGGACTCCAGGAACTGTTACTTGGTAACAGCTAAATGTGTAAACCATTTGGGGGAAATCATGCCAAGGAACCTGAAAACACACACATACACACATTCTCTAAGGGAGGGGCCTTATGAGCTGAATGGAGTCTTTTCTGCAGACGGGTGAGTGACCCAGGATTGAGTTCACTTTTAGCAGACACTGAGAGAAGCAGCCCACACAGGAGGCTGAATGAAAGAAGCCTGTTCCCCAGAACACACCCCTGGGACACAGCCAGTGGAAGGGAATCACTGGGGATGCTACTAAGGGTGCCTCTGGGAAAGACAAAAACACTCATTTGAACGTTAGTATCTGCAGGATTGGGACTTACGTATGTAGGTATTTATTTTTATTTTTTTTTTTTGAGAAGACAGGCAATCCCTGGAGTAAATTCTAGAGAGGCAGAATTCTGTGAGTGCCCCTTACTGCGGCAGGCATAGTGTCAGAACGGGGATGGAGTCATAAGCTGCCCAGTGTCTGAGGGCTCTTCCCACTACCGCCCCCCAAGCTGTTTAGGAAGGTTTCTAAGAGGTGAAAATCACCCATTTGGGCAAATGAGACCTACCAGCTGTCCCTCACCCCACATTTTAGTTCAGCTGAGGCAGCTGAAAACACAGAGGAAAGTTAAGGGTGGAGAGGAGTAGGCTAGCTGGCCAAACTGTGCTGTGCACTTTTCCTTATCATCTCTTCCAAAATCCTCTTCCCAGGAAGACCTCCAGGGACCCCATAACGGCAGAACTCGGCACTGCACGGTATCTGCCAAGGTTGGAGACGGCGGCAGGCGCTGGGACTGGCCCATTGCCAGGCTCGACAGGAGGGCGGCGGCAGCATCCTCCAGCCCCTTGAGGACCTTTCCCCGGCCAGACTTGGCGTCAGCTCAGGGGTGGGGTGGCACCCCGGCCATCTGTCGCTTAGGGGCTGGACTCGACGATACCTCCAGTGCGAGGAGGGTCCTTGCTGCGAGATTCCAGTCCTCGCGGCGAGATGAGGCGAGGCCTCGGGCACCCTGGGGCAGCCTGGCCCCGCGTGGCCCGCCCCGGAGGCGCGCATAGCTCATTCTCTCCACTTGGGCGTGGAGCTCAATTTTGTACCCACAGAACCAAGAAGGGCCTCAGTCCGGCCAGTGAGGAATTGGAGTGGGACCAGTCGCCACCGCTTTCTCTACTTCCCGTCCCGGCATCCGATGGGGGAACCCGGATGGAGCCAAAAGGCGTCCCGATGAGCCCGAGGAGCCTCGATAGCTGTGCCCGGGAGGGGTGAGGCGCGCCAGGAGGGGGACCATGCAATGTGGCAGAGGCAGAAGAGGCAAGGATGGCGGCAAGCCCCATGCAAACTCCCGGGAACTGGAATATGTGTGTGTCGCGCGGGGGGAGGGGAGGGGCGTCGACACGCGGCCACCGGCCGGGACCCCGGGCGAAGGCTAACCTAAAGCTAAGACCCTCAAAACTTCCGAGCAGGGCGCGTGGGCACCGAGCCCGCGTCGGGGAAGGCGGTTCCGGGTTGGGGGACGGAGGCAGGAAGCTCCTAGGGCGAGCGGGCTCCAGCCAGCGAAAACAGCCTCCCGTGCTCACCTCTGCCGAAGTCCGTGCGCGGCACTTCCTCCACAGGCCCGACGAACCCCGCAAAATCCGGAGCACCCCAGCAGCCGGTAGCTTCCCGGGATCCGGCTTTTGTCCCGGCCCAGCCGGACTTTTCCCCGCCCCCATCGGCTCGCGGCGAGAACGGCCGCGCGATTGGCCACACGCGCTCCCTAGCCTGAGCGCCAGGGCTCCTCCCAATTCGCTGCCGGCTTGGCTCCGCCCCACGAGGGCGGGCCCCGGGGCCTGCTGGGACTTGTAGTCCCGCTGGCCCGTTCACCGCCTCTTGGGAGCCTGCGGGGCCGGGGCGGGGCCCCGGGTGGGGAGATGGGCCGGGCTAGGCTGGGAGGAGAACGCGCGGTGCTGGGGGTTGTGGCCTGATCGCTTGAGGGGCTGGACAGATTGCCACTCGGGGAGTTGGGGGAGGGGCGGGTGGGATTAGCCCAACTGGCTGTAACGCAGCTTTGGGACCTGGAGTACCCTTGCTCCTTCCCTTGGGAGAAACGGACGTCTGCATCTCGGCCGCACTGAATCCGATTGCTTAGACAGTCTCCTTAAGCAGCAGTGTCTGGCAGGCCGCTTTCCTTTAGCACGTGGAGCCTCTCCCCTCCCTGGACTCTCCCCACTGGGCCGATGGGGCAAGGCTGAGCCGAGGCTAACAGAGCATCATACTTCCCAGTGTGGGATAGGGCAGAGGCCGCGGTAAGCAAGTGGGGCTAGGAGGGTTCAGGTACAGCGCTGTCCGTCCCACTCACCTGCTCGCCTCAGCACGGATCAGGGCGGAGCTAGGAATTCAATGCGAGATTCCAGCGAAGAGCTGGAGCCATCCCAGACAGTCTCTTGTTCCCACCAACCACAGGCTTAGACACTGGAATGAATGAACTGCTGTCTCCCCCTTCTCCATTACCTGAGACAGATCGAATTTTCCAAACCAAAAACTGGGACATCCAATCTGACAGGTGCTGGTGAACTTGTGGGGCAGAATATGTGAAATCAGTCCTGGAAATCAGGACATGTATTTACCACTCTGACATGCTGCAGCCTCCCTCCCTACCTGCACCCCAACCCTGTAGGTCCGGAGCTGCTCCCTAAGCCTAACAGCTGTCTAGCTCCAGGAAGGAGGCCAAAAGCATCCACTGACCGACTCAGGTGAAGAGGTCAGCCCAGAATGCAGGGAAGCAGCAGGCCTGTCCCCCTGCCAAGCACTTTGGGTCATACTCACACTGCAACAGTGTTGCGACATTTGCAGACAAAATCTTCTCCAAGACCCCCTCCCCCAATCCTGTTGCTGCCAGGAGTAAGGTAACTGAACTTGCTACCCATGCCTGAATCAAGTGTTCCCTGATGATGTCACTTTCTGGTCCCTTCCCTCCCATTCATCTTTTTGAAATAGCAGTTCCTTATCACCTCTCTTCTCTTGTCCTAAAATGGGGGTGGCCAGGCTTGGTGGCTCACACCTGTAATCCCAGCACTTTGGAAGGCCAAGGTAGGGGATCACTTGAGGTCAGGAGTTCAAGACCAACAAGGCAAAACCCCATCTCTACAAAAAACACAAAAATTAGCCAGGCATGGTGGCACACGCCTATAAATCCCAGCTACTCTTGAGGTTGAGGCATGAGAATCGCTTAAACCCGGGAGGTGGAGGTTGCAGTGAGGCGAGATTGCACCACTGCACTCCAACCTGGGTGACAGAGAGAGATTCTATCTCAAAAAAAAAAAAAAAAAAAAGATACACTCCAGGCAAGGCATGCTGTCTCATGCCTGTAATCCCAGAATTTTGGAAGGCCAAGTCAGGCAGATTGCTAGAGCCCAGAAGTTCAAGTACAGCCTGGGTAACATGGTAAGAGCCCCCCCCCCCCCCACCACCACCAAATCTCTACAAAAAATAAAAAGACCGGGCATGGTGATTCACATGCCTGTAATCCCAGCAATTTGGGAGGCCTAGGTGGGCAGATCACCTGAGTTCGAGGTCAGGAGTTCCAGACCAGCCTGGCCAACAGGTGAAACCCTGTTTCTACTAAAAATACAAAAAATTAGCTGGGCTTGGTGGCAGGTGCCTGTAATCCCAGCTACTCAGGAGGCTGAGTCAGGAGAATCGCTTGAACCCAGGAGGCAGAGGCAGGAGAATCGCTTGAACCCAGGAGGCGGAGGTTGCAGTGAGCCGAGATCGCACCAGTGCACTCCAGCGGGGGCAACAAGACCAAAACTCCATCTCAAAGCAAAAAAAAAAAAAAAATTAGCTGGGTGCTGTATCGAGTGCCTGTAATCTCAGCTACTTGGGAGGCTGAGGCAGGAGAATTGCTTGAACCCAGGAGGCAGAGGTTGCAGTGAGCAGAGATCGTGCCATTGCACTCCAGCCTGGGCCACAGAGTGAGACTCCGTCTCAAAACAAAACAAAACAAAACAAAAAAATAAACAAAAATTAGCAGGGCATGGTGGTGCACACCTGTAGTCCCAGCTACTTGGGAGACCGAGGTGGAAGGATCACTTGAGTCCAGGAGATCAAGGCTGCAGTGAGCTGAGATTGTGCACTCCAGCCTGGGCGACAGGGTGTGACCCTGTCTCAGAAGAAAAAAAAACAAAAAAGAAAAAAAAGAAAAGAAAAGAAAGAAGGAAGGAAGGAAATACTCCTGGGAGGCCAGGTGCATAGGCTCAGGCCTGTAATCCCATCACTTTGAGAGGCCAAGGAGGGCTTGAACCCAGGAGTTCCAACCCAGCCTTGGCAATACAGTGAGTCTACGTCACTACAAAAAATAAAAAATTAGCTGGGCAGCTGGGCATGCTGGCTCACGCCTATAATCCTAGCACTTTGGTAGGCCAAGGTGGGAAAATCACTTGCGTCCAGGAGTTCAAAACCAGCCTGGGCAACATAGTGAGTCACTGTCTCAAAAAAAAAAAATTAGCTAGGCATGGTGGCACACACCTGTAGTCCAAGCCACTCAGGAGGCAGAGGTGGGAGAATCACTTGAGCCCAGGAGGTCAAAGACGCAGTGAGCTGGGTGGGCACGGTGGCTCGAGCCTGTAATCCCAGCACTTTGGGAGGCTGAGGCAGGCAGATCACTTGAGGCCAGGAGTTCGAGACCAGCCTGGCCAACATGGCAAAACCCGTCTCTACTAAAAATACAAAAAATTAGCTGGATGTGGTGGCACATGCCTGTAATCCCAGTTACTCGGGAGGCTGGCTGGGTGCAGTGGCTCATGCCTATAATCCCAACACTTGCGGAGGCCGAGGCGGGCGGATCACAAGGTCAGGAGATTGAGACTATCCTGGCTAACAAAGTGAAACCCAAGCTCTACTAAAAATACAAAAAAAATAGCCGGGCATGGTGCCACGTGCCTATAGTCCCAGCTACTCAGGAGGCTGAGGCAGGAGAATCGTTTGAACCCAGGAGGCGGAGGTTGCAGTGAGCCGAGATCACGCCACTGCACTCCAGGCTGGGTGACAGAGAGAGACAAAAAAAAAAAAGATGCAGTCAGCCGTGACTGCACCACTGAACATCAGCCTGGGTGACAGAGTGAGACCCTGTCTGAGAAAAAAAAAAAAGAAAGACAGATACACTCCTGGGGAAATGGTCATCCAGGAGGGACATAAAATATAATAAACTCTTTGAAGGTCAATTTGGTAATATCAGTAAACATTTTAAATTCACTTGCCCTTTGGTCCAGTAATTCCACTTCTAATAATTTATCCTTCAGATATACTTGCGTATGTGCATGACGAAGATAGCGATCTTTGTCTATTTTCTTCATTGCTGTATTTCTAGCAGTTTAAATAGGGACTGGTTACACAGTAAGTACTCAATAAATGTTTGCTGAATGATTGTCCTCCATTTAGATGTTGCTAGGCCTAAGTTTGACTATTCCTGGGCAGGAACAACAAAAAATAACTGTCCAGAGAGTGACGGGGGAGAGGTGCTGGCCAGAGGGCCCATGAGCCAGCCACTGAGGTTTTCCAGTTCACTCAGTGGTCTCATACCAAGTTTCTGCCCCCAACCCCCAGCCTCCTTAAGTAAGACTCTCTCGTTACCCCACCATGCACCCACAGAGGTTCATCTGCCTTGAATTAATCAATCTAGAACCCATCTTCTCAACATTCTATTTTCTAACTTAAAAGCTCTAAACCAGGCTGGGTGCAGTGGCTCACGCCTGTAATCCCAACACTTTGGGAGGCCAAGGCGGGTGGACTGCCTGAGCTCAGGAGTTCAAAACCAGTCTGGCTAACATGGCAAAACCCCCATCTCTACAAAAAATAAAAAATAAAATAAAAGCTCTAAACTCTTTTGATTTTCCCATTTGAATCACCTCCCTCCTCTTCTAGACTGGACTAGAGAACAGGTCCCTATCAGAATACAGAGGGTTATAGGCACCATCTCCTAGCCCAGGTTTTGGGCATTCTACCTGGGTTCCAGAAGCCTAAAACTGGCTAAGGACTTCCTCCTAGATTTGGACCAATTTTAGTTAATATTTATTGAGCACCTACTATGTGAAAGGCATACTACTCACAGCAGCCACTTGAGCTAACTAAGTGTTTTCATCATTTTGCCTATGATCAACTAACCTAATGATCTTCAGACTCCAAGTCCTTGGGCCTGTACCCTGCAACCTGCTGCAGGTGAGTAAGAGGGAAAGATCCTATCCAGTGGATCTCCTTTATCTGACTGTAAGCAACCCAAGGCCTAGGAGAGTGCCTTGTTCATTTTGGCATCTCCAGTGCCTAGCATGGGACTGGACACATATTAAGCATTCACTGTAAACGTGACTAAAAAAAGGCTCTTATAATATGTGAACGAAAGAAAGCAATTGTAGGGGAAGGGCAGGGAGAGGAGGGAGGAGATGCAGCCTGGAGAAGGGTCTACCTAAGTGTCCAGTTCTACTATTTTTTTGTTTGTTTGTTTGTTTGTTTGTTTTGAGAGGGAGTCTCACCCTATCGCCCAGGCTGGAGTGCAATGGTGTGATCTGGGCTCACTTCAACCTCCACCTCCCGGGTTCAAACGATTCTCCTGCCTCAGCCTCCTGAGTAGCTGGGATTACAGGTGCCCGCCACCATGCCCAGCTAATTTTTCTATTTTGAGTAGAAATGAGGTTTCGCCATGTTGGCCAGGCTGGTCTTTAACTCCAGACCTCATGATGCGCCTGCCTCGGCATCCCAATGTGCTGGGATTACAGGCGTGAGCCACCACACCCGGCCCAGTTCTACTATTTTTTTCTTTTTATTTATTTATTTTTTGAGACTGAGTCTCGCTCTGTCACCCAAGCTAGAGTGCAGTGGCGTGATCTCGGCTCACTGCAACCTCCGCCTCCTGGGTTCAAGTGATTCTCCTGTCTCGCCCTCCCAAGTAGCTGGGACTACAGGCACGTGCCACCACACCCGGCTGATTTTTTTTTTTTATTTTTAGTAGAGACGGGGTTTCACCATGTTAGCCAGGATGGTCTCAATCTCCTGACCTCATGATCCGCCCGCCTCAGCCTCCCAAAGTGCTAGGATTACAGGCGTGAGCCACCGTGCCCAGCTACTATTTTTTTCAAATGCATTTTCTGTTTATGTAGAGTATCCAGTTCTAAACCCACCTCTCTCCTTGTAACAGCCCAAGACAGGAGCTTCCAGCAAAGCCCCATCATCATCCACCCTGTGAAGAGCCAAGGATTCTAACTTCCGCACCACTCACTTTTGCCCAGTACTGACCAACCTTCCATCAGAGCTAAGGGCCTGTGTGTCCTGGGGAAGGCTCTCCAGGGAGATGCAGCCAAGGCCCCTCTCTCTAACCTGACAGAGGCTGCCTGCCACCAGGGAAGCTGGAGGGATGGCTAGTTCCACTCCTGGGCAGCAGTTATCTCTCTGGGGATGCAGCATCTGTGCTCAGGGAATAAAGTTTCTCCATGCAGCCCAACCAGGTCCAGGCTGGCCCCTTCCCAGAGTCACCCCCACTCCATTCTGACTCTCTCTCAAAAACTGCCACTGCCTCCTCCCCACCAGGTATGTTCCTATAAAATTCCCTCCTCTTTCAGGAAGAACCTGTGCAGCCCCTCCCACACACATAAATCACTTACCCTTGACTTTTACATATGACACATTTAAACTTATCTCTGAATGAGTTTATTATTATTATTATTATTATTATTATTATTATTATTATTTTGAGATGGAGTTTTGCTCTTTTGCCCAGGCTGGAGTGAAGTGGCGTGATCTCCGCTCACTGCAACCTCTGCCTTCTGGGTTCAAGCGATTCTCCTGCCTCAGCCTCCCGAGAAGCTGGGGTTACAGGCGCCCACCACCATACAGGGTGGTGGAGGTTCAGTGAGCCGAGATCCTGCAACTGCCCTCCACCCTGGGCGACAGAGCGAAACTCTGTCTCAAAACAAATAAATAAATAAAAATAAAAAAATAAAAGGAGTCTTCTGGCCAGGCATGATGGTTCATGCCTGTAATTCCAGCATTTTGGGAAGCCAAGGCAGGAGGATTGCCTGAGCTCAAGAGTTCAAGACCAGCCTGGGCAACATTGCAAAGCACCTTCTCTGCCAAAAAAAAAAAAAAAACCCAAAAATTAGCAGGGTGTGATGGCATGCACCTGTAGTTCCAGCTACTGGGGAGGCTGAGGTGGGAGGATTGCTTGAGCCCAGGAGGGCGGAGGTTGCAGTGAGCCGAGATTGTGCCACTGCACTCCAGCCTTTATTTAGACACTCTGTCTAAATAAATAAATAAATAATAAATAAATAAAAGTAATCTTCTGACTGTTGTGTTGAGAAGGAAGTGGGGGAGGGGAGGCCAAGGAGACCCACTTAGAAGGATGTTGAAGTAATCCAGGAGAGAGATGATGAGGGCTCACAGTGAAGGCAGTAGTTACCTGGAGAGGGAGCTGTGAGTGGAGAGAGGCCTTTCACAGGATCCCCTGCTAGCAATATGTTTCTTGATTTACCTGTGTGATGACTACATAGGTGTACTTTTTTTTTTTGAGAGAGTCTTGCTCTGTCGCCCAGGCTGGAGTGCAGTGGTGTGATCATGGCTCACTGCAACCTCTGCCTCTCGGGTTCAAGTGATTCTCCTGCCTCAGCCTCTGGTACAGCTGGGATTACAGGTGTGTGCCATCACACCAGGCTAATTTTTGTATTTTTGGTAGAGATGGGGCTTCACCATGTTGGCCAGCCTGGTCTTGAACTCCCGACTCGAGGTGATCTGCCTGCCTTGGCCTCCGAAAGTGCTGGGATTACAGGAGTGAGCCACCACGCCCGGCCAGACATTTATGTTTATTTACTTATGTTCTATTTCACAATAAAAGAAAAAATAAAGCAATAACATGAGGAACACAGCTATAAATGGCTGGGACACACTGGAATCCAATTCTAGCACTCTTTATCCTGCTAATCGAACCCAAGGAATAGGCCCCAACCCAGCTCACTTATATCCTTGTGCTGTAGCCTGGAGCAAACCTTGTCATTTCTCTCAGCCTCAGAGTTTCTCATCTGTGAAACCAGGAAACCACTGACTGGCTCTTTACTTCACTAGGGTGTTGTCAAGCTCACAGTGCTTTATAAATTGCCGGAAAGCACACATTATGATTGGTATTTTATGGTTTTTGTTTTGTTTTGTTTTTTTGAGATGAAATCTCATTCTTGTCCCCCAGGCTGAAGTGCAATGGCACGATCTCGGCTCACTGCAACCTCCACCTCCCAGGTTCAAGCGATTCTCATGCCTCAGCCTCCTGAGTAGCTGGGATTCCAGGCGCCTGCCACCACGTCCAGCTAATTTTTGTATTTTTAGTAGAGACAGGGTTTCACTATGTTGGCCAGGCTGATCTCGAACTCCTGACCTCAGGTGATCCACCCGCCTCGGCCTCCCAAAGTGCTGGGATTACAGGCATAAGCCACCACGCCAGGCCTTATTGTATTTTTAAAACAGCTTTCTTAATATATAATTAATGTACAATAAACTGCACATAAAGTGTACAATTTGATGAGGTTTTTGGTTTTTTTTTGAGATGGAGTTTCACTGTTGTTGCCCAGGCTGGAGTGCAATGGCGCGATCTTGGCTCATCACAACCTCCGCCTCCCAGGTTCACGTGATTCTCCTGCCTCAGCCTCCCGAGTAACTGGGATTCCAGGCATGTGCCATCACGCCTAGCTAATTTTGTATTTTTAGTAGAGACAGGGTTTCTCCATGTTGGTCAGGCTGGTCTTGAACTCCCGACCTCAGGTGATCCACCCACCTCAGCCTCCCAAAGTATTAGGATTACAGGCTTGAGCCACCACGTCTGGCCAATTTGATGAGTTTTAATACATGTATATACCTGTGAAACAATTACCACAATCAAGATAATGAACATATTCCTCACCTCCATGAGTTTCCCTGTACTCCTTTGTAATCTACCCCTCACTTCCCTACTGCCATGTTCCCAGGCAGTTAGTCTGCATTTTCTAGAATTGTATTTTATTTGAGATGTGATCTCACTATGTTGCTCAGGCTGGAGTGCAGTGGCCTGATCATAGCTCAACCATGTTAGCCAGGATGGTCTTGATCTGCCCGCCTGGGCCTCCCAAAGTGCTGGGATTATAGGTGTGAGCTACCATACCCGGCCACATTTAAATATTTCTAGTTAATTTTTGTATATGGTATGAGGTAAGGGTCAAGGTTTAGACTAGGCGCAGTGGCTCATGCCTGTAATCACAGCACTTTGGGAGGCTAAGGTGGGTGGATTACCTGAGGTCAGAAGTTCGAGATTAGCCTGGCTAACACAGTGAAACTCTGTCTCTACCAAAAATATGAAAATTAGCCGGGCATGGTGGTGCACACCTGTAGTCCCTGCTGCTTGGGAGGCAGAGGCAGAAGAATCACTTGAACCTGGGAGGCAGAGGTGGCAGTGAGCTGAGATCACGCCACTGCACTCCAGCCTGGGTGACAGAGTGAGACTCCATCTCAAAAAAAAAAAAACTCAATATTTATATTTGGACAGGCATGGTGGCTCACATCTGTAATCCTGGCACTTTGAGAGGCCACAGTGGGAGGATTGCTTGAGTTCAGGAGTTCAAAACCAGCCTGGGCAACATGGCAAAACCCTGTCTCTACCAAAACAACACAAAAATCAGCTGGGTGTGGTGGTGTGTGTCTGTAGTCCCAGCTACTCAGGAGGCTGAGGTGGGAGGGTGGCCTGAGCCCAGAAAGCAGAGGTTGCAGTGAGTCAAGATCTCACTACTGCACTCCAGCCTGGGGGACAAGGCCAACTCTCTCTCAAAAAATAAAAATAAAAATTAATTAAATACATATTTACATTAAAATATTTCCAGTTGATTTTTGTATATAGTGTGAGGTAAGGATCAAGGTTTTTTATTTTGGATTTTGTTTTTCCATATGGCTATCCAATTGCTTCAGCACACATTTGTGGAAAAGAGTATCCTTTTTCCATTGAATCTCTTTGGCAACTTCACTGAACATCAATTGATCATATATGTGTGGATCTATTTCTGTTCCATTAATCCATATATATTTACATATTTATGCTAATACCATTACCGTAGCTTTAAAATAAGTCTTGAAATCACAGAATGTAAGTTATCTTTTGTTCTTCTTTTTCAAAATGGTTTTGGCTATTTTAGGTCTTTTGCATTTCCACATAAATCTTAAAATCAGCTTGTTAATTACTGAAAAAAAAAAGGCTGCTGAGGCCACGCACAGTGGCTCATGCCTGTAATCCCAGCACTTTGAGAGGCTGAGGCGGGCAGATCACCTGAGGTCAGGAGTTCAAGACCAGCCTGGCCAACATGGTGAAACCTCATCTCTACTAAAAATACAAAAAATTAGCTGGGCATGGTGGTGTGCACCTGTAATCCCAGCTACTCAGGAGGCTAAGGCAGGAGAATAGCTTGAAACCGGGAGGTGGAGATTGCAGTGAGCCGAGATCACATCACTGCACTCCAGCCTGGGTGACAGAGCGAGACTCCACCATAAAAAAAAAAAAGCTGCTGGAGTTCTGATTGGGACTGCACTGAATCTATAGATCTCTTCCTTGCAGGAGGTTTTTTTCTGATTAATCCTGGTTGCTCCAGCAACAGTCCTCAACTCATCAATGAGCCCACCTTAACTTAGAACAGGACCAGTTTCACTGCAGGTCCTTAAACCTGTTGCTGCT
The DNA here is from genome assembly GCF_029281585.2 of Gorilla gorilla gorilla. NCBI lineage: Eukaryota > Metazoa > Chordata > Mammalia > Primates > Hominidae > Gorilla > Gorilla gorilla. Next base: position 50,540,230 of record NC_073228.2, on the reverse strand, counting down.
CCTTAAACACCCTGTGAATGTACACACCTCCAGCCTTTGCACATGTTATTTCCTTTTTTTTTTTTTTTTTTTTTTTTGAGACAGGGTCTTGCTTTGTTACACAGGCTACAAGGCAGTGGCCCAAACATGGCTCACTGCAGCCTCGACCTCCCATGCTCAAGCGATCCTCCTGCCTCAGCTTCCTGAGTAGCTGGGACTACAGGCACATGCCACCACACCCAGCTCACTCTTGTATTTGTGGTAGAGACAGGGCTTCGCCATGTTGCCCAGACTGGTCTCGAACTCCTGAGCTCAAGCGATCCTCCCACCTCAGTCTCCAAAGTACTGGGATTACAGGCATGAGCCACCACACCTAGCTCTCATTCTCTACTTATGTCTACTGGGCTCCACCCTACTCACCCTCAGCTCAAATATTACCCCTCTATGAAGATGTCTCTAACTCATCCCAGACCCTGGCTGAATCATTCATTTGCCTGGGTTTCACACCACTTTGTCCTCATCTCCCTCACAGGCACACAGAACTTTTAATTACTAGTTAATACCACTTTAAGTGGCCATTACTTGTTTATACATCTTTCTCCCCTATTAGATAAAACTCCTTCAAGCAGGGACCATATTATTTCTTATATTTTGAATTAAACCTTTTGAGATAATCATAGATTCATATGCAGTTCATAAGAAATAAATACAAAAGAGATCCCATGTACCCTTTTCCCAGTTTCTCCCAATGGTAACATCCTTAAAAACTTTAGTACAATAACACAACCAGAAAATTGACACTGATACAATCCACTGATCTTACTCAAATATCCCCAGTTTTACATGTATGCCGTGTGTGTGTGTGTGCATTTGTAGTTAAAGACATCTTTTTACTATTTAAACTTTAACAATGACATTAGGACGTTTTGGAAGTAACGTAGTAAAGGCAGTTAAGCAAGCTACTTAGGGTATCGTTGGAGCCCAGAAGAAGCACCTAGTCCACTTTTGGAGGAGTGGTGATGGTGAGGGAATGGGGAAGGACGTCAGAATATGCCTTGGTCAAGGCCCGCTACTAGTAGCTGCTCAAATAACTGCGTTAAATTATGTTGAACCCAACGTTATTTTCCATGTTTTCTTATGCAAATCCTCGCATCCCTGAGTGTTCCATTATTTTCATATTTATTTGGCAGGTGGAACATTCGAGGCTGGGAGCCCTTACATGCCCCGCGAGAGGTCACGCAGTTAGGAAGTGACAGGAGCGAAGTCAGCCCAAGTCCGCTGACTCCAAGCCCAGTGCTCTCTCCCCCTAATGGCGGTACGCCGGGCACATATCCTTACCACGTATGCCTCATCCCTATTCGGAACTTTGCCTCCAACCCTCTTCCTGTTTTCTTGGCTGTCTTACAAGGGAGCCTTTTCAGGCAGCAACTCCAGAGAGAACCGACAGAGCGTGCAACAGCAAACACTAACTAGCCCAGCCGTCAGCCACGCAATCATCACTCCCTGGCCCAGTGCGCGGCAGAACTGGCGCAAGCGCACGCCGGCAGGTTGTACCCAGAATCCGGGCCCTTGCCAGACAGGGGCGGAACCGGAAGTCGCTGTACATCTCATGGTTGCTAAGAAACGGAGCTTCCACAAACCAGATAGAGGTTCTCCAGCTTTTCTTTGATTGTCTCTGCTTTAGCGTCTCTAAATCCGGTCACCATGTCGGACCCCGAAGGCGACACCTTGCGAAGCACCTTTCCCTCTTATATGGCCGAAGGCGAGCGGCTCTACCTGTGCGGGGAATTTTCTAAAGCCGCGCAGAGCTTCAGCAACGTGAGTCAAGCTCTCAACCTATCCATCACCCCATCACCCGTCACTTTTTTTTTTTTTTTTTTTTTTTTGTGACGGAGTTTTGCTCTTGTTGCCTAGGCTGGAGTGCAATGGCACGATCTCGGCTCGCCGCAACCTCCGCCTCCCGGGTTCAAGCGATTCTCCTGCCTCCACCTCCCAAGTAGCTGGGACTACAGGCGCGCGCCACCATGCCCGGCTAATTATTTTGTCTTTTTAGTAGAGATGGGGGTTTCACTGTGTTGGCCAGGCTGGTCTCGAACTCCTGACCTCGTGATCCACCCGCTTCGGCCTCCCAAAGTGCTGGGATTACAGGCGTGAGCCACTGCGCCTGCCCCCTGCCCTCACCTTTTGATTGCAGATAACACTGAGGTCTTGATGATGCCTGGAGGACCCTGTTGTTTCTATTATTCACTGATTTTTGATGGACACACTGCTGTCACAGATAAGCCCTGTGGTTGGCCATTTTCTACCAGTTCCCACTTGCAATCTCCATTCTCTGCGTTAACAGTGACCTTTTCCTCTACTTTTACTTAAATGTTTCATGATTAACCGGCCTCCTTCCACAGAGCAGCCTTACCTTCCCATCGTTTGCTGGCAGATTGGATGGGAGGTTGCATGCAGAAGCCTCAATGTCCCCAGCACACCGTTGCTTATAAAAGGTGGCCAGTAAGCAACATATGATTATTATTATCAATTTTGAGACAAAGTTTTGCTATGTCGCCCAAGCTGGAGTGCAGTGGCGAGATCTCAGCTCACTGCAACTTCCGCCTCCCCAGGTTCAAGCGATTTTCCTGCCTCAGCCTAGGGAGTAGTTGGGATTACAGGCATGTGCCACCACGCCTGGCTAATTTTTGTATTCTTAGTAGAGACAGGGTTTCACCATGTTGGCCAGGCTGGTGTCGAACTCCTGACCTCAAGTGATACACCTGCCTCAGCCCCCCAAAGTGCTGGGATTACAGAGGTGAGCTGCCGCACCAAGCAGCCACATTATTATAGTAACCCTAGTATAAATTGCATCATCCCACCCTAAGGGGATTGGGTGATGGTTTTTGTTGTTGTTGTTGTTGTTGTTGTTGTTGTTGTTGTTGTTTTGGAGACGTAGTCTTGCTCTGTCTCCAGGCTGGAGTGCAATGGTGCGATCTTGGCTTACTGCAACCTCCACCTCCTGGATTCAAGTGATTCTCCTGCCTCAGCCTCAGGCACACTGCTAAGCATACTGGATTTTTGTTGTTGTTAAGATGGAGTTTTGCTCTTCTTGCCCAGGCTGGAGTGCAGTGGCGCAATCTCGGCTCACCCCAACCTCCACCTCCCAGGTTCAAGCGATTCTCCTGCCTCAGCCTCCCGAGTAGCTGGGATTCCAGGCATGCACCACCATGCTCGGCTAATTTTGTATTTTTAGTAGAGACGGGGTTTCTCCATGTTGGTCAGGTTGGTCTCGAACTCCCCACCTCAGGTGATCCCCCCCAACCTCAGCCTCCCAAAGTGCTGGGATTACAGGCGTGAACCACCCCGCCCAGTGCATACTCAATTTTATAGATTAGGAAACATACAGAAGTTGAGCAACATGCCCAAGGTCGCTAAACTAGCAAGTGGCAGAGGAAGGATTCAAAGCCGGGCTCAGACTCCAATGCTGAGGTGCTAACCACAAAACTACACATCTGACATCTGCATAAGGAAACTGTTTTTTGTTTTTTGTTTTTTGTTTCAGAGACAGGATCTCGTTCTGTCTCCCAAGCTGGAATGTGGTGGCACAATCACAGCTCAATACAGCTTCAAACTCCTGAGCTCAAGTGATCCTCCCACCTTAGTGTTCCAAGTAGCTGGAGCTACAGGCTTACACCACCATGCCTGGCTAATTTTTTCTTTTCTTCTTCTTTTTTTTTTTTTTTTTTTTTGTAGAGATAGGTGTTTTGCTATGTTGCCCTGGCTGGTATTGAACACTTGAGCTCAAGTAATACTCCCGCTTTGGCCTCACAAAGTGCTAGGATTACAGGTATGAGATACAGTGCCCTAAAAACATGTTTTTATGACCATTTCTTTTGCTCCAAATTGCCCACTTCTTCTTCTAGATGGAGTGGTAGGATAACCCTGTAGTTTTGAGACTTCCTGTAAGATCAAGCTTCTCAACAGCTCCCCAGAGTCGTTTGTCCCTTTCAGTCACCAACCACACCCTAAAACCAGAAATGATGACCAGACAAGTGAACAACTGAGTTCGGTAGCCCTGTCCCCACTTATTCTCCTCCTGCTGGATCATGTCGCATCCTCAAGTACCCACCAGCAGAGAAAAAAGAACACCCTGAGGGAAGGGTAGCCTTGGATGAGAAGCAGTCACTTTCCAGAAAGACAGTAGCTACTTCCTCTTCTTAGAAAAGTAGGAAGGTCTTAGAAAGGGGTGGGTACCAGGAGACAGACGGTTGCAGTGAGCCAAGATCATGCCATTGCACTCTAGCCTGGGCAACAAGAGTGAAACTCTGTCTCAAAAAAAAAAAAAAAAAAAAAAAGACCAGGCCAGGTGGCTCATGCCTGTAATCCCAGCACTTTGGGAGGCCAAGGCAGGTGGATCACCTGAGGTCAGGTGTTTGAGACCAGCCTGGCTAACATGGTGAAACCCTGTTTCTACTAAAAATACAAAAAATCAACCGGACGTGGTGGTGAGTGCCTGTAATCCCAGCTACTCCGGAGGCTGAGGCAGGAGAATCGCTTGAACCCGGGAGGCGGAGGTTGCAGTGAGCCGAGATCGTGCCATTGCACTCCAGCTTTGGCAACAAGAGCAAAACGCCATCTCAAAAAAAAAAAAATTAGCCAGGTGTGGTGGCCGGCGCCCGTAGTCCCAGGTACTCGGGAGGCTGAAGCAGGAGAATTGCTTCAACCCGGTACTCGGAGGTTGCAGTGAGCAGAGATCGTGCCACTGCACTCCAGCCTGGGTGACAGTGTGAGACTCTGTCTCAAAAAAGAAAAAGGGGGGTGGGTACAGTTAGATGCCTCAGGAAGGACAGTACATCACAAACTATGGTAATCATCTCACACAGAAGAGAGGACACTGGGAGTGGGGATATTGCCCTCAACCCCACTTTAGGGTCAAAATCACAGTTTCATTTTCCTGGCATTTTCTTTTTTTTTTTTCTTTCTTGTTTTTCATTTTTCTTTTCCCTTTCTTTCTTTCTTTTTTCTTTTTTTTTTTTTTTGAGACAGCGTCTCACTCCATCACCCAGGCTGGAGTGCAGTGGCATGATCTCAGCTCACTGCAACCTCTGCCTCCCAGGTTCAATCGATTTTCTTGCCTTAGACTCCCAAGTAGCTGGAATTACAGGTGCTCACCACCATGTCTGGCTAATTTTTGTATTTTTGGTAGAAACGGGTTTCACCACGTTGGCCAGGCTGGTCTCAAACTCCTGACTTCAAGTGACCCACCCACCTTGGCCTCCCAAAGTTCTGGGATTACAGGTGTGAGCCACTGCACCCGGCCTCTTTTTGTTTTGTTTTGTTTTGTTTTTTGAGACAGAGTCTCATTCTGTCACCCAGGCTGGAGTGCAGTGGTGTGATCATGGCTTACTGCAGCCTCGACCTCTCCAGGTTCAAGCAATCCTCCCATCTCAGCCTCCTGAGTAGCTGGGACTACAATCATGGACCACCACGCCCAGCTAATTTTTTTGTATTTTGTAGAGACAGGGTTTTGCCATGTTGCCCAGGCTGGTCTTAAACTCTTGGGCTCAAGTGTTCCACCCACCTCGACCTGCCAAAGTGCTGGGATTACAGGTGTGAGCCACCACTCCCAGCCTTTTCCTGGTATTTTCATCTTAATCCCCGGATATAGTGATTAGTTCTTGATTAGCTACATAAAAAGAGAAGGATACTGGAATGGTTAACCCACATGGCAGATTGTCCTCAAGTCCACTTCAGAATGCTTAGCCTTTGAAATTTGCTTTGAGTATGATGTGTTGCCATTTCAGGTTTGTAGTTGAGTTTGGTGTGCACAAAATACCCTACAGTTCTATTGCCTGAGGGAACTGGGGGGCTCTCAGACATTGGTGGAAAGTCAGCGTATCCACAGAGCAGCATATTCCTACTCTTCAGCCAGTGGCTTCCACAATAGCCATGATTTGACCTTGTTCAAGGTGAGCCATATGCAGATAATCAAGTTGACTGAGCGCAGATCGGAGTTGTTCTGCTTAGGAGCCAGAGGCCTGTGTGCTGGCCTGAAGAATCCCCTTGATTCTTCAGAGCCTTGATTTCTTCAGAGCCTGAAGAAATCCCCTCTGCAGGAGGGTTTGGGCTGCCCTTCCCACTCCAGCTTCCACCTTGCTCTTCATGCTGGCTGTCAACCTGACTGGTTTCTTTGTCAGGCTCTTTACCTTCAGGATGGAGACAAGAACTGCCTGGTTGCTCGCTCAAAGTGCTTCCTGAAGATGGGAGACTTGGAGAGATCCCTGAAGGATGCTGAGGCTTCGCTCCAGAGTGACCCAGCTTTCTGTAAGGTGACTGCATGGGCGGGAGGACTGGATCCTGCCATTGCCTGTAGCAACTTCTGGTTACAAGTAGTTGTAACAAGTAGTTGTTACAAGTAGAACCAGCCAGACTGCCTAGTGTTTGATGCCATTTTCTCTTCCTAGGTCATTGCCTAAGTCCCTGCCCCCTGTATTCCAACCTTGACCTTCAACCCAGGACCCTTCTGTTCCACCACATGTGAGTCCTATAAGGCCTTATCTGTTCACATCGATTTGATTTCCTCCCATTCCAGGGGATTTTACAAAAGGCTGAGACACTGTACACCATGGGAGACTTTGAGTTTGCCTTGGTATTCTATCATCGAGGCTACAAGCTGAGGCCTGATCGGGAATTCAGAGTTGGCATTCAGAAAGCCCAGGAAGCCATCAACAACTCAGTGGGAAGTGAGTGACCACAGGGCCTATGCCCTTATCCAGAAAGGTCCTTGGAATCCTTAGGTTTAGAGGAAGGCTGAGTTACAGCAGGTGAGCAGCCACCACCAGGCCCGCAGGGAGTCCTACACCTGGATTTGGCTGCTGCAGTGTTGTTGAGGATTAGCCGGGCATGGTGGCGGGCACCACCTGTCTGCTGGGAGGACCATTCCCTGATGCACACACTGATCTCTGAGCGCTGCAGCCTTGGGTTTTCCTAAAGGTCAGATTAGAAGGGCTGTTTCAAAGTAGGCCTGTCTTTAGCCTGGTGTCAAAAGCTATAATGCGGTCCTGAGCCCAGCCTTCTATAATCCCTGGCTTCTTTCCTCACCAGACGCATACCAAGGGCTGGCCTTAGCCATCAGCATTATGGCAGGGGGAGAAGGGAAGCAAGTGAGAGCAAGTGAGAGCTTGCTCTGTCGGTGGCAGGGCCTGGAAATGGACAGTTTCCCCTGCATCCTTGGCCTCCCTTTGTTTGGAAATCTGGCTGCCATAGCCTTGGGCTAGCGGGGGCTGTTAGCTCCTAGGAGTTATACCAAACAGCCTGCACCATTTGCCTGCTAGGCTGGCTTAGGGCCAGCTTTGCCACAGCCTCCACCATCCACCTGCCAAAGGCAGCCATTTCTACATAAAAATATGTGATAGGTCATGCCTGGGGGGTCTGGCCGACCTGAGCTCCAGCTTCTTTCCTTGCAGGTCCTTCTTCCATTAAGCTGGAGAACAAAGGGGACCTCTCCTTCTTAAGCAAGCAGGCTGAGGTAAGGGCCCTGGTTCTGTGGTTGTATCCCTCCAAGGGAAGAGGCTATGTGTGCCTGAGAAGGGGTCTTGGGAGTCTAGCTGCAACCCGACCAGGCATACTCCGTGACTCTTGGCCCACAGAAAGGTCCTGGAGTTGGAGGAATCTGGGATCACAGACCCTAGGGCCATGGCTGGGTACACTCTGCTCCTTGCTGAAGCTCTGTTGGGTGTTGTTCCGTTTTCTCAGAATATAAAAGCCCAGCAGAAGCCTCAGCCCATGAAACACCTCTTACACCCCACCAAGGGAGAGCCCAAGCGGAAGGGCTCGCTCAAGAGTGAGAAGACTGTCCGCCAGCTTCTGGGGGAGCTCTACGTGGACAAAGAGTATTTGGAGAAGCTCCTATTGGATGAAGGTTTCGGACACTTTGTTGGCACGGGGCCTTGGGGGAAAGGAAATCTGGGTGGATGCTTCATGCATGAGCTGAAGGCAGAACCTGTCATATAATATTAGCTGACGTGTACCTATGGACAGGTTTTATTAGCATTCTCATTTTACAGATGAGGAAACTGAGGCGCAGACCAACAGAAACTAAGGTCATATATAGGTAGGCAATGACATGGCTTATATTCGAATCCAGGAAGTCCAATTTTAGAGCAATGCTCCTAAGTGCTATGGTACCCTGGGAGGGAACAACAGAGATTTGGTCTCCTTTACCACCATAGTCCCTGAAGGGACATCCCCTTTGCCTTCAATCCTTACAATGGGCAAAGGAATCAAGCGGACATGTGCTTAAATCCGAGGATATTAGTTCTAGAATGCTCTGAAACATCATCTGGTCCAAGTTCTCCTTTCGTAGATAAGGAAATAGAGACCCTGATTGGGAAGGAACTTTCATAAGTTGACAAACAAGTTCATGGTGGAGTCAACATCAGAACCCAGGCCTCTGACCTCCAGTCCAGTGCTCCTTCTTTTAAAGACAGAGTCTTGCTCTGTCACCCAGGCTGGAGTGCAGTGAAGCAAACTCGGCTCACTGCCACCTCCACCGCCTGGGTTAAAGCGATTCTCCTGCCTCAGCCTCCCTAGTAGCTAGGACTATAGGCGCCCACCACCACATCCAGCTAATTTTTTGTATTTTTAGCAGAGATGGGGTTTCACCATGTTGGCCAGGCTGGTTTTGAACTCCTGACCTCAAGTGATCTGCCCACCTCGGCCTCCCAAAGTGCTGGGATTACAGGTGTGAGCCACTACACCTGGCCAGTCCAGTGCTCTTTCCACCACACTGCTGCCAGTGACAGGATGAAGGACAGAGGCCTGAGATGAATGTCCCACATCAACATGCGGATGGGAGTATTGCCATTAGCTGATAAGCCTGAGCAGGGTCACCTGTGAATCAAATGCCTCTTCTCCAGAATTGGCTTCCCAAGGTCATGTGTAGGGTTCCCTGTTCCGTGACACAGGAACAGCTTCACTGCTGGCACATCTCCTTAGCAACAGGCCTGAATGCCTCCTATTCTCCAGAGGACCCACTGCGGAGGGAAGGGGTGGCTTGAATATTACCTCAAGTGGCCTTGTAACTTTGCTTCTGGCTGTAACCTCTGGCCAGGCAGTGGGCAGGACTTGGGCACCCGCCTTCCAGCTTCCAGCATGCACAGGCCCACTGGGCACCTGGGAAATCACTGGGCACTGGCAGCCTGGGCCAGATCGTGCATTTAGACTCAGTGTTATCTGAGGACACAGCTTGAACTGGGGAAACCCCGAGGCTTCTCAGCGAGCCATCCACCAGCTGCCCCTTCTGGCTAGCTCCTCATATCTTGCCATAAGGGGCCCATAGCATGGAACTCCCTGATAGTGGGGCTCTGGCTGCCTCCTGGCCTGGATAAACCCACTCTGCCACTATGCGCACTCACACTCCTCTCTGTTTCAACAACTCCAAGCAGAGCAAGTTCACAGAGGGCCCTGCAGCGGCCACCGGGAGGAAACAGGAGGCAAATACCTTAGAGGCCTGTTCTCCTTGGCGCCTCCTCACACCCCTTCCCCACAGACCTGATCAAAGGCACCATGAAGGGCGGCCTGACTGTGGAGGACCTCATCATGACGGGCATCAACTACCTGGATACTCACAGCAACTTCTGGAGGCAGCAGAAGCCGATCTACGCCAGGGAGCGGGACCGGAAGCTGATGCAAGAGAAATGGCTGCGGGACCACAAATGCCGTCCCTCACAGACAGCCCATTACATCCTCAAGAGCCTGGAGGACATTGATATGTGTAGGTGTTGTTCTCAGAGGGTGGGGCAGGTGCCTCCAGTGCCTTATCAGGTGGGGAAGGAGCAACCAGGTGTCTGAGCCCCTGGTCTCTCAGACCTGCAGATGGTGTCTGCAGGAAGAAGAGTTACCCTGTCAGCTAAGAGGAGGCTGCCCTGGCCTCCACAGCACCCCTTTCCTTTCTCAGTGCTCACAAGTGGCAGTGCTGAAGGGAGTCTTCAGAAAGCTGAGAAAGTGCTGAAGAAGGTACTGGAATGGAACAAGGAAGAGGTACCCAACAAGGATGAACTGGTTGGAAACTTGTATAGCTGCATAGGGAATGCCCAGATTGAGCTGGGGCAGTTGGAGGCAGCCCTGCAGAGCCACAGAAAGGACCTGGAGATCGCCAAGGAATAGTGAGTGCCCTAGGGGAGGCCACTGGCGTGAGCCTACAGAGAAGGACACCTGGGGCTATCTGAGGCCCTTGCCAGGGCTGCTGGTGGCTTGACTCCCATTTTCTGCTCTGCATGCCTGAGGTAGATTCTCCTGGAGGTGGGGACCACCTGCCCAGGACTGAGGGTGGGGGCACCTAGACTGTTAGCTTTTTTGCCACCAAAAGGGTAGTGGCTCAAAATTCCAAAAAGCTACCCAGTGATCTGGCTCTTAGGGATGTTTATATTCTTACATCAGCTTAACGAGCATGCATGAAGCCCCAGACATGCCAGATGCTGCTAGTGTGGGAACACAGTAATAACCAGACACAAGGGCCATTTCCCTGCAGATGTCAAGCCAAAAGGGACATAGCTAATTAATTGCAATTGTGATAAGTGCCACGAAAGAAAAGTACAGGATCCAGTGTGGTGAGAAATACATTCCAGGAGGACTTGATGACATTGGGGAACACACAGGGCCTATGGAAAGGCCCTGAGACAGGAGGGTACTTAAGCCTGGAGAACACAGCATATTGCCAGGGAGAGGGGCCAAGAGGAGGCTGAAGGAAGTGGGCAGGGGATGGATCAAGCAGGGTCTTGTAAAACCGGTGCTGATCAAGAGCACGGGCTGTGGAGTCAGGCAGACCTAGGCTGTGGAACTTGCACCGCCCAGCCGTGGGACCTGAGATAAGCCACTTTAGCTCCCTCAGCCTCAGGGTCTCCTCCTGTTAGCTGGGCACCCTGTAGGGCAGAAGGGAGGATGAAATGCAGAAGTACCTGTGCAGACCTTATTAGGACAGTGCCTGGTATCCACAATAGTAGTAACACCAGCTCTCCAGAAATGAGATCTTCTCAAGACTTGCTGACTTCCACCCGGAGGTTCCATCGCTTTCTCAGCATCCTGGTTCTACCCTTTGGAGTCATTCTTGACTTCCTCCTGCCTGGTTTCTACTCATCTCACCAGTCTGAGCCTCCTTGATCTCCCATCATCCCATTTGCCCTCACAGTGCCCAGCCCTGAGTCCTGCTGCTTCCCCTGCCTCTGCTGTCTCTCTCCCGCTCCTCCCACAAATCTCCAGAGACACATGCTATGAACTCTCCCTCCCCTGCTCCCAAGTGGGCCTGGGCCCCTCACTGCCTGCAGGTTAAAGGTCAAGCCCCTTTGCTTGGCCCTCAGGCCCTCTCTAAACCCACCCTGGCCCTCTTATAGCAATCTTCCCTTGGGGTCAAAAGTTCCTGAACATTCCTGCCTCCTGCCCTTTCCTCTTCACTGATCCAAGCCCCATATGCTTTCCATTCCCAGTTCATTTCTCGCCTGCCTCCACTGTGCTGAGCAGGAATATCCCATACTGGCCATCCCATATTAGAAAAAAACAGCTTTAGGGACAGACCTGTCTTCAATCCCTGTCTTCTAACTGGCTCTGCCACTTAGAAGCTGTGTGGATTTGATTAAGTTGCTCCTCTACTCAGTTTCCTCATCTCTAATGAAGGCATAATAATACCAACCCACAGGGACTGTGGGGATTAGATGTGATGTATATATATGGTACCTTGGATCCAACCATCTCCCATGCACAAATGAGTTAGAAATCTTTACTTTTCGCCAGACCTCTCTCCTGAGCCTCAGACCTGTGTGTCCAGCAGATTCTAAGACATTTCCATGTGGATGTCCCACAGGAATCCTAAACTTAACATGTCCAAATCGGAATCCCTTATGTTCCTCCCAAACTTACTTCTTGAGGGTTCCCCATCCCCGAGGATAGCACTGTTGGCCACTGAGTCCCAAGCCAGAAGACCGGAGGCTTCCCAGATACCTCCTTCCCCTCTCTGTTTTTGCCATATCGCTCAGGTTGGTCTGGATGACAGGCGTGAGCCACTGCGCTTGGCCCCCTCACTGTTCATGCCCAGCAACGGCCATGTCTTGTCCTGTCCATACTTTCTCTGTTTCCCTCCCACAACTCAGTCCAGACCATCCTTACCTCTTGCCTGTTTCCTCTGACCTGGGCTTCCTACAGTTCAGCTGGCCTTTCTCTGAAAAACAACTCCTGTGGTTGGGATGAAATTTCAATGCTCTGCTCAACACAGGTTGCCCTTCTTCACTTGGCTTCTCCTGGCCTGTCTTGACCTGGCTTTCTCCAGGCCCCCAGGCATTCTGGGCCCCAGCCAGTGCAGAGCTCTGTTCATATCCTCCAGCCCCAGGAATGCTTTCCCTTTTCCCAGCACTTGCTTTATCAAGCTGCCGCCACCCATTCTTCAACATTTCAATAAAGGTTGAAAAGCCTGCCTCCTAGGCCTGCGCGGTGGCTCACGCCTATAATCCCAGCAATTTGGGAGGCCAAGGTGGGTGGATCACGAGGTCAGGAGATCGAGACCATCCTGGCTAACACGGTGAAACCCCATCTCTACTAAAAATACAAAAAAAATTAGCCGGGCGTAGTGTTAGCTGGGTGTGATGGTGTGCGCCAGTAGTCCCAGCTACTTGGGAGGCTGAGGCAGGAGAATGGCGTGAACCCAGGAGGCGGAGCTTGCAGTGAGCCGAGATAGTGACTGGGCGACAGAGCGAGACTCCGTCTCAAAAAAAAAAAAAAGAGAAAAAAGAAAAGCCTGCCTGCTGCCCCAGGGGGTACAAATCCCTCCCCTAGGCTCCCTCTCCACAGGTAGCCTTTCTGTCCTGTTAGACTTTGGACTTTGGAAGGTGCTATTCCCAGCATCTGCCACACAGTGGGCATGTAATGAATGTGTGCTAAGTGACTGAATAATTTGAGATGGAGTTTCACTCTTCTTGCCCAGGCTGGAGTGCAATGGAGTGATCTCGGCTCACTGCAACCTGCAACCTCCGCCTCCCTGGTTCAAGTGATTCTTCTGCCTCAGCCTCCCAAGTAGCTGGGATTATTGGCAGCCCGGCTAATTTTGTGTTTTTAGTAGAGATGGGGTTTCACCATGTTAGCCAGGCTAGTCTCTAACTCCTGACCTCAGGTGATCCGCCCACCTCAGCCTCCCAAAGTGCTAGGATTACAGGTGTGAGCCACCATGCCCGGCCTATTAGTTTTTAACATCCACGAATGAGCCTCACCCAGGCCTACTCCAGTCTTCCTTGTGAGTCCCATGTGCTCCAGGAGCTCCCTCATTCTAATCAGCCACTTGCTAGATTAGCCACTTACTAGTCTAAGTGGTTTTTTCAGTGCCCATGGCACTCATTTATTTCTCTGAATAATCTATAAATTATTTGATCACATGCTTTATTTTTGCTATTATGATTTTTAGTACATATTGTTATGAAAAATGGACATATTACAGCTTATTCACTCATTCAACTCGCCAGAACGGAGTACCCACTCTAGAAGAGGGGATCCACTCCGACGGGCTGTGACAGCAGCAGGTGCACAGTGTGGCCCAGGGGCCAAGGAGACAGGCAGGTGGGAGCTTGGCAGGGGCCTCAGGGAAGGCAGCAGGGTCAGCAAGGTGGGCAAGGGGGAGGGAGAAGGGGACCTTGGGCAGGGCAGAAAGATGTGGCAGGGATGGAGGACTTGGAGAACCACAGGTAGGTAGGTGTGGCAGGGCTAGGGACCAGGGCCTGCAGGCAGTGGGAGGTCTGGATGCCAGGCCTCGAAACCGGTTCAGCCCTCAGGCACTGAGGCCCAGTGTTTTTGTGTGTGTGTTTTGTTTTTTTTTTTGTTTTGTTTTTTAGCAACAGGGTATTGCTCTGCTGCCCAGGCTGGAGTGTAGTGGTGCTATCATATTTCACCGCAGCCTCCAACTCCTAGGCCCAAGCAATCTTCCTACCTCACCCTCCTGAGTAGCTGGGTCTACTGGCATGAGCCATTGTGCCCGCGTTTTGTTTTTACACAAGTACTATAATGTCAGGCTTGCAGGCTTGAACCAGAACTGCGTGGTACTGAGAGCAAAACCTGAAAGTTGTCCCCTGCAACCCACTTCCCGTCACTTCCCAGGATGATGTTGTTGGAATGTGTCCTCTGGCCCCTTTTCAATGTGTTTACCTGCATACTCATGTACATATGCAGGATTTTTTAAAACCAAAGCAGTTCCTTGCTATTTTTTTATTTTTTTAAAAAAGAATATGTCTTCCTCTCAAATATAACCACAGGCCAAGCACAGTGGCTCATGCCTGTAATTCCAGCACTTTGGGATGTCACACGTGTCCATGTGAAGAGACCACCAAACAGGCTTTGTGTGAGCAACAAGGCTGTTTATTTCACCTGGGTGCAGGCGGGCTGAGTCCGAAAAGAGAGTCAGCAAAGGGTGGTGGGATTATCATTAGTTCTTATAGGTTTGGGATAGGTGTACAAAATACATTCTTAAGGGAGGGGGAGAATATTACAAAGTACCTTCTTGAGGGTGAGGGAGAATATATCGTATCAGGGTGGAGCAGGAACAAATCACAATGGTGGAATGTCATCAGTTAAGGCTATTTTCACTTCTTTTGTGATTCTTCAGTTACTTCAGGCCATCTGGTTGTATACGTGCAGGTCACAGGAGATATGATGGCTTAGCTTGGGCTCAGAGGCCTGACATGGGAGGCTTAGGCAGGAGGATTGCCTGAGACCAGGAGTTTGAGAACAGCCTGAGCAAATTAGTCAGATGTGGTTTCTTGAGCATATAGACCTAGTTACTCAGGAGGCTGAGTCAGGAGGATCTCTTGAGCCCAAGAGTTTAAGGCTGCAGGGAACTATGGAGGCCAGGGGTTTGAGACCAGCCTAGGAAACGTGGCAAAACTCCATCTCTATTAAAAATACAAAAATTGTTGGGAGGCCGAGGCGGGTGAATCACGAGGTCAGGAGTTCAAGACCAGCCTGGCCAACATGAAGAAACCCTGTCTCTACTAAAAATACAAAATTAGCCAGGTGTGGTGGCACATGCCTGTAATCTTAGTTACTCAGGGAGCTGAGGCAGGAGAATTACTTGAATCCTGGAGGTGAAGGTTGCAGTGAGCTGAGATCGCACTATTGCACTCCAGCCTGGGCCACAAGAGTGAAACTCCATCTCAAAAAAAAAAAAAAAAAATTAGCTGAGCGTGGTGGCATGTGCCTGGAGTCCCTGCAACTCAGTGGCTGAGGCATGAGAGTCACTTGAACCCCGGAGGCGGAGGCTGCAGTGAGCCAAGATTGTGCCACCGCACTCCAACCTGGGTGACACAGCAAGACTCTGTCTCAAAAAAAAAAACCCCAAACACACATACACACACTCACACACACACACACACACACACACACACCCCGCATACACAGAAATTGCCTTTCTTAGAGCACTGATAACATTTAGATTATTTTTTTTGGCCAGGTGCAGTGGCTCACATCTGTAATCCCAGCACTTTGGGAGGCCAAGGTGGGTAGATCACCTGAGATCAGGAGTTTGAGACCAGCCTTTCCGACATGGCGGAAAGCTTGTCTCTACTAAAAATATAAAAATTAGCTGGGTGTGGTGGTGGGTGCCTGTAATCCCAGCAACTCAGGGGCTGAGGCAGGAGAATTGCTTGAACCCGGGAGGTAGAGTTGCAGTGAGCCAAGATCATGGCACTGCCCTCCAGCCTGGGCAACAGAGTGAGACTCTGTCTCAAAAAAAAAAAGTAATTATTTTTAATGCTTATTATTATAAACTGTGCTTTAATGACTGTTCTTGTCACATTATCTTTTTGAGGTAGATTCCTAGAAAGGCAATTGCTGGTTCAAAGGGACATCTTTGCAAGCTGTTGATTGATTACTCTCCAGAAAAGTCCTGATAATGTTCATTCTTGGCCCCAGGGCACAGGATGTGCCACATCCTTGCCAGGCTGGACATTGTCCCTCCAACTGAAACCCTGAGTTTCTGAGGCCAGGGCTCCTGTCTTTGCCTTCTTTCCTATTTCTACAGTGCCTAGAACAGCTGATTTCTAGTGAATGGCTTGTTTTGCTTCTTCCCCACAGTGACCTTCCTGATGCAAAATCGAGAGCCCTTGACAACATTGGCAGAGTTTTTGCCAGAGTTGGGAAATTCCAGCAAGCCATTGACACGTGAGTGACCAAGAATTGCCTCTTCCCCACCTCCATGGTTAGAACTTCTCACCATAACATGAAAATTTGTTTCCGGTGATAAGAATCCAGCCTGGGCAACATAGGAAGACTCCCTCTCTACAAAAAAAAAAAAAAAAAAAATTAGTCGCGCATACTGTCCTGTGCCTGTGGTCCCAGCTACCTGGGAGGCTGAGGTAGGAGGATTACATGAGCCTGGGAGGTTGAGGCTGCAGTGAGACATGATCACACTACTGCACTCCAGCCTAGACAATATGTTACCAGTGGAAGTTATCCAAGTTATTGCCGGTGAATCTGTACAGGTCTGCAGCAACCTCAATTCTTGCCTCCTCAGAAGAAAGAATTTGAATGAGGAATGGGAATTTATTAAAAAGCTAGGCCGGGCGCAGTGGCTCATGCCTGTAATCCCAGCACTTTGGGAGGCCGAGGCAGGCGGATCACTTGAGGTCAGGAGTTCGAGACCAGCCTGGCCAACATGGCAAAACCCTGTCTCTACTGAAAAAATACAAAAATTAGCCGGACACGTTGGCATGTGCCTGTAGTCCCAGCTGCTCAGGAGGCTGAGGCAGGAGAATCGCTTGAACCCGGAAGGCGGAGGTTGCAGTGAGCTGAGATCATGCCGCTGCACTCCAGCCTGGGCGACAGAGCAAGATTCAGTCTCAAAAAAAAACCTTTAGGGCAGGAAAGAAAGGAACGTATACTTGGAAGAGACCCAAGTGGGCACTGAGAAGGACAAATGCAGTGTTGGTGTTTAACCTTGATCCTAGGACTTTACAAACTGGCCCCTTTCCCCTGATTCTTCCCTTAGGGTTGGCTGCCCATATGTGCAGTGCCCTCCTTACCCTTGGGAGGTGAGCACGCACAGTGTGTTGAGGAAGTGGCATGCATGCTTATCTGAGGCTTTCTTCCTCTCACCAGTGGAGTGCCCCCTGAAGGTCATGCTCCACCATTTTGTCTCTTAATGTGCATGCCTGGGAAGTTGCTTCTCCCTGGCACCTACATTCAGTTAACACTTTAGTGCGACAGGTGTGGACCATCAGGAAATGCCCTCTCCATGACACTGGCTGCCAATTTATCACTTTTTTTTGTTTGTTTGTTTGTTTTGAGACGGAGTCTCACTCTGTCACCCAGGCTGGAGGGCAATGGCGCAATCTCAGCTCACTGCAACCTCTGCCTCTAGGTTCAAGCAATTCTCCTGTCTCAGCTTCCCGAGTAGCTGGCACTACAGGCGCCCGCCACCACACCCAGCTAATTTTTGTATTTTTAGTAAAGACGAGGTTTCACCATATTGGTCAGGCTGGTCTCAAACTCCTGACCTCAGGTGATTCACCCGCCATGGCGTCCCAAAGTGCTGGGATTACAGGCGTGAGCCACCGCACCCAGCTGAATTTATCACTATTTTATTTTATGTTATGTTATGTTATTTTTATTTTTATTTTATGTTATTTTTATTTTTATTTTATGTTATTTTATTTTTGAGAAGGAGTCTCACTCTGTCACCCAGGCTGGAGTGCAGAGGCGTGATCTCAGCTCACGGCAACCTCCACCTTCCAGGTTCAAGCGATTCTCTCCTGCCTCAGCCTCCCAAGTAGCTGGGACTACAGTTGTGTGCCACCATGTCCGGCTAATTTTTCTTTTCTTTTCTTTTTTTTTGAGACGGAGTCTTGCTCTGTCCCCCACACTGGAGTGCAGTGGCGTGATCTCAGCTCACTGCAAGCTCCACCTCCCGGGTTCACGCCATTCTCCTGCCTCAGCCTCCTGAGTAGCGGGGACTACAGGCGCCCACCACCACGCCCGGCTAATTTTGTATTTTTAGTAGAGACGGGGTTTCCCCGCGTTGGTCAGGCTGGTCTCCAACTCCCGACCTCAGGTGATCCGCCCACCTCAGCCTCCCAAAGTGCTGGGATTACAGGCATGAGCCACTGTGCCCGGGTGTGCATTTTCCAAATTAATATTTTAATAATAAGCGCAGGCCAGGCCGGGCGCGGTGGCTCACGCCTGTAATCCCAGCACTTTGGGAGGCAGAGGCGAGCAGATCACAAGATCAGGAGTTCGAGACCAGCCTGGCCAACATGGTGAAACACTGTCTCTACTAAAAAAAAAGAAAAAAAATACAAAAGTTAGCCAGGCATGGTGGCGTGCACCTGTAATCCCAGCTACACAGGAGGCTGAGGCAGGAGAATTGCTTGAACCCAGGAGGCGAAGGTTGAAGTGAGCCGAGATCACGCCACTGCACTCCAGCCTGGGTGACGCAGCAAGACTCTGTCTCAAAAAAATAAATAAATAAAAAATAAACACAGGCCAGGCATGGTGGCTCACGCCTGTAATCCCAGCACTTTGGGAGGCTGAGGTGGGTGGACCTCCTGAGGTCCGGAGTTCAGACCAGCCTGGCCAACGTGGGGAAACCCCGTCCCTATTAAAAATGCAAAATTAGCCGGGCATGGTGGCACACTCCTGTAATCCCAGCTACTCAGGAGGCTGAGGCAAGAGAATCACTTGACTCTGGGAGGCGGAGGTTGCAATGAGCCGAGATGGCGCCACTGCACTCTAGCCTGGGCAACAAGAGCGAAACTCTGTCTCAAAGAAAAAATAAAATAAAATAAAATAAAAATAAAATGGCTGGGTGCGGTGGCTCACGCCTGTAATCCCAGCACTCTGGGAGGCTGAGGCGGGTGGATCGCCTGAGGTCGGGAGTTCAAGACCAGCCTAACCAACATGGAGAAACCCCGTTTCTACTAAAAATACAAAATTGGCCAGGTGTGGTGGCACATGCCTGTAATCCCAGCTACTTGGGAGGCTGAGGCAGGAGAATCACTTGAACCCGGGAGGTGGAGGTTGCAGTGAGCAGAGATCTTGCCATTGCACTCCAGACTGGGCAACAAGAGCAAAACTCCATCTCAAACAAATAAATAAATAAAAATAAAAATAAAAAATATTAATTTGGAAAATACAGAAAAATAGAGAAAAGTATTCAGTCTCACCACCCAAAGACAAGTACTAATTCTAATCCTACTCTTTTATTGATACTGTGTTTTTTCATTCCAATCTTTTTTGTTTTGATTTTTCTCTCATATATTCTTAGTAATTTCTTTCTTTCTTTCTTTCTTTCTTTCTTTCTTTCTTTCTTTCTTTCTTTCTTTCTTTCTTTCTTTCTTTCTTTTTTGAGACAGGGTCTCACTTTGTCACCCAGGTGGGAGTGCAGTGGCACGATTATAGCTCACTGCAATTTCAACCTCTCAGGCTTAAGCGATCCCCCTACCTTAGCCTCCCAAGTACCTGGGCTACAGGTGCACACCACTGTGCCTAGTTAAATTTTGTATTTTTTTGTAGAGATGGGGTTTTGCCATGTTGCCCAGGCTTGAACTCCTTGGCTCAAGCAATCCACCCACGTTGGCTTCCCAAAGGCTGGGGTTACAGGAATGAGCCACCATACTTGGTAATAATATTCTTAAACATTATTTGTGTTGTGTGTATGTGTGTGTGTTTTGAGATGGAGTCTTGCTCTGTCACCCAGGCTGGAGTGCAGTGGCATAATCTTGGCTCACTGCAACCTCCACCTCCCGGGTTCAAGTGATTCTTCTGCCTCAGCCTCCCGAGTAGCTGGACTACAGGCGCTTGCCACCATGCCTGGCTAATTTTTGTATTTTTAGTAGACAGACAGGGTTTTGCCATGTTGTCTAGGCTGATCTCGAACTCCTGACCTCAGGTGATCTGCCCACTTCAGCCTCCCAAAGTGCTAGAGACATGAGCCACCACGCCAGCCTCAAATGTTGTATTAAATTCCACATTCCATAGATGTTACCAAAATAGTCTCAGTAGTCTTAAAATATCTTTATGCTTATGAACTCCACCCTTGTATCCAAAAGAACTGGTAGTTGGAGAAAAAGTTTTATTCCGCCACCCAGCAGGAAGCCTTGGCATCCTGTGGCCCAGTGCATGGTTTTGGGGGATGAAGCTGACTCTGTTTCTTCACGTCCCCAGGTGGGAAGAAAAGATCCCTCTGGCAAAAACCACCCTGGAGAAGACCTGGCTGTTCCACGAGATCGGCCGCTGCTACTTGGAGCTGGACCAGGCCTGGCAGGCCCAGAATTATGGCAAGAAGTCTCAGCAGTGTGCCGAGGAGGAAGGGGACATTGAGTGGCAACTGAATGCCAGTGTTCTGGTGGCCCAGGCACAAGGTATGGGCTCAGAGATGACCACCCTACCTTTTCCAGCCTTCAGGCCCAGCTCACACCAGGGCTAGGAGTCCTGTGGACTGAGTTTACCATCCCAGCGTTTCTCCTTCCCAGATTATTCTGAGAGTGGGGATAAGCCACTCTATTTTGACCAGCACGTGGTAAGTGCTTTCATTAAGCAAAGCTTGGTTAGAGCTTGGGGTACCTTGAGCCTACCTCTCCCCTTGAGGAGCTCAGCTGCAGACCCACACAGCATCGTGTCATCCTCACAACAGTGCCCATGTATTGAGCCACTTTCCTTCTGCCTTGGTACTTTTTTTTTGTTTTGTTTCATTTTGTTTTTGAGACAGAGTTTCGCTTTTGTTGCCCAGGCTGGAGTGCAGTGGTGCGATCTCGGCTCACTGCAACCTCTGCCTCCCAGGTTCAAGTGATTCTATCTGCTTCAGGTTCCCAAGTAGCTGGGATTACAGGCGTCTGCCACCACACCTGGCTACTTTTTTGTGTTTTTAGTAGAGACAGGGTTTCATCATGTTGGCTAGGCTGGTCTCAAATTCCTGACCTCAGGTGATCCAACCGCCTCGGCCTCCCAAAGTGCTAGGATTACAGGCGTGAGCCACCGTGCCTGGCCCTGTTTTGTTTTTTGAGACGAAGTCTCACTATGTTACCCAGGCTAGAGTGCAGGGGCACGATCTCAGCTCACTGCAACCTTGGCCTCCCGGGTTCAAGCGATTCTCCTGCTTCAGCCTCCAGAGTAGCTGGGATTACAGGTGCGCACCACCACACCCGGCTAATTTTTGTATTTTTAGTAGAGACGGGGTTTCACCACGTTGGCCAGGCTGTTCTCGAACTCCTGACCTCAGGTGATCCACCCGCCTCAGCTTCCCAAAGTGCTGGGATTATAGGCATGAGCCACCACACCCAGCCAGCATTCTTGTATTGAATCATTATGATGTAGGCATTATCATCCTCATTTTAGAGATAGGGAAACTGAGGCACAGAGAGGTCCAGTAGACTCCCCAAGTCCTATGAGGGAAGCTTTTTTTTTTTTTGAGATGGAGACTCACTCTGTCACCCAGGCTGGAGTGCAGTGGCGCGATCTCAGCTCACTGCAACCTCTGCCTCATGGGTTCAAATGATTCTTGTGCCTCAGCTTCCTGAGTAGCTGAGATTACATGTGTGCACCATAATACCCAGCTATTTTTTTGTATTTTTAGAGATGCAGTTTCACTATGTTGGCTGGTTTCAAACTCCTGGCCTCAAGTGATCTGCCCACCTCAGCCTACCAAAGTGCTGGGATTACAGGTGTGAGCCACTGCGCCTGGCCGAGGAAACCTTTTATTTTTAAATTTATTTTATTTCTTTATTTTTATTTTTTGAGATGGAGTCTCGCTCTGTCACCCAGGCTGGAGTGTAGTGACACAATCTCAGCTCACTGCAACCTCTGTCTCCTGGGTTCAAGCGATTCTGCTGTCTCAGCCTCCCGAGTAGCTGGGATTACAGGCATGTGCCACCACTCCCGGCTAATTTTTTTGTATTTTTGTAGAGATGGGGTTTCACCATGTTGGTCAGGTTGGTCTCGAACTTCTGACCTCAAGTGATCTGCCCGCCTCGGCCTCCCAAAGTGCTGGGATTATAGGCATGAGCCACTGCACCCGGCCTCCAAGGGAACCTTTCAGAGTGATGGAAATGTTCTAAAATGGGATTGTGGTGGCCACTGTACAACTCTGTAAATTTTCTTCTTTTTTTTTTTTTGAGATGGAGTCTTGCTCTGTCACCTAGACTGGAGTGCAGTGGCACAATCTTGGCTCACTGCAACCTCCGCCTCCCGTGTTCAAGCTATTCTCCTGCCTCAGTCTCCTGAGTAGCTGGGATTATAGGCGTGCGCCACCACACCTGGCTAATTTTTGTATTTTTAGTAGAGACAGGATTTCACCAAGTTGGTCAGGCTGGTCTTGAACTCCTGACCTCGTGATCTGCCTGCTTCAGCCTCCCAAAGTGCTGGGATTACAGTTGTGAGCCACTGTGCCCAGCCTCAACTCTGTAAATTTTCTCAAAATCATTGAACTTTATCCTTACAAGCCGGTGAACTTTATTTATTTATTTTTTTGAGAAGGCGTCTCACTCTGTTGCCCAGTCTGGAATGCAGTGGCGCGATCTTGGCTCACTGCAACCTCCGCCTCCCGGGGTCAAGTGGTTTTCCTGTCACATCGAGATAACTTTAAATCACATACTCAGTTAAAAATTAGGCTGGGGACAGGCACGGTGGCTCACGCATGTAATCCCGGCACTTTGGGAGGCCGAGGCAGGTGGATCACCTGAGGTCAGGAGTTTGGTACCAGCCTGACCAACAAGGTGAAACCTCGTCTCTACTAAAAATACAAAAATTAGCCGGGTGTGGTGGCACACGCCTGTAGTCCCAACTACTCGGGAGGCTGAGGCAGGAGAACTGCTTGAATCCAGGAGGCAGAGGTTGCAGTGAGCCCAGATTGCGCCACTGCGCTCCAGTCTGGGTGAAAGAACGAGACTCTGTCTCAAAAAAAAAAAAAAAAAAATTAGCCTGGCCATAGTGGCTAACACTTATAATCCTGGCACTTTGGGAAGCCAAGGTGGGAGGATCGGTTGAGCCCAGGAGTTTGATACCAGCCTGGGCAACATAGGGAGATCTCATCTTTACAAAAAATAAGGCAACATAAAGAGACCTCATCTCTACAAAAAATAAAAAATTAGGGCGGGGCACAGTGGCCCATGCCTGTAATCCCTGCACTTTGGGAGGCCAAGGTGGGCAGATCACAAGGTCAGGAGTTCAAGACCAGCCTGGCCAACATAGTGAAACCCCATCTCTACTAAAAATCCAAAACATTAGCCAGGCATGGTGGTGCATGCTTGTAATCCGAGCTGCTCGGGAGGCTGAGGCAGGAGAGTTGCTTGAACCTGGGAGGCGGAGGTTGCAGTGAGCTGAGATCACGCCACTGCACTCCAGTCCAGGCGACTATGAGACTCTGTATCAAAAAAAAAAAAAAAAATTAGCTGAGTGTGGTGGCAGGCACCTGTGATCCCAAATATTTGGGAGGCTGAGGTAGAAGGATCACCTGAGCCCAGGTTGAGACCGCAGTGAGCCATGATCATGCCACTGCATTCCAGCCTGGGATACAGAGCGAGGCCCTGACCCTCACTCCAAAAAAAAAACAAAGAGAAAGAACGAAAGAATAATCCTGAATGATTTACTCTCTTGAATAAGCATGTGACTCCTCTGCAGACCTTTAATGTCAGAGTCCCACTGGTCTTGAAAGGAATACTGCGACTCCACATATTTTCAGAATTACATTTAAATTTCCTTTAAGTGTAATAGCCTTTTTTTTCTTCTTTTTTGAGATAGAGTCTTGCTTTATCACCCAGACTTTAGTGCAGTGTCACGTCCCTGCATTCATGGCTCACTGCAGCCTCAACCTCCCAGGCTCCGGTGATTCTCCCTCCTCAGCCTCCCCAGTTGCTGGGACCACATGTGCATGCCACCATGCCTGGCAAATTTTTTTTTTGGTAGAGAACGGGGTCTCCCTATGTTGTCCAGGTTGTTCTGGAACTCCTGGGCTCAAGCAGTGCTCCCACCTCGGCCTCCCAAAGTGCTGGGATTACAGGCATGAGCCGCTGTGTCTAGCCAAGTGTAATGGCCTTTTATTTTATTTTATTTTATTTTATTTTATTTTATTTTATTTATTTTTGAGATGGAGTTTCGCTGTTTCACCCAGGCTGAAGTGCAGTGGTGCAATCTCAGCTCAGTGCAACCTCTGCCTTCCGATTTCAAGTGATTCTTCTGCCTCAGCCTCCCAGGTAGCTGGGATTACATGCGTCCACCACCATGCCTGGCTAATTTTTGTATTTTTAGTAGAGATGGGGTTTCACCATGTTGGCCATGCTGATCTCAATCTCCTGACCTTGTGATCTGCCTGTCTTGGCCTCCCAAATTGTTGGGATTACAGGCGTGAGCCTCCGCGACTGGCTGTAATGACCTTTTAAAGTCTGACTTATGAACACAAGGGCTTATTTTCCCCATGGGTCTCAAAGCAGTGCTTGGGAGGAGGATAGATCTTGGATATACTCAATTGTAAAAGAAAGCAGTGGTTTGTGAAGACCTTGGCTGGTAAGCACTTTCTCCTTTATGAAGCTCTTGGCTAGGTGAGGTGGTTCACGCCTGTAATCCCAGCACTTTGGGAGGCCAAGGTGGAGGATTGCTTGAGGCCAGTAGTTCGAGACCAGGCTGGGCAACATGGTGAGACCCTGTCTCTATTTAATTATATATATATATATAGAGAGAGAGAGAGACACAGGGTCTCACTCTGTCACCCAGGCTGGAGTGCAGCAGTGCAATCTGGGCTCACTGCAACATTGACCTTCTGGGATCAAGGGATCCTCCCATCTCAGCCTCCCGAGTAGCTGGGACTACATGCTTGCGGCCCCACACCCAGCTAATTTTGTATTTTTGGTAGAGATGGGGTCTCACTATGTTGCTCAGGCTGGTCTTGAACTCCTGGTTCAAGTGATCCGCCTGCCTTAGCCTCCCAAAGTGCTGGGGTTATAGGTGTGAGCCACTGCACCTAGCCTATGTATGTATGTATTTATTTTTAATTAATTAATTTTTTTGAGACAGTCTTGCTCTGTCACACAGGCTGGAGTGCAGTGGTGCGATCTCGGCTCACTGCAACCTCTGCCTCCGAGGTTCAAGCAATTCTTCTGCCTCAGCCTCCCGAGTAGCTGGGTTTACAGTCGCCCGTCACCATACCTGGCTAATTTTTGTATTTTTAGTAGAGACGGGGATGTCACCATGTTGGCCAGGGTGGTCTCAAACTCCTGACCTCAAGCAATCCGCCCACCTTGGCCTCTCAAAGTGCTGGGA
Organism: Gorilla gorilla gorilla; assembly: GCF_029281585.2. Lineage (NCBI taxonomy): Eukaryota > Metazoa > Chordata > Mammalia > Primates > Hominidae > Gorilla > Gorilla gorilla. The sequence goes on along the minus strand of NC_073228.2, from coordinate 50,514,997 downwards.
TTACAGACGTGAGCCACCACGCCCGGCCTGACATATGTATTTAATTTTTTAAAATGAAATGAAGCTCTGAGGGCTCAAATCAATCACTCAATCAATCTGCTAATCATTTCAGTCCCAGCTCCAGCACTAATTGGCACGGAGAGCCCAGATGAGCCGCTTTTTCTATGGGTTCAGATTTTACCTGAGTGGGGCCTGGACTCGAGACAGCGGAGGTTCCAGCAGCTGGCCCATGGATTGCATCCAGCCCTCTGTGCTTTGGTCTGCATATTATTTTTGAAAAAAATGAGTGACCATTTAAAAAATATGAATTTCTGGCCGAGCGGTGGCTCACACCTGTAATCCCAGCACTTTGGGAGGCCGAGGCAGGCGGATCACCTGAGGTCAGGGTTTAAGACCAGCCTGACCAACATGACGAAACCCCGTCTCTACTTAAAAAACAAAATTAGCCAGGTGTGGTGTCATGTGCCTGTAATCCCAGCTTCTCAGGAGGCTGAGGCAGGAGAATCGCTTGAACCTGGGAGGCAGAGGTTGCAGTGAGCCGAGATTGCCCCATTGCACTCCAGCCTGGGCAACAAGAGTGAAACTCTGTCTCAAAAAAAAAAAAAAAAAAAAAAATTCGTCTTCCAGAACAATCTAAAGATGGAGCAGGATGCGGTTTTCTCCTCCACTCTGGAGACATATGATGTATGCACTAGACTGCACCACAGTCCCCTTCTCTCACCAACGCCTTTGAATGAGGCCCAGGTTCCTCAGTCCTGGTTCTCGATGGTGACATAGCCCAGGAACACGGTGGAAAGGATGGTGCTGAGCAGCTCAGTGATGCTTCCCTGGGGCCTGGGACCGACTACAGCTCACACAAGCTTCTGATGGGCCCTGGCAGTGCTCGAGTAGCCAGAGGCTCCCTCATGCACCACACGTTGTCACACTCTACCTGTGTTGTGCCTTCTCCCCTTGCTCTCCAGTGAAGCTGAGAGACTTTGAGTCAGCCGTGAACAATTTTGAGAAGGCCCTGGAGAGAGCAAAGCTTGTGCATAACAACGAGGCGCAGCAGGCCATCATCAGTGTGAGCCTTTCCACCCGCCGGGCTTCGGGTGTCAGGAGTGGGGTCGGGTGGTCAGGCCTTCAGTTCCCCTTAGCCTGCTTGGGCGCCATTCCACAGCCGTTTTTTTGTTTGTTTGTTTATTTGTTTTGAGACAGAGTCTTGCTCTGTTGCCCAGGCTGGAGTGCAATGGCGTGATCTTGGCTCACTGCAAGCTCCGCTCCCGGGTTCACACCATTCTCCTGCCTCAGCCTCCCAAGTAGCTAGGACTACAGGCGCCCCCCACCACGTCTGGCTAATTTTTTGTATTTTTAGTAGAGACGGGGTTTCACTGTGTTAGCCAGGATGGTCTCGATCTCCTGACTTCGTGATCTGCCCGCCTTGGCCTCTCAAAATGCTGGGATTACAGGCGTGAGCCACTGCGCCCAGCCCAGAAACAAAAATTTTACAAAATATATTTACCTCTGCTATGTACTCTGCATGCTGATATTTCCTATTACATTCTGTTTTCTTATTTTTATTTATTTATTTATTTATTGAGACAGGGTCTCACTCCCATTGGCCAGGTCAGAATGCAGTGGCACTGTTATGGCTCATTGCAGCCTCGACCTCCTGGGCTCAAGTTATCCTCCTGCCTCATTTTAAAATTTTTTTGTAGAGATGAGGTCTCACTATGTCTTGAACTCCTGAGCTCAGGCAATCCACCCTCCTCAGCCTCCCAATGTGCTGGGATTACAGGTGTAAACTGTGCTTGGCTTTTTTTTTTTTCTTTTTTTTTTGAGACTGAGTCTCACTTGTCACCCAGGCTGGAGTGCAATGGTGTGATCTTGGCTCACTGCAACCTCCGCCTCCTGGGTTCAAACGATTCACCTGCCTCAGCCTCCCGAGTAGCTGGGATCACAGGCACCCCCCCACCACTCCCAGCTAATTTTTGTATTTTTAGTAGAGATGGGGTTTCACCATGTTGGCCAGGCTGGTTTGGAACTCCTGACCTCAAATGATCTGTCTGCCTCAGCCTCCCAAAGTGCTGGGATTATAGGTGTGAGCCACTGTGCCTGGCCATAATTTTTGTATTTTTAATAGAGATGGGATTTAGCCATGTTGGCCAGGCTGGTCTCGAACTCCTGACCTTAGGTGATCTGCCCGCCTCGGCCTTCCAAAGTGATGGTATTACTGGTATGAGCCACCATGCCCGGCCTTTTTTTTTTTTTTTTTTTTAAATAGAGACGGGGCCCGGTATGGTGGGACCTAGCCTGGGACCCAACCTGTTGCTGGGACTTGGCAACATGGCGAAACCCTATCTCTAAAAAATAAAAAAAATTAGCCGGGTGTGGTGACTCACTCCAGCCACTTGGAAGGCTGAGGTGGGAGGACCACTTAAGCCTGAGAAGTTGAGGCTGCAACAAGGAGTGATCTCACCCCTGCACTCCAGCCTGGGTGACAGAGCGAGACCCTGTCTCTAGATAAATAAATAAGTAGAGACGGAGTCTCAGTATGTTGGCCAGGCTAGTCTCAAACTCTTTGCCTCAAATGATTCTCCTGCCTTGACCTGCCAAAGTGCTGGGATTACAGGCATGGGCCACTGTGCCTAGCCTTATTTTCTTTTTGCTTTTTATGTATTTATTTTTAGACAGAGTGTCTCTCTGTCACACAGGCTTAGTACAGTGGTGAGATCATAGCTTACTGTAGCCTTGACCTCCTGGGCTCAGGCAATCCTCACACCTTAGCCTCCCATCTAGATGGGACTACAGATGCATGTCACCATGCTGGGGGCTAATTTTTTATTTTTTGTAGACTCAGGGTCTTACTCTGTTACCCAGGCTGGTATCAAACTCCTGGACTCAAGTGATCCTCCTGCCTTGGGCTTCCAAAGTGCTGGGACTGAGCTTTTTGGCACCAGGCTCCAGTTTTGCGGAAGACAGTTTTTCCATGGACCGGTGGTGGGGGAAATGGTTTCGGGATGAAACTGTTCCACCTCAGATCATCAGACATTAGATTCTCATGAGGAGCATGCAACATAGATCCCTCACGTGCCGTTCACAATAGGGTTCTCCCTCCTATGAGAATCTAATGCCGCCACTGATCTGACAGCCTAATGCTCACTTGCCGACCCTCCGCTCACCTCCTGCTGTGTGGCCTGGTTCCTAACAGGCCATGGACCAAGTCAGTGGCCCAGGGTCTAAATTGACGTTAGGACTTGCAGTTTGAAAAATACTACCTCCAGGAGACAAGAAATCTAGTGTGATTTCCTCATTCTCTTGCCTAAACCTTTTATTACTTCTTAGGTGTCTCTGTTCCTGACTTTTTCCCACAGGGGTAGGAAGGCACTGGGTAAGCTCTCCCCTGTGGGCCTCTCCAGCTTCCTGCTGGTCAGTCCCCAGCCCCCATCACCTTGCATTCCAGCTCCAGCCAGTACCAGCTTCCTGTCTTCCTAAACAGGCTTTCTTTTTTCTTTTCTTTTTTTGAGACAAGGTCTTGCTCTGTCACCCAGGCTAGAGTGCAGTGGTGTGACTACAGCTCACTGCAGCCTTGATCTCTGGGCTCAAGAGATAAGTATCTGGGACTACAGGTGCGGGCCACCATGCCTGGCTGATATTTTTAATTTTTATTTTTTGTAGAGATGAGGTCTCACTATATTGCCCCAGGCTGGGCACTTGAGAGCTCCTGCACTCAAGCGATCCTCCTGTCTCAGCCTTTTAAAGTGTTGGGATTACAGGTGTGAGCCACCACACCCGGCCTAAACAGGTTTCTTATGCCTCATAACATATGCTGTTATCTCTGCCTGGAATATTCTAAACCTTCCCTTCCCACCTCCTTCACCTGGCTAACTCCCACTCAACCTTTAGGTTTCAGCTTAGATGTCCCCTCTTTGAGGCGGCCTTCTCTGACCCCTCAGTCTGGGTGAGGAGCCCTCACATCAGGTTTCACAGCCTTGATATGTCCCCCATCAAAGTCCACGTTGTGCACTTGTAATTACCTAGACTTCCATTGCTCAAGGAGGCAGCTGCTAGCCACGTGCGGCTAAAGTTAATTAAAACTAGGCTGGGTGTGGTGGCTCATGCCTGTAATTCCAGCACTTTAGGAGGCCGAGACGGATGGATCACTTGAGGTCAGGAGTTTGAGACCAGCCTGGCCAACATGGTGAAACCCCATCTCTATTAAAAATACAAACAATTAGCCGGGTATGGTGGCACACACCTGTAGTCCCAGCTACTTGGGAGGCTGAGGCAGGAGAATCGCTTGAACCCGGGAGGTGGAGGTTGCATGAGCCAAGATCATGCCATTGCACTCCAGCCTAGGCAACAGAGCGAGACTCTGTCTCAAAAAAAAAAAAAAAAGTAAATAAAATGTAAAATTCTCAGTCACACTAGCCACATTTCAAGTCATTATAGCCACATGTGAGGCTGGGTGCGGTGGCTCACACCTATAATCCGAACACTTTGGGAGGCCGAGGCGGGTGGATCACGAGGTCAGGAGATTGAGACCATCCTGGCCAACATTGTCTCTACTAAAAATGCAAAAAATTAGCCAGGTGTGATGGCACACTCCTGTAGTCCCAGCTACTCGGGAGGCTGAAGCAGGAGAATCGCTTGAACCCGAGAGATGGAGGTTGCAGTGAGCCAAGATCACGCCACTGCACTCCAGCCTGGGGGACAGGGCGAGACTCCGTCTCAAAAAAAAAAAAAAAGCTACATGTGGCCTATGGGTGCTACATAATACAGATCTAGAATATTCCCATTGTCACAGAAATTTCTGTTGAATAGTGCTGGCCTAGACTGTGTCAGGAGGCAGAGACCAGGGGAGAAACATGGAGGTGCTCTGGGCTCCCCCACCCCACCCACTCCCAGTGCATCCAGGTGGACGCACAAGCTCAGTAAAGTCTGCACACCAACTTCACAGGTGCACACTCACCCAGGCTTCTTCCTCCTGCTTCTGACCAGACAGCTTCCTTAAGCCCTTCCCACAGCCAAATTCCAGAGCACCACTGGCACGCAGCTGGACCCCAGGAAGTATCTGCTGGAGTGAAGTAAATGGGGCCCCTGTCCTTGGGGAGCTTGTGCCATCATTGAAAGAAGCCAGATTGCATAATTTGTGGGCAGCAAAGGGGCATGGCCTCAGGGACCAGCCTGAGGTCTGCAGGCACTGGGCAAAGAGAGCAGGGACCCTGAGAAGTGAAGGCTCAGGACACTCCCAGTGGGAGGAAGACCTCATGCTGTGCTCTGAAGGACAAGGATAGCAGAGCTGGCCAGGCCGAGGAGGGGCAAGTGCACTGAAGACGTGGGAGGCCGGTGCTGAGGGCTGGTGGCCGGCAGAAGAGAGATCCTGGCCTGGGTCCCAGAGCTGGGGGGTTCCCGGTGGCGGGGGATGGTGGTGACGGAGCCCCAGACAGTCAGCACACCAGCCTGGACTTGAAGGGCTGTGGACGGCAGAGAAGTGATCTGATCACCTCTGTTTTTTGGGAGGCAGGTTCATGGTGAGCTGTTTTTGAGGACTGTGGTGAGGCTAACACTGCCCTCTCATGGCGGAGAAATCATACCCAAAAGACCCCAGCAGGCGCAGTCTATCCTCTGCCACCATACAGCCCAGGGAAGCCCAGGCCTAGCATGTTGTCGTCCTCGTCATAAACGCCATGTCCCCAGCTCTGGCTTCCAGGCGAAGAGCACCCACCTCACTGCAGCCCTGCCAGATGTACCATGCACCACATACTTCCATGTGATCGCCCTGCAGACAGACAGCATGGCCGTTCAGTTCAGGAAATATTCGCCGAGTGTAGATTGGCTCCAGGCTGCCAAGCTCAAATGTGTGCGGCCATTGTCCTGGCCCACAAGAAGATTACAACGAAAGGCCAGACACAGTGGCTCACACCTGTCATCCCAGCACTTTGGGAGGCTGAGGGCAGGAGGATCACTTGGGTCCAAGAGTTCTAGACCAGCCTGGGCATCATAGCAAGACCCTGTCTCTTAAAAAGAAAAAACAAACAAACAAAAAAACAGTTACTCAGGAGGCTGAGGCAGGAGAATGGCGTGAACCTGGGAGGCGGAGCTTGCAGTGAGCTGAGATCGTGCCACTGCACTCCAGCATGCATGATAGAGCGAAACTCTGTCTCAAAAAAAAAAAAAAAAAAATACAAAGCACAAACCCTGGTTCATGACCAGTGCCATAGGGGACTAGGGGAATTCAGAGTGAGAGAGCCCCAGCTGGGAGGCAGAGCTGGAGGCTTTCCAACAAGGAGGATCTGAGGTCACCTTGAAGGCTAGGCAGTGGTTTGAAGGGTTAGGGGCAGAGAGAAGGTACCTGTGACCCTCACTGACTCCTCATGGGACCAGGCCCCCGACCCCTCACCCTCCTGGATTGGCAACTCCAGGTAGGAAGGCTCACAGTGGGAGGGAGGTGGGGGGTGGGCAGACCAACACCACAAGAGAGTGCATCCAGGCCCCGGAGCTGCTCAGTAGACACTACCATGTGTAGCTGGTGTTCTGTCAGTGCCAGCCACGGGCCTGCTATGAGCAAGAAGGCAAGACCTGCCCTCCAGAGGCTCACAGGGGCTCCAGGCCCCTATGGATCATGCACTCGAGTTGGGGAAACTGCAGACATCCTGGAAGGCCCTTCTGAAGGCAGGCCAGCCCCCAGCCTGTCCCCTTGGTGTGTTTCTGGGTCTTTTCAGTGCTGCCTCGCTGAGTGCTTGCAGGTTTGGATTGTCTTTTTGCATTGACTGAAGCCAAAAGCAGCTTTAGGTAGTTCATCTAAAGACAGAAATGAGTAGATAGACACAACTCCCAAATACATGCCTAAGCCAAAGAGAAATGCACTTGACTGACTCGCAGTCATGTATCTCCCAGACACAATTTGGTGTGGATCATTCTGAGTCAGTAAGTGTAGATTAACCTGAGGGTAGGGGTCATTGGAAGGGCCAGAGGGAAACCAAGGGTGGCAGGTTCCCACCAGAGCTCTGCCTTCTGGGATTGATCTGGGTGGGGAAAATTAATGGTGTAGGTGCCAAACACAGGGGCTAAGCTCCCTCTACCATCCACAGGCCTTGGACGATGCCAACAAGGGTATCATTGGAGAACTGAGGAAAACCAACTACATGGAGAATCTCAAAGAAAAAAGCGAGGGAGGTGAGTTCCTGAAACTCTGAAAAGGCAACTTCAGCATTCTCCCTCTGCTTTCTTTTCCTCTAGTCCGAGACACACGCGACAGCAGCTCCCCAATCTGGGGGCTTGGCACTGCCCATCGTGCATTCTAATTTCAGTGCCACCAGCAGCCCTAGCTTATCTCTGGGGCAGTAGAGGGCGAGGATTCAGCCCACCATGGGCTGGACTGTCTGGCCCCAGAGCGCACTCATTTCTCTCTTCAATTGATTCATCAAGTATATGGTGAGCACTTGTCATGTACCTGGAAGGTGTTAGATTCTAGGGAGACAGAGGCCCATCCCTGCCCTGGAGGAGCCCATGGCCCTTTGGGCAAGGCTGACCAGTGGAGTTGTCAGCTGCTGGGATCCTGCACGCAGGTGCTACACCGAGGTGGAGGTGTGCTGCCATGAGGGTGCATGCAACGGGGCGTGGGCTCCTCTGGGGAGGCAGAGGAGACTTCGACGAGGAAGAATCATCTACCTCCAACTCCAAAAGATGCCCAGGAGTTTTCCAGGAGAGAAGTGGGAGAAGAAAGGCATTTTTCCAGCAGGGAACAGCAGGGCCAAAGGTACAGAGACAGAATAACAGTAGCTACACTTTGGGGGCTCTTACTGTGTGCCAGGCACTGGGTTAAGCACCAGACAGGAGTGATCTTGTTGGGTCTTTTCCCCGCTAGGAGGTGTAGGTGCTGTGGGGGGAAAGGGAGGCTGAGTGAGGTGAGTGCTCTGCCAGAGTCATGTAGCTAGGGAGGGGTGACTCGGGGCCCCACTCTCCCCACCTACGGCGCTGCTCTCGGGCCAGCAGTGTGATGGGCAGGTGCAGAGGGGCATAAGGTGCAGAGGCTGCCTGACAGCTGTGCCTTACCACATTCTTTCTCACAAGGTCTCCAGGGAGTAAAGACGCCTTTGGCCCCCTGCCTTTGGGCTCTCCTTTCCTGCAGGGAGGGAGTGAGGGAAGGAGAAGCAGAAGATGGCTGAGCAGCCCTACCCCACTGGAGAGAGGGGCCTAGAGGAGCAGGGGTGTTAAGCGCAGTAGCCGATCCCCATTCATGCTTCCCGCAGGCCAGGCATTCTTTCAAAGACTGTGTGCACGGACTCATCCTATCTGTATCTGTTCAGGAACACTATGAAGGAAGTGTTATTAGCATGACTTTATGGAGGACATGGAGGCAGAGGGGTTAGAGGCTACAGTGGTTTTCAGTCTTGGGCAGTCTGCTCTAGAACCCACGCGTCGGCCTGTGCCACACTGTTTCTAGTGACACAGACAGCCTTTTCCTGCCCCAGTCTGTGGAGCTCTCACTCCAGCCAGACTGCAGTGAACAGAGCTGGGGCTGGAGGTCCGGGAGGACAGAGCCCAATGCAGATTCTTGGCTGCAGCCCTCCAGGCTGCAAGGCTGAAATCCTTTCTGGTCCAGGCAGGGCAGCGGGAGGTTTCTGGGCACCTGAGCAGCCAGATGACAGCCCTTTATTATCCAGCACCTGCTCTGTGGTGGCTGGACCCCCTCAGAGGGGCTCTGTCTCCGCCCCTACATGCCCTTTGAGCTGCTCTGAGAAGCCACAGGAGCAACAGCTGTGGAGAGGGACTCTGCGGGGAAGCAGCCAACACCCTAGTCTCCCTACCCTGGCCTGCGTCCTTGTGCCTGGAGAACTGCCGGGCACGTCCCTCTCAGAACAGCAGGTGGCAGCATTGCATCTGTTTTCACCACCAAAGGGCTGTGACCCCCTGAGACCCGAGACCCTCTGCAGATACCTCAGTAACTAGTGGTTTCCAGGAGGAGAATGTAAGGGAGACGCAGAAGGGGATGTAACTTTTCTCCATCACTGATAAAAAAAAAAAAAATTTAGGAGCAAGGATTCCTTTGCTTGTAAAATAACTCTTCAGCTGAACTTTTTGTTAGCAGCGTATATCTTTATAGGAAACCTATCTTTTTCCTTATGTTTTTTCTATATTTTCATAGGAAACCTCCCAACAAATAATGAATGTGCTTCCCAGGGACAAAGAGAAAGTGTCAGAATGAAGATGCTGGAGAAAATCCTTCTGTCGTTTTCCAGCACCTATGCTATTTCTTGCAGGGAAAAGAGAAGGTGCTCTGGGGTCAGACTGTCCTGGGTTCAAATTCTGTCTCACTTGCGCACTTGCAGTGTGACCATTGTGTGATTTCTTTTCTTTCTTTCTTTTTTTTTTGAAATGGAGTCTTGTTCTGTCATCCAGGCTGGAGTGCAGTGGTGCAATCTCAGCTCACTGCAACCTCCATCTCAGCCTCCCAAAGTGCTGGGATTACAGGCATGAGCCACTGTGCCTTTTTTTTTTTTTAAATGGAGTATCTCCTCTGTTACCCAGTCTGGAGTGCAGTGGCGCGATCTCGGCTCACTACAACCTCTGCCTCCTAGGTTCAAGTGATTCTCCTGCCTCAGCCTCCTGAGTAGCTGGGACTGCAGGCTTGTGCCACCACTCCCGGCTAATTTTTTTTTTTTTTTTTTTTTTGAGATGGAGTTTTGCTCTTGTTGCCCAGGCTGGAGTACAATGGCACAATCTTGGCTCACTGCAACCTCCGCCTCCTGGGTTCAAGCGATTCTCCTGCCTCAGCCTCCCAAGTAGCTGGGATTACAGGCGCCTGCCACCATGCGCAGCTTATTTTTGTATTTTTAGTAGAGACGGGGTTTCACCTTGTTGGCCAGGCTGGTCTCAAACTCCTGACCTCAGGTGATCCACCTGCCTCGGCCTCCCAAAGTGCTGGGATTACAGGCGTGAGCCATGCCGCCCGGCCGTGTGATTTCTTTTCTATCGATTTCAGGTCCCTTGACTGCAAACTCAAATCAACAGCAGTGCGCATTTTCATGATGTCTGGATGGGATAAGCTATACAGCCCTCACGTGATGCACAGGACGGAGCTGGGCTCAGTCAATGATGGTTCCCTTTCTCTGCTTTTGTAAAGGTGTGCTGTCAACACCAATTTAAAGAGCTGGCAAAAACAGTCATTCTCAGGGCCTTTCGCTCATCTGCCTCTCAAAAGCACAGGCCTCCACAGAGATGAACAGTTTCTTTCTTTTTTTTTTTCTTTCTTTTTTGGAGACGGGTCTTGCTCTGTCACCCAGGCTGCAGTGCAGTGGCTGGATTTTGGCTCATCACAGCCCCAACCTCCTGGGCTCAAGCGATTCTTCTGCCTCAGCCTCCGGGTAGCTGGGACTACAGGCGACAACCACCACGCCTGGCTAATTTTTGTATTTTTAGTACAGATAGGGTCTCACTGTGTCGCCCAGGCTGGTCTGGAACTCCTGGCCTCAAGGGATCTGCCTGCCTCAGCCTCCCAAAATGCTGAGATTACAGGCATGAGCCACCGCACCCGGCCTGACATGAACAAACTTTTATCTTTCTTCCCGCTTTTCTCTTATTTTTCAGAAGCTTCACGGTATGAAGATAGAATAATAACAAGAGAGAAGGACATGAGGAGAGTGAGAGATGAGCCCGAGAAGGTGGTGAAGCAGTGGGACCATATTGAGGATGAGAAAGAGACAGATGAGGACGATGAGGCTTTTGGGGAAGCTCTGCAGAGCCCAGCAAGCGGAAAGCAGAGTGTGGAAGCAGGAAAAGCCAGAAGCGATTTGGGAGCAGTTGCCAAGGGCCTGTCAGGAGATTTAGGCACAAGATCAGGAGAAACAGGCGGGAAGCTACTAGAAGCTGGCAGAAGAGAGTCAAGAGAAATTTATAGGAGGCCTTCGGGAGAATTAGAGCAAAGACTCTCAGGAGAATTCAGCAGACAGGAACCAGAAGAACTAAAGAAACTTTCAGAAGTGGGCAGAAGAGAACCAGAAGAACTGGGAAAAACACAATTTGGAGAAATAGGAGAAACGAAAAAAACAGGAAATGAGATGGAAAAGGAGTATGAATGAAGCCATCGGTAGAGATGAGGATCAGGAAGCTGGTGTTCAGAGGGATCATGGGATTTTATTAAACTGGATTTTCAAGCGATTTATCTGTTATAGGAAAAATGAGGGTTTTACTTCTGCTGCTTTCCATCACTATTTTGCCATTAAATAGGTGTCTTTCACTCTTGCAAACCCTGAGTCTGTCACTTTGCCTCTTCACCCCTGCCCATTCTTGGAAGAGCATCGTGGAAGAAATGAGAAAGGTGCCAAGAAGAAAGGGTTTCAGGAGGGTGAAGATACGGGCGCTACAGGGAACAAGAAGTCACAGGGAGGAGAGGGGAAGGCCTGGGAGGAGAGGTGCTTCCCACACACCGGTGACTGACCGAGTCCCTCCAGTGCGCAGGACAGCGGGGAGGCTTTATGGATGGAACAATGGTGGGGCGGCCCCAGCTGTCACAGGTAGGAGAATGCCGCAAGCCAGAACCAAGCGAATGCTGGGAGTGAGGCCAAAGATAGGGGAGTGGCCTGGGAGTCGGGAGGGCAGACAGACTCCGCCTCTGACACCTCTGGGTGGCATAATCAGGTAAATCAGGCTCTCCAAGCTGGCTTCTCTGAACAATGGGATACCTGCCTCGGGTTGCTGCGAGGACTGAGTGCTTAGCACAGCACTTGGACAGGAAACTCAAAAATCCAACGGAGCTCTCAGTGGTTTCACAGAGGAGGTGGCAGCTGAGGATCTGGCCTCAGAGGATGTTAGGATTTCACTCCGTTACTCATCTGTCCTTTGGCCATTGCCATCCTGGTCTGTCTCCACAGCTCCTAGAAGGAAAGGTCGGGGCTGAGACTGACTTTCGGCTGGCACAGGGCCTGGACGAATGAGGCCGGTGAGGCATTTCAGATGCAGAGTTTACCGGAATGCCAGCAAATTGCATAATATTTTAATCCAATGTGGTAAAAAAAAAAGTTTTTAATTAATGCAAAAGTCCATGATGAATAAAATATCAAAAATTAAAGACAGGATCCGACTTTGCACGACCCTGCCTCACTCACTTTCTGCTAATCCACGGGACCGGGGAGGGTGACTGAGTTATCCCTCAACACGCAGAAAAAGCTAGTGGCCGCTCAGCTCGCAGGCGCAGTGGGTGGGTGCGCGTGGGGAGCGGCCGCGCGCAGGGGGCGGGACCGGGCCGAGGTTCCCGCGCGCGGCGAGAGTTTCGGGTTTTGGTTCGCAGCGCCTGCGCGCAGAGGAGACGGCCCGCCCCCAGCCCGCCCGGGTGCCCGCTCCGCCCCCGGGCTATGTAAAGCGGCCGGGCTCGGGTCGTGCCACCGCTGGACTCCCGTGTCCCTCCGCGCAGGCGGGCGGCCCCGGAGCGCTGGTGCCGGCAGAGGCGGCGACGGCGGCGCTCCTCCTCATCATGGTGAGAGGCCGGGCGGGGCCGGGCACGGGGTAGCACCAGGGCGGGAAACGAGTGTCGGGGCCCCTCGGGAGGAAGCGTCTTGCAAATGAGGACCCGGGGCTCCGGGTTCGACTTCCAGTTTTCTTGGTACTCAGGGCAGCCCTGAGGTCTGGGAGAAGCGGAGGGGTTTCGGGGTGCCGGAGAGGCCGCTGGAGAGGGAAACGGTGGTGTTTCTCAGGAGGGAACTCGGGACCGCAGAAGCTGCTGCGCCTCTGGGAGCCTGGGTGGGCCTGGGCCGGGAGCCCGGGAGCTGCTCCCGACCCCACGCAGGCCCGCGCTTGGGCAGCCGCTTCTGCGCCCCCTCCCCGGGCCCAGTCTCATCACGCGGAACCGCTGCCCCTCGCCCGGGTGCGGGCGGGAGGTGGAGCCAGTTCAGAGGAGGGGACCCTTTACGGTAAAAGCTGCCGTCCCTTGTGGCTTCTAGAAGATAGGAAAACAAGTGGCTCCGAGAGGCGCTTCTGACACACAGCATAGCGACGGGTAGAGCTGGATCCTAATTGCAGGTGCCCTGTGCTGCCCTGTTCTGGACAGGCACAAAGACCACGACTTTGTGGGGGCCGGGAGAGGGTAGAGGAGGAGGTGGCAGGCTTGGTGAAAGAGGGCCTTTGTCCAGTGCTCTCCTGCCCTGCCCCCCACCAGCCCTTCTGTGGGACCATTGTACCCGCATGCCAGACAAGAGAGTATTATCTGTTGCGGCCATTGTTGGGGGAAGGGAGGCAGTCTTGGGGTAACCCTTCTCCACTCCCCCCCCTTCTCTGTGCACTCAGCCGTGGCAGCTGTGGCTTGGCCCAGACACAGAGACCCCCACCTCGAAAGAGGACGTCCTTAGTAGGTGCCAAGCATATAAGAGTGAGGCCAGTCCCAGAACCGCAGGCTCCTGGCGCGCCCTGCATGCCTCCAGCACGTTTCCCTTTCCGAAGTGGCAGGAATGGGGAAAGCGCACGCTTAGGAGAGCTTCAGACAAGCTTCCCTCTTCCTCCTCCACGACCAGAAGCGGAAAGGTGCTCCCGGACCGAAAGGGAAAGAAGGTCCAGCACTGCCCCGCTTGGGAAGGCACCCACAACCAGTCTAGGGACTAGGGGTAAGGCCTGCGGGGAGCCCGCGAATGACCTGGGCTGACATCTCTTCCCCTCCTTACACAGAACAGAGGCTTCTCCCGAAAAAGCCACACATTCCTGCCCAAGATCTTCTTCCGCAAGATGTCATCCTCAGGGGCCAAGGACAAGCCTGAGCTGCAGTTTCCCTTCCTTCAGGATGAGGACACAGTGGCCACGCTGCTAGAGTGCAAGACGCTCTTCATCTTGCGCGGCCTGCCAGGAAGCGGCAAGTCCACGCTGGCACGGGTCATCGTGGACAAGTACCGTGATGGCACCAAGATGGTGTCGGCTGACGCTTACAAGATCACCCCCGGCGCTCGAGGAGCCTTCTCCGAGGAGTACAAGCGGCTCGATGAGGACCTGGCTGCCTACTGCCGCCGCCGGGACATCAGAATTCTTGTGCTTGATGACACCAACCACGAACGGGAACGGCTGGAGCAGCTCTTTGAAATGGCCGACCAGTACCAGTACCAGGTGGTGCTGGTGGAGCCCAAGACGGCGTGGCGGCTGGACTGTGCCCAGCTCAAGGAGAAGAACCAGTGGCAGCTGTCGGCTGATGACCTGAAGAAGCTGAAGCCTGGGCTGGAGAAGGACTTCCTGCCGCTCTACTTCGGCTGGTTCCTGACCAAGAAGAGCTCTGAGACCCTCCGCAAAGCCGGCCAGGTCTTCCTGGAAGAGCTGGGGAACCACAAGGCCTTCAAGAAGGAGCTGCGACAATGTAGGTGGCAGGGTGGGGCCTTATTCATAAGCCCACCTTGCTGGGCACAGGGTGCTGCGGGCATAGGACCATCATTGTACTCAAAGGATGGAGCACGAAGCAGCAGGAGGCAGAGAGAGGCTCACCTCAGCGGGGGCAGGGGCAAGCGGTGCGTCCCAGTGGTAGCCTTGGGGAGTTGGCAGCACATTGGGAACACGGGGGCTTCCCAGAGCGCCTTTCCTCCCACCACACCTTTCCTTCTAGCCCTCTTCTCTCCGACACCCTTTTCCCAGCCTGAGTGTAGACCACTGTCCCCTGTCTTGGAGGTGGGAAAAACAAATTACTGTAGTAACAGGAAATATGTCCTCTTCTAATGTAACCTTAGAGGGGGAATCAAGCCCAGTGTTTTCCAATGCATTTTTAGCAGCAGAATCATGTTCCAAAAAATAATAATAATAATCACATGAAATTGTAAGCTGCAAAAAAATTAAAACTAGGACTATTGTGGCTTCACTGGGGATGGTTCTCAGGCCTCGGACTACTCAATTTACTCATGGGTTTGTGGCATCTGCAGCTCCAGAGGACACAAGTCTCACACATAGGCCAAAACCCGTTTTCAGATGGAAAAACATGGACCCAGGAGGGATGTCGGATTTACGGGCTGGAACCCTGGACTCTGGCCACTCTAGCAGGGTTCTCTCTTGGCATGGGCTTTTTGCTCCAATGATAGGTTTGAGATAAAGAAGGGTCCTGGTGGCTCTCCTGGAGTGACCTGTTGGAGAAATGTCACCCACTAATCCATCTGTATGCCTTTAGGCCATTTCTGGTTGCCCCAATTTTATTTATTTATTTATTGTGACACGGAGTCTCCCTCTGTTGCCCAGGCTGGAGTGCAGTGGCGCTATCTCAGCTCAGTGCAACCTCTGCCTCCCAGATTCAAGCAATTCTCCTGCCTCAGCCTCCCGAGTAGCTAGGACTACAGGTGTGCACCACCACGTCCAGCTAATTTTTGTATTTTTAGTAGAGAAGGGGTTTCACAATGTTGGCCAGGCTGGTATTGAACTCCTGACCTCAGGTGATCCGCTTGCCTCGGCCTCCCAAAGTGCTGGGATTACAGGCATGAGCCACTGCACCCAGCCGCCCCCAATTTTAGATGATCTTCATACCTGAAATAGCCCCACTCTGGTTTGTTGACATTGTGTATATTGCACAGAAGCAGGGAATTTGTGCCTGTATGGGTTCTCAGAGAGCTTTTTTCTCAGCTCCTAAACTTGAACTCTGCAGTGAACTGTGGTGCTTGCAGTGACATTGGCCAGGAGTAAGCCCTGTACCTGTGAGCTGGTGGCTCTGCCCTGGAGTGACTACTGCTCAAAGTTGCTTTTAATATTTATTTATGAGACGGAGTCTTGCTCTGTTGCCCAGGCTGGAGTGCAGTGGTATGATCTCGGCTCACTGCAACCTCCGCCTCCTGGGTTCAAGCCAATTCTCTGCCTCAGCTTCCCAAGTAGCTGGGAATACAGGCGCCTGCCACCATGCCCGGCTAATTTTTTTTTTTTTTTTTTGTATTTTTAGTAGAGACAGGGTTCACCATCTTGACCAGGCTGGTCGGTAGCACAAAAGAAAGGAGGGGCCCTTGGCCCAAGATGGGAGGAATCAAGCTTGACAGGATGATTGCCAGATCGTGTTTTTTTTTTTTTTTTTGAGACAGGGGTCTTGCTCTGTCGCCCAGGCTGGAGTGCAGTGGGGCAATTCGGCTTACTGCAACCTCCATCTCCCGGGTTCAAGCAATTCTCCTGCCTCAGCCACCCAAGTAGCTGGGATTACAGGCACCCGCCACCATGCCTGGCTAATTTATAAATTTTTAGTAGAGACAGGGTTTCACCATGTTGGCCAGGCTGGTCTCAAACGCCCCGCCTCAGCCTCCCAAATTGCCGGGATTACAGGCGCGAGCCACTATGCCCAGCCTATTTTATTTGTAAAGGAAAACTGGAATATTTTTCTGCCCAGGATTAGAGCAGGAGAAATGTAATGGGCCAGCAAGGCTGCTCTCAGGAGAGGCCTTCCTCCCCTGTGGAGGGCGAGACATCCTCATGGGGACTCAATTCAGAACATAACAGGAAAAAGCGAGTGACTCCAAAGACAGCCACAGGTGTGGAGTCTGGAAATCAAAATCACAGATACTCCACTCCTCTTTGTGTCTTCCAGCCCCATAATGTCACCCCATTATAGTCTTAAGACCCTTCCTATACCAGAAGGCCCCCCCATAGGCTCTCATCCCCCAAACTGGCCTGCAAGGTGTGTATTAAACTGATGGTGACGTTGTGACTGCTTGTCCAGATGGGCCCCTGAGTGAAATGGGGCACTACTGATAGTTCCCTGGTGGTCCTGGGAACACTGGGGTATATGGTCACCCTAACTGTTGTGCTGGATTGATAGATAGGGTTGGTCACTTGCCCGAGGCCGATGGCTGGTACATGGCAGAGCTGAGATATTCACTGTGTTCTGGCTGTTTCCACCGTACCACGTTGTTCCCAGTCCTCTGTTTTCTTTCCACCCCACTTCCCATGACTTGCTTCCCCTTTGAGACGTGGTGCTAGTAAATCTTAGATTCCCGTGGCCTGTACTGCCTGCCTCTGTTACAAATGCCTTAGAGTTTGGAGAAGAGATGGAAAGATCTATACAATGTAAAGCCAGAGAATTTTAACTTTTTTTTTTTGGAGATGGAGTCTTGCTCTGTTGCCTAGGCTGGAGTGCAGTGGCACTATCTCGGCTCGCTGTATCCTCTGCCTCCTGGGTTCAAGCAATTCTCTACCTCAGCCTCCCAAGTAGCTGGGATTACAGGCGCCCGCCACCACGCCTGGCTAATTTCTTTCTATTTTTAGTAGAGACGGGGTTTCACCATCTTGGCCAGGCTGGTCTTGAATTCCTGACCTTGTGATCCACCCACCTCGGCCTCCCAGAGTGCTGGGATTACAGGTGTGAACCACCACACCTGGCCTGAGAATTTTAACTTTTTATTGCTCTAAAGTTGCCATTAGTTTGACCAACTAACCAATGAATGAGCTGTAGTGGGTTGCTGGAGAGGTGATGCTTAGTGTCCGAGTGTTTTGCGCTGGGCCTCGGTGGTCCTGGTGGCGGATGTTGGTATGCCCCTGCTCCCCTGCCCTGACTGCACCCTTTTTCTCCCGGCAGTCGTCCCTGGGGATGAGCCCAGGGAGAAGATGGACTTGGTCACCTACTTTGGAAAGAGACCCCCAGGCGTGCTGCATTGCACAACCAAGTTTTGTGACTACGGGAAGGCTCCAGGGGCAGAGGAGTACGCTCAACAAGATGTGAGTCTTTCCCAGGGACACATGGGGGAGGTGGGAAGTTGGGGGAGAAGGGGCTGCAGCATCTTCTGAAGATAGGTACCGGTGCCAGGCAGGGACCAAAAACCAGATGGCAGCTCAAGAAAAATGGCATCTCCTCCTCCTAGCTCCCCTGTCTCCAGGCGTAGCTGCATAGACCTCAGCCGCAGGTTCTAAGGAGCCTGCCCTGGCAGTACTGCCAGCCTGTGCATTCACCTGCCCCCAAGCACCTTCGCCTTCTGCAGATTCATGGAGAATGCTGGTCCACAGTGGGCTCCTGCTCTGGCCTCTCTGAGCCTGTTTTACCTTCCAAAGACTAGGAGTCCTTCGCCCCCAGGGAGCCTGGTGCACTGAGGTCCCCATCCCTGTCCCCAGGTCTGAGGTCTGGCCTGGCCCCAGAGTGAGGGAGTTTCATACGATAATGAAGCTTATTGGCTAATGGGTACGAGACCTTTCTGCACCACACAGCTGGCACCTTACACCCACAGCCACTGACAGTGATCCCTGAATGCCAGGCATGTCACCCAGATCCACAGTCTCCAACTTCCAAGTGTCCACCCCCAAGCCCACTCTCCCACTTCTCTGCCTAGGTTAGCACAATCGTTTGTTTGTTCACTAGAGTGTCCTCCCAAATGGAAGCTCCCCTGAGGGCGAGTTTTTAAGTTTCGTTGACTCCTGTGGTTCCAGCACCCTAGCATAGTGGAATGAATATGTAACACCTGAGCTACCATCCCTAACCATGCCTTCATTTAGCATTTATTAACTACCCATTTCATGCCAGACACTGTTGGGACAAGGGATCGTGAGCAAAAATAAAACAGCGTTTATGCTGAGATGGGATGGGCTGTCTCAAAGAATCAGATAGAAGCATACATATCATCAGATGGGAACCAAAGTGTAAGAGCAGGTTTCCATCAAGGGTGAGTCTGACCTCACCCTGTCCTCCAGGGCGCTGTCTGGGTCCCAGGGGAAGCTGAGCGGTGCCAACAGTAGCAGCTGTTGTGTGCGCGGACACCCCTGTGGGCTCTTTACCTAGTCACTCTCATAACCACATTAACTCTGAGGTAGGCTCTGGTTCTCCCTGTTTTATGGGTGATGAAGCCAAGGCACCGAGAGGTCAGCCAGCCTGCTGAGGCCGGAAGCCAGTGTGCAGGGAGCTGGGCTCCCTCAGGAAGTCCGGCTGTCCCTGTGTGGCCCTGTCTGAGCGCCTTCGCGTTTCTCACTTGAGCCTGGAGTGCCTATGGAAGGTGCGTGCCGCAGTTGTTAGTGGATGCTGGGCCTATACCGACCCCTGCTCAGCTGTGCTCACTTCTGTTAGACTTCCCCTTCTCTCCTCCAGGAGGGACCCTCCCTGGGTCAGTTGTTCCTCAAGAGCCCGCCATCTCTAGCTTGGGCCCCTCTTTCTCACTCTCCCCAGGTGTTAAAGAAATCTTACTCCAAGGCCTTCACACTGACCATCTCTGCCCTCTTTGTGACACCCAAGACGACTGGGGCCCGGGTGGAGTTAAGCGAGCAGCAACTGCAGTTGTGGCCGAGTGATGTGGACAAGCTGTCACCCACTGACAACCTGCCGCGGGGGAGCCGCGCCCACATCACCCTCGGCTGTGCAGCTGACGTAGAGGCCGTGCAGACGGGCCTTGACCTCTTAGAGATTCTGCGGCAGGAGAAGGGGGGCAGCCGAGGCGAGGAGGTGGGCGAGCTAAGCCGGGGCAAGCTCTATTCCTTGGGCAATGGGCGCTGGATGCTGACCCTGGCCAAGAACATGGAGGTCAGGGCCATCTTCACGGGGTACTACGGGAAAGGCAAACCTGTGCCCACGCAAGGCAGCCGGAAGGGGAGCGCCTTGCAGTCCTGCACCATCATATGAGTGTTCTCACCACCACTTATGCCCCTAGAAGGGAAGGGGAGAGGGAAACGTGCCCTCTGTTTGATCCTTGTTTTGTGACTTTTTTTTTTTTTTTTTTTTTTTACTCAAAGTTAACCTACCTGTAACTTTTTAAAAACTTGTAAAATAACTGACCCTCCCTTCCTGTCCGCCCTCTTCCCCTCTAATGCTCACACTCCCAACACAAGGTGGGCAGGGAGGCACCATTCAGGAACCTGGACCAAAGCTAACGAGGCTGGGCCAAGCCAGGCATGGGGCCACTGCCAGAACCCCGAGCCCTACTTCCAGGTTCTGGTTAGCTCAGCCCCAGCCCAGCCCAGCTGCTCTGCCCAGAGCTGGGTGAGTGGGGAGACACCTCAGAGCCCCGCAAAACCCACTGACCGGAGGCAAAAGGCAGTGGGGCTGGGGGTAGTTTTCCATGGTCACAGAGAACTAGTGGTGGCTCTGAGAAGGCGAGGACCTCTGGGCTTTGATTCCATCTCCTTGTCTTTTTTCTTTCTTTGTTTTTAGAGACAGGGTCCTGCTATTTCCCAAGCTGGAGTGCAGTGGTGCGATCATGGCTCACTGCAGCCTCGAACTCCTGGGCTCAAGCAATCCTCCTGAGTGATCCCATTTCTTAATCAGTGTAGCCCCAAGAAGGCTGGGGCTATTTACCAGGGTAGAAAAAGGAGCTTACCTCCCACCTTTGGGCCTAAGTCCCTGCTCCCTCCCCTTCACACCATAACTAGGTAACAGTTTGATAACTAGGGAAGAAAGCAGAACAGTTAAGCAGCCGCCACATCCCCGCTGGCTGGGGGCCTCACTCCAGGAAGGGGCTGGACTGGCCGTCCTTTCCAGTGGCCTGGCTCCGCTGTGTGGATGGGGAGATCGGGGCCAGAGGCAGAACCCTGGTGAGGAAGCTCCAGTCCTGCTCTCTACCCAGCCCATCTTGCCTCCATGGTGCCTCTGGAGGCCTGTGGGCCTCCTCTAACGGGGGCTGGTGGGCACCAAGAGCCAATGGAGTAGACCCCTGGCTGGTAAGGGCCAAGTCCCACCGGTTGCTTCTGGGAAGGGGTTTCTAACACTAGTCTGTGTGCTGTGGTTCCTGGGGTGCCGTCCACTGCCTTCTGTTCAGTAACAGGGCCTTGCTAATCGGGTTGTCACTCAACAAAAGTGCTTTGGATTTAAGTTACTATCCTGGCTTTGCCCAACCTCAGCAACCTGTTAAGACTGATAATGAAATAAATCATGTTAATCCTAGCTGTGTGCAGTCTCTCTTACCCTTCTGTGCCCAGCTCAGTGTTCCCTAGGGCTGGGTGTATTAGGACTGGCTTTGTCCCACAGCTTGGGGCCATCGGTCCTGTCTCCCCTCTGCTGGCCGGGCACAGCTGTGGTGAGGTTGGGCAGCTGAACAGTGTTGGCTTTCATGAGGAGGCAGAAAGCAGAGGCTGGCCTCAGACTCATACAGAAGGTGGGGGTTGGCTGGGTACGAGGGATGTGGAGCACAAAAGCCTCTCATCCCCCATTAACCAGGGCACCAAGCCCACAGGTGTCCCCAGCCCACTGGATCACAAAGAGTTCAGTAAGACCGGAAGCTCCTGGTATGGGTTTCTCCCAGTTCTCTAGGGAAGGCCACCTGCAGGTCACTGAAACTTCAAGCACCAGGGAAGACCTAACATTTGAGTCCCTTCCAGGCCATCAGAGGCCTAGTCAGCCACATGGGAAACTTCCAAGACCTGACTCAGGCATCATTCCACCATGGCTAAGGCACCAGCTGGGGAAGACTTGAAAGAAAGGGGCAGGAGCTCAGATGAAGAGAAATCCTAAGTTACCTTTCTAAGTCAAGGCCTGTCCCTGGCCATCTCTGAACTTCAGCTAGAGCTTCAAGTCTGTGCCTGGAGCTCCTGGGAAGGCTACTCACCTTGAACACCACGCTTGACAGGACAGCATGGTGCATGCCGCTGCATCCGTGAGCAGTGTGTCTCCTGCATGCAGAAAGGGAGCAGAGAAGGCCAGGGGCTTTTGCTAAAAATAGTGGCCAGACCAGAGCTCTGGAGCCACCTGTCCCACCTCAAATGGGTCTGGGGGTCAGGAGGCAGGGTTTTATCTCTGTCTACCATCTCCCTCGAACCCACGCTGCAACAGGAACTGTGAGAGTCTTTGTAAGTAAACTGCCCTGTCTAGGTCAGTACCCACCTGAGCTTTGGACGCACACAGCTTTTAGTACCCACCTGAGCTTTGGACACACACAGCTTCTAGTGATTTCTGGGGCCCCACTGTAAAGTGAGCATGCTTTCTGAACTCGCTTCTCTGTGACTGATGTTAGGCTGGGCCCAGAGGCACAGCCGGGGCCTGCCTAGCACTCACATGCTGGACAGGTCTGGGAGAGGCAGAGTGCCCCACCTGCCACTAGGCTGGGTGCCCACAGCCCGCATGCGGCAGCTTGCTGCACCCCAAATCCAGGTCGGGCTCAGCTCTGGCTCACAGACTGGAGACAAAGCAGATGCCAGAGCAAAGGGCCAGGAAGGGTCAAAACATTTTATTCTCTTTTTTTTTCTTTTTTAATAAAGTTAAACAGTAAAACAAAAATTCACAAGCTGCCTCCCTGTCCACCCCCGCCTCCCTCCCCTGCCCTCGGTCTTCGGCATTGGTTCCCTTTGCTCCACCCCACTCACAGAGACACAGGGCATCCAACTGAGAAAATGAAACTGCTCTAAGTACACGGAGACGTGATGAAGGGAGGAGGTGAACTGTTTCCACATTCAAGATTAAACTGAGTGAATCTGCATTTTCTGGGTTCTGGGTGGTTGCCCTTCATTAGCCAAATTGAAAAAAGAAATTCCCTGGACCAGATGCTGAAAGAGAAAAGAGGGGTTGGTAGTTGGCTATGGATTTTCTAGGGAAGATCACTTTGCTCTGATTATGGAAAAGTCTTCAAGGGCTGCTTCAAACTCAAACACAGAGAGAAACTCTATGGGTATCAAACAGCTCAGGCTGTTTTTGGGTGCAAGAGGGAGCACGTGACTATATTATACATGGGTAGCTTCTGACCTCAGCATTATCTATATAGTACCTTTGCTCTTGCAGAGAAGCCTTGGTACTAGGCAGTTAGAGATGCCTCCCTGACCCTGCAGAGATGCAGTGGCTAAAGGTCCCAAGGCAAGGGGTGCCTGGGAACCTTCCTGTCTTCATCTTTAGCAACAGCCGAGTGGATAGATGCCCTGCTAGATGAGAATTCAGCTGCCCCCGCTCATGGGCCCCTCTGACTCCCAAAGAGCTGCCTAAGAGGCAATGAGTGTGTTGGCTTGTGATCTGGGAACTCCCAAGAACAGCAGGCCCACCTACCTTCAAAGCTGAAGCCGCCAGGACCGCCAAAGAATGCCTTGAAGATATTGTTTGGATCAAAATCTGTAGAGCAGGGCAAGTAACATGGAAGGGAAGAAAAGGTGAAAAATTAGAAATGTTTGAAGAGAACTGATGACACTGAGAACAGATCTCCAAAGCTTTCCTGGAGAGTCTCACTCCCCTCCTTTCCCAACACTTCAGACTGCAAGTGAGCAAACCTGCCCCATCCCGTGCAAAACATGCTACCTGATCCCACTCCTAGGACATGTTCCCTTCTCCTTCCAACTGCTGCCCCAAAGGAAGCTTTCTCTGCTTCAGCTTGCTTCGTTGGGCTGTTTTCTCAACAAATGGAATGCCATTTGCACTTACGCAAGACTTTCCCCATACTCTGTCTCCCTATAATGCTGGAGCGGCTACTAAAAAGGATAAAATGTATCACTTAAATGTTACCAAAAATAAATATAAGAGCAAGATCTAGGATTTACTGTATTTGATTCCATGTCTTTTACTCCATAGACTCTAGGCTAGAAAAAAAGCTATGGTTTGTTAGCTGGGCGTGGTGGCTCACACCTATAATCCCAGTGCTTTGGGAGTCTAAGGTGGGAGGATCACTTGAGCCCAGGAGTTCAAGGCTGCAGTAAGCTATGATCACAACACTGCACCCCAGCCTGGGTGACAGCAAGACCCTGTCTCAATAACAACAACAAACCAACAAAAACACCTACTAGGTGCAAAGTACTAGGTACTTTGCATACATTACATTACTTAATCCTAGTAATGATTTGTCAGGGTAAGTATCATTCCCAATTAATACTCAACAAAACATATGTAGGTGGTTCAAGTAACTTGCCCACGATCACATGGCAGCGAAAGCAGCAGAACTGGAAAATCCAACTCCTGCCTGACTGGCTCTGTGCACTTTTGCAAGGCCACAGCATGTCTGGTGGCCCCATTCCTGACTGACTTCCCAAGCTTCACAGAAGGACTGACCCCCACCAGGTGATCCCACAGCCACCTCGTGCCCAGAGTGAGTTTCTCTGCTTGCATCTGTGCGTCTTCCTGGGCTCCTGGCTTAGTGAATGACCCTGAGTCAGCTATGCCTGTCACTCTCCCCAACACATCTGAATAGCAACCAACTCCTGCTGAGTCTTCCACTAACTAACTCCCTGACTGTGCCCTCCAATCCTTTCCTACCTTTTGTGTCTTCCTTCCATCTCCATCCTCCTTACTCCCTCCAACCCCAACCTCCTCACCCCTATCACAAATATATTTCCAGAGCCAAAATCTGGTCCACAGTGCCCCTACTTAAAACTTCACAGCCGGCCATGGTGGCTCAGGCCTGTAATCCCAGCACTTTGGGAGGCCAAGGTGGGTGGATCACGAGGTCAGGAGATCGAGATCATCCTGGCTAACAAAGTGAAACCCCGTCTCTACTAAAAAAAAAAAAAAAAAAATTAGCCGGGCATGGTGGCAGGTGCCTGTAGTCCCAGCTACTTGGGAGGCTAAGGCAGGAGAATGGCGTGAACCCGGGAGGCAGAGCTTGCAGTGAGCAGAGATCGCGCCACTGCACTCCAACCTGGGCGACAGAGTGAGACTCCATCTCAAAACAAAACAAAACCTCTTCACTAGTTTTTTACTGCTTATAGATCTTCTTAACTGCTAGGCAGAGGAACATGTTTATTATGGTGAACCTAGGTTTATTAAACACAAATACCCCCACACTGAACTGGAGAGGACTCAGCATTATCTATATAGTACCATCATTCTTATTTTAAATTCCGGCTGGGTGCGGTGGCTCACGCCTGTCATCCCAACACTTTGGGAGGCCAAGATGGGCGGATCACACGAAGTCAGGAGTTTGAGACCAGCCTGGCCAACGTGGTGAAACCCCGTCTCTACTAAAAATATAAAAATTAGCCGGGTGTGGCTGCAGGTGCCTGTAATCCCAGCTACTCAGGAGGCTGAGGCAGGAGAATTTCTTGAACCTGGTAGGTGGAGGTTGCTGTGAGCTGAGACTGCGCCACTGCACACCAGCCTGGGTGACAGAGTAAGACCGTGTCTCAAAAACATAACAAAAAAAAAAAAATTAAGTAAATAAATAAGTTGCAATGGAAGGCCAGGCACAGTGGCTCACGCTTGTAATCCCAGCATTTTGGGAGGCCAAGGCCAGTAGATCACTTGCGGTCAGGAGTTCAAGACCAGCCCGGCCAACATGGTGAAACCCTGTCGCTACTAAAAATATAAAAATTAGCTAGGCATGGGGGTGGGTGCCTGTAATCCCAGCTGCTCAGGAGGCTGAGGCAGGAGAATTGCTTGAACCCTGGAGGCAGAGGTTGCAGTGAGCCAAGATGGCACCACTGCACCCAGACTGGGCTCAGTCTTAAAAAAAAAAAAAAAAAAAAAAGGCCGGGCGCGGTGGCTCACGCCTGTTATCCCAGCCCTTTGGGAGGCCGAGGTGGGCGGATCACAAAGTCAGGAGTTCCAGATCAGCCTGGCCAATATGGTAAAACCCCGTCTCTACTTAAAATACAAAAATTAGCTGGGCGTGGTGGCGCACACCTGTAGTCCCAGCTACTCGGGAGGCTGAGGCAGAAGAATCACTTGAACCCTGGAGGCGGAGGTTGCAGTGAGTCGAGATGGTGCCACTGCACTCCAGCCTGGGTGACACAGCAAGACTCCGTCTCAAAAAACAAAACAAAACAAAAAACAAAATCCCAACAGATTTTCTTAGTGGAAGAGATGGTAGGTCTGTGCACCATTCACAGGTCAGGTCCTCTTTTTTTTTTTTTTTTTTTTTGAGACGAGTCTTGCTCTGTCGCCAGGCCGGAGTGCGGTGGCGTGATCTCGGCTCATTGCAACCTCCGCCTCCCGAGTTCAAGCGATTCTCCTGCCTCAGCCTCCCAAGTAGCTGGGACTACAGGCGTGCGCCACCATGCCTAGCTAATTTTTGTATTTTTCATAGAGACGGGGTTTCACCATGTTGGGCAGGATGGTCTCAATCTCTTGACCTTGTGGTCCGCCCACCTTGTTCTCCCAAAGTGATGGGATTATAGGCGTGAGCCACCATGCCCAGCAAATTTTTTGGCAGACAACTTAGAGTGAAGACTGACTGAATTAATTAATTAATTTTTGAGATGGAGTCTCACTCTGTAACCCAAGCTGGAGTACAGTGGCGCAATCTCAGCTCACTGCAACCTCTGCCTCCTGGGCTCAAGAGCTTTTGGTGCCTCAGTCTCCTGAGTAGCTTGGACCACAGGCATGCGCCACCATGCTCAGCTAATTTTTTTGTATTTTAGTAGAGAGTACAATTTTTTTGGTATTTTGTATGTTGCCCAGGGTGGTCTTGAACTCCTGAGCTCAGGTGATCTGCCCGCCTTGGCTTCCCAAAGTGCTGGGATTACAGGCGTAAGCCACCGCGCCCAGCTCACAGGTCAGGGCCTCTTATCTCTGACAGCCCACAGTGAGCAACAATATTGACAATAGGTGTGCTTTATATCATGCTAAATCTTTTTGGGAAATTAAAATCTGTGAGTGTTTACAGGAATGTATGACATACATAAATGTCAGCATACACTTTGCAGTGGGTAAAAAAGAACTTCCAGATAATAGGAAAATGCTCATATTCCTTACCACATACAGCCCTTATGGCCTCTGAGCTCTGATCCAGCTACTTGCCGACCTTCCACCACCACCTACCTCTAGCACCCTATCCCTTTATCTTCCCTAGACCAAGCCCCCTGCAGATCCCCAAAGAGGCCATGCTTTGCTTTTTTCGGGGGGAGGGATGGAGTCTCACTCTGTTGCCCAGGCTGGAGTGCAGTGGCGCCATCTTGGCTCACTGCAACCTCCACCTCCCAGGTTCAAGTAGCTGGGATTACAGGT